>NW_022900913.1:24109102-24135114 GCF_012274545.1 Fukomys damarensis | reverse complement strand
TTGTATCTGATTCTTTTCTACAAGTCCTAAGGTCCAAAAGGCAGTTGTGTGAACAATCTTGCCATTTTAATGCTCTGTACCTTGTGAGCTTGCCTCAAATTTCTAGTTCTGTATCTTCCTTTACTATCTCTGTATGTGTCATTCTTTTTATTTTCCCCATCTTTCTTTGTCTCTCGCTGTGTACCTCATTCAGTTATTCACTACATATTTAGCAGTTATTTTTAAATGGTTTTCATAATATTATTTTCTTCACTTTATTCTTAGCTGACAAAATCTAGTAAGAACACTTATGATGTCCTTAATGCAGGAATGAAACTATTTCCAGATGTCACTGATCTCTCGACACATACGTGTCCATGATAATTAGAAACAAATGTATGAAGATCAGTATAAAATATGGAAAATGTAAAAACCTTCTAAGTTCATTGTAAACTATTTGAAGCAGAAGACTGAAAATGTTGTTCTCTGCGATTAGGTGCAGAGCCAAACACTTGGAAACTGTTACCCCAAATAAAAAAAAAAAAAAAAAAAAAAAAATTAAAAAAGGAGAGGCCCAACTCTGGCCAAGAAAGGAGCAGCTTCAATATGACAGAAAAGCTTTTTACAAATCCCCTTCTTGTCAGAAACATGTTAGTAGAATGTGATTAGGCTCTCATCAACTCTCAGATGACAGGACTGTGAATTGACAAAGGGCTGCATATTCTCTTCATTCCCAGGATGCTCAAACAGTATCCTTTAGACCAATCCAAGTTATCACATATTTGGCTGCAATAAATATGGCTTTTTCTGTTACGGCAAACAGAAGTTGATATACACTGTTTGTCTCTCCCTGCCCCTCCGGTGGAAACGGGATACATATATGAATCTTGGGTGTCAGCATAAAGTGGGTTCCCTACTCTAATACTCTTTAGCTGACGATCCCTGCTAAAGAAAGGGTTTTCTTTCAACAGAAAGTATTTTATGTTTAAATAAAATCTTTCACTTGCAAAGAGGTAACAATGAAAAGGGGAATACTTCCATTGGCTGGAGTGCTTTTGTGTGTCTTCTATGGAATTGTTTTCACAAATTCATCCTCATAGTCACACCTCATTTTCAGCCCATAAAGCAATAATCTACTTAATCACCAGGTTCCAGATGACTCTTGGCCATCCTTCCCCTCCCCAAAACCATGTCCTCTCTTAGAATGAAGGTTTGCTGCCCTTAAAGATATTCAAAGCAATTTAATTTATGGTTGAGCAGGCCTGTTAAAGTAATTGGTTTTATTTCACTCTACTTTTGCCTTCCCTTTGTGTAAGAAGATTTTTGTCCTTTTCCTTAGGTACCAGAAACTTTGGAAGAGTTATGTGAAACTCCGCCACCTCCTAGCAAATAGTCCCAAAGTCAAACAAACTGACAAGCAGAAGCTGGCACAGAGGGAGGTCAGTTTTGAACCCTGGCCCCTGGAGATTAATGTTGATGCAAGTCAGATTTATTCAGGATTGTTGCGTTGCACTATGCTTCTAGAATGAGATGGAAAATTATTTTTAAAAATCATACTTACTCTCTTTCTCAGAGTAGTGTATTATTGCTTTTTAAAAACTTTTAGTATTCAAAGGAGCATTTGTATCCCCCAAAAATCCATTTTCGTAATAGGTTACTACCTTTGGGAATCAAATATGTGTTTTTGATTTTTCAGTCCTGCAAGTGGAATGCAGGGCCTTGTGCATGCTAGGCAAGAGCTCTGCCACTGAGCTGCACCCCCAGCCCATCAAATACATTTTTTGTAGAAACTGAAAAAAGCTTAAAGTTTGTTTTTTATATTTAATTAGGCTTTGCATTATACAACATTGGGACTTGCTGAGATTTCTTGGTCTTAAGATTGTGAAGATTGCCTTCCATGTAATACTGTCACTTCAGCAGAATAAACTTATTTTTGTTGTTTTATATCCCACATTCCATAATTCTTTACGAATGAGTAATAGTATCCTTATATTCCAAAATGTATGTTTTAGTTTACCTTTAAGAATAAATTGGTTCAGTATGAACACAGACTTTCTCTCCGTTAGGTTTTGTTCTGCCCTGGTAGTATAAGAAAGAGCAAGGCTTAGAAAGCTGGGAAAAGTATTTGAATTCTGGCTTTGTCACTTGCTGTGACTTGAGCAGTCAGCCTCTTTATAAAGGCGGGAACTAGGGCTCAGCGACTGACTGAAATGTCCCTCTGTTGGTGCACCCAAGCAAAATTGTGGTTGTGTGGGCTTTTGAAATGCCCCATTGAATATCCCACCCGTGGAATCGGGCCCGTAGGAGGAACTCAGTCATTGGTATGAATTCCTCTGAGGCTTTGATTTAATCACATGCATACAGATATAAATTTGCCTTTCATAATTAATTATTTGAAGGACAGTGAAAGGGAAGCAATAATTCCTGATTGTGTCTCACAAGGGAAGTTTTGGATGCCCCCCCATACTTTTCAATATAAAATATACCCTTGTAGCAAGGGTGTAAGGAGCTTACAGATTAGAAGACAACTTTTTAGAATTATGTGGGTTGCAGGTTAATTATCTTTCTTAGATGGAAATGCATAACATAAGGCTTGATATAAATACAATTTTTACATGTTGTTTTCAGATCACAAACACCACATTTTGTTTCTTTTATCAGCAAAAGGGCATATTTTATTTGAACATGCCAGATTGGCAGATTTGGTTTAAAATTGTCCTTATCGAGTTAACAGGAAGGTTTGCCTTATACTCAGAGCTTCACCCATCATGGCCTTCATTCCATATCAAATATTTTAGTTTTGTGTGAAGAGGTTTGAGTGCCTGAATATAAGAATAATACCAAATGAATCCAACGTGCTTGCTAATGCTTTATGTTTGGCTTTACAGCTGCTGAGTTACTGATCCTAATGAGTTCTTTTCTAGGAGGCACTCCAAAAGATACGACAGAAGAATACAATGAGGCGAGAAGTAACAGTGGAGCTCAGTAGCCAAGGATTCTGGAAAACTGGCATTCGTTCTGATGTCTGCCAGGTGATGACACTTCTGAGAACACAGTAATGCCCATGTAGCTCTTCCTTTAAAAGTCATTGGCACTGAAATTCTTCTTTAATTGAGAGATTTCTGTGGAACACATTACTCTGAGGCTAAATGGAGCACTAACTATGGATGGCTTTCTGTTGCTTGAGTTTTGTTTTGGCGTTATGTGTATGCTTTTTGTGTGTGGGGATGGGTAGAGGGAGAGGAGCATATGTAGCAATGTTAAATTCAGTCTCTTTAGTTTGGATAAAGATGAATGTTCCTTCAAGTGCATCTTGTACAAAAGAGATAATCTAACAGCCATATAGGCAGACACATAGTGTATACAAAATTTCTGGACCAGTGGCCCTAATTTATGTTTCAGAAGGCATTATGGCATAAAAACTGGGGCAGGTAATACAGTTTGCTTTTTTCAGACTTATGGAAAATACTTCCAGGCTTCCATTTATCTATTTTGATGATTGCATTTGTTGTAGCAAGTTCAGGCAACTTAGTGTTAGATATGTATATTATCATAATGAAAATTTTTTTTTTTTTTTTTTTTTTGGTACCAGGGATCTAATTTGGGTCCTTGCACTTGTGAGGCAGGTGGTGGCACCACTGAGCTAAATCCCTGGCGCCATAATGAAATTAAAAAAAACAAAACAAACATTGTTGACATTTAATTATTATATTGAATAGTAGAGTTTAATCTAGTAATTAAAAGTATTGCTACACAATTCATTTTAAAGATCTCCAAAGGTAATTATTTTTGTATTAAGGTGAATTGCTATTGATACAATACTGCTAAACAGTTTGAGAATAATTATCTATAGTCGTGGCCAGCTACCACCATTTGCTCAGATATTTTGCAAGTTGACCAGTGGTTTTTTTTTTTTTTTTTGTGGTACTAGGGATCGAACTTGGGTCCTTGCGCTTGCAAGGCAGGCTGCCGAACCACTGAGCTAAATCCCCAGCCCTGACCAGTATTTTTTTATTCTCAGTACTTTGAGATGTGAATATTTTATACACTTTGATTCTTAGGACCACCTGAAGGCATGTCACCTCAATTTTCTGTTAGTATTTCTCCAAAACTAAATATAGTATCATCTAAACTATGACCTCATAAAAACCATGAACAGAAAGGTAGGCAGGCAGCTCAAATTTGGTAATTCAGTGACAGCAGAGTTGATTGTTTAAGAAATCATAAGATTTTAGGGGCTGGACTGTAATAAATCAATGGTAGCCACACATGTAAGGTTCCGGATTGCAAGCCCAGAACCACAAAAAAGATGCAATAAATACGGACAACTGTCGAAAATCTCAAGACCTTCTAATTCAGTGGTTTGTTTTGCTTTCTTTCTTTCCTACCTCATATAGCACTAGTCTTTAAGCCAATTTTGTTGCCCTGAACATAGTGGTTTTTGTTGTTGTTGTTGTTTTTGCTATATTGAGCATTTAACTCTGTTTTCCTTTCTTTTGGTAAAAGAATAGGCTGCTAAGTGATTTTTTTTCAATGAAGTTTTGTATTCTTCAGCTATTGCACTAATATTTTGCTTTGATTCCCCAGCTAGATTAAAAGCAGGTTGAGGACTAGGATCTTTTTCTCTGTGCTATCTTCTATATTCCGTTTCAAGGTTGGTAGACGAAGGGACTCAGCCCCCTTGATTAACTGTTAGGAGAAAATGGATTCTGATTAAACTCTTGCGTGAATGTAATAATGATTCCCCTGCTATAGAATGTTCTCACTTTTCCAAAGAATTGCTATCTATTTAAAAGCTATGATTCCACTCTCCATTTCACCTGATGGATGTCTTTTAAAGATTTTTTTTTTCAGTAAGATTACCCTTACATTTTAAATGACTTGATGAGGCTATAAACTGCTTCCTATGAGTTCAAATATAAAAAACTTTTTTTTTGTTTTTTTTGGTACCGGGGATTGAACTCGGGTCCTTGCACTTGCAAGGCAGGCCACCGAACCGCTGAATTAAATCCCTGGCCCTAAATATAAAAAACTTTTTAAAAACATGTTTGCACATAAAAACAAATGAAAACGAACCAGCTGGTTACCTACAGAGTTGATATAAGTAGAAGAGAAGGAAGTCTAAGCATGGAGGCATTATAGGGCTCAGAGGCAGACTGTGCAAAACTAAAATGCCTCTGTGCTTTGGTAATACAGTTCTTTACACATCAAAGATCCAGGAGGCATTTCTGTGGCTCTCATCCTGAGCAGAGGAAGTATCTATTTATCTTGACGTATGAAATATAATTTCAATGTCAGTTAATTTTAGAGTTGTGAAAGTAAATTGTTACCTGCACTAAGCCTAAAACATCAACATATAGAGATGCTACTCTGAGAGGATTTGGAGGTGTTACTCGACTCATTCATTATATCAGAGCAACCTAGTTTACATGCAGAAAGCTAAATTAAGGTAGAAATGACTTAGGGGAGAATGATAAGGGTAAATTAAATTGACTTGATTCTGCTCCAAAATAGAAAGTGGTAATTCTTTTTAGAAATGTAAGAGTAAAAAAAAAAAAAAAGACTATAGGTGAAAGTTTTAAAATCCATTACTCTTTATAGTCATTTGAACTTTCTGTTGCCCTTCTCTCTTAGCTTTCTCTTGGGCTGACTTACTGCATATCAAAGGTCGGAGTGTTCCTTCTACTAGGACATCTTTTTTTTGAGATACTGGGGATTGAACTCAGGACCTTGCATTGCGAGGCAGGCGCGACACCACAGAGTTAAATCCCTGGCCCTCTACTAATACTTAACAGAAAACCTTTGATAGGTAAGAGAACTTTAGGCTCATTGTAACTTGAGTTTTTTTGCTGCTGCAAATAATATATTACTCCTTTCTGGAATTTTTTTTTTTAAATTCTCATGTATTTTACATGTATTGTAGAAAGACCAGTTATTACTAAATTCCTGAGGTTATCCATATGTTTTGATTGAATTTTTTTACCTTGAAATTCCTTAGGAAACAAGGGTAACCATTTTCCTCTACTTTTTTTTTTGTAAAGAAATCAGATAGTTTCCTGCCATGAGGTATTAGTGACTGAAGTCCTTTGGAGAAAATTCTCATGTATTTTACATGTATTGTAGAAAGACCAGTTATTACTAAATTCCTGAGGTTATCCATATGTTTTGATTGAATTTTTTTACCTTGAAATTCCTTAGGAAACAAGGGTAACCATTTTCCTCTACTTTTTTTTTTGTAAAGAAATCAGATAGTTTCCTGCCATGAGGTATTAGTGACTGAAGTCCTTTGGAGAGATAACATCCTGGCTCCCTATAGATATAATTCTAAAGGTCGTCTTTCATCTTATTCTATGATGGGGTGGTATTCTTACCTTCTTGTATAGTCTGGTGCACAATGAATAATCAGTGAGTCATTTTTTATTGCTTACTTGGTCTTTACTTTGTCCTTAATGATTTTAGTTTAAAAATTTTAAGTAATATGCAGTGAAATGTGTAGCTTTTAAAGAGAGCTACAAACAGTGGTTTAGTTGTTTATAAATAATTGTCTTGTAGCTTATAACAACTATTTAATTTCTTATCTTAGAATAAATGTTCTCTTTTGGTATGCGTACCTCAGATATGATGGCAGATAGCATATAAAAATTAGTTTAAAACTTTCAAAATAAAGTCATTTGGTTTGGTTTTGTTTTTTGACAGTGAAGAATAAGAATCTGCTTGAGAAATAGCAGTTAAAGGAATTTATACACTGACTACTATGAATAACCCTGAAGCCTGTAAATGGATAGGTTCAGACTTAATTTTAAGGGAAAAAAGACTCAGGTATTTCCTAAAATCCTTGGGAGTTTTTGTTTGGTACTTCAACGATATAAAATCTGCAGTTTATCGGTAATATTGGCCAGCTAGTGGTTGGCTGGCAAAAACCTTGTGATGCAGTCTGGCTGTTGGAAGAGATAAATGGTCGTATTAAACCTAAGACGGAGGGACCCAGTACTACCAGCACTTTCCCCAGCCAGAGAAGTGTGAGGGTCGTCAGGAACTTAGGAAATTCCACCGGATGCCCCACCCAGTGTTCAGAGGAATGGAAACAGAGGTGAATGCTGCAAACTGTGCTTTTATGTATGCGAGCCAAGTGCAGGCTTGTCATTATGTTTGGAGTGAAACTGTTGAAGGATTTTCTGTGTTACCTCTTGTTAGAATGAATTCTGGGTAACATGGAAGAAAAACACAAATCAAACTCCGTGTCTGAGAAGGAGCATGTGGTGATAGAATCTGTTCTTTAGGGTTTTGCACCTGAAGGTGAAATGGGGTCTTCTGGGGAAGTAGGCACCTGGCCCCATGCTGTCTTGAGGAGGTGGGCCATGGATATCCAGAAACTGCATCATGAGAAACAAAGAGCTGTGCCATAAAGAACAGTAACGTAACCAGCATGAGGCTCGTGCCCAACTGGGGGCTCTGTAATTGCCTGAGGAGGGAAAGGAGGCCTGGTGCCCACAGCGATGCCACTGGCTTGGGGAGGAGGAAGTGTGCTGTGGTGCTGTGTGTTGGACTTCAGTGGACCCGGAGCTGTATCTGGACTAATTGATGAATGTGCTGTCTTCCTGGAGTGGCTGTCTGGAAGGGGATGGAAGGCTGCCACGCACTGTCAAACTGACTGGACTCTTGCTCAGTGATTTATCAAGGAATGGCTGAGTCATGAAAGGAGATAGATAGCTCTAGGGACTCAGACATTTTGGACAACAAATTGAAGGAAGTGTTTTCTAAGTTGGACTCTGGAGAAAACGGAGGTAATTTTGTCTTGAGCTGAATGGTTTCACAGCTACTGAGGGAGATTTTGATTGTTGGGTACAGGAGATATTTGCATTTTTACTGGAGACAGTGCTGTTGTGAAGGAAGGAAAGAAATTTTTGTTTGCAGTAACTGGCCTGATAGAGAATTATTAGTATTATGTTTTTATTATGAAAAATCCAAAACATATTCAAGATTAGAGAAAAAAAGAATAATGAACTGTATATGCCTGTTTTTCAACTTCTACAGTTCTCAACAGCATTTCTGTAATATGAAGTATCTCACTATTCACCTTGTTTGTTCACCTTGTTTCAATCTATTTAAGTCCAAATAAGAACAATGTATTGTGGTTTATTAGTGTCTTTTCGGTCTTATTAATCTATAGGTCCTTATCCATTTATTTGCAAATATTTGTTGAAGAAATTGGGTTGTAGGTTCAGTAGCGTTCCTGTGGACTGGGCTGGGTTTGCTGGCTGCCATTTGCTGGTATCTTTTAACATTGTATCTGCCCCTTGTATTTACTGTAAATTGGTGTATCTAAAATGCTTCTGTCCACTGGTCACATGTTATTAAAATTTAATTATATAATATAAAACATTTAATTCCTCGTTTTGAGCACTCAGAAACACAGATTGCCTCTTGTAACAGCACAGATGCAGAATATTTCCATGTTCATCGAAAGTTCTCTTGAACAGTGATCAAATTTAAGCTCCATTTTTTTTTTTTTTCCTCAAGACTTTTGATGTAGTCTCTCTCTGCGTTATAGTCACTGATGGGTGATTACTGTATGGTCCAGCAATTCAGAGAGATTTTTCTAAATCTGCCTTCCTCCATTTGTCAGAGGGCTTCTCAGAAAGGACCTGTCCCTTTCCAAATGTTTGATTACTCTGAGGTTCACAGAACAACACCAAAAAATTTACTCATTTGGTATATTCCTTAATACATAAGCAGTAGCCTCAGAATAACAATACTAATGGTACCACCAGTGGAGTAATTATGGAAAATAGTTATTTGTAAGTATTCCTTTTGTTGTTGGTTATCCCCAGGTGTATTCCACTAAGGATGTGTACTCAGGTTCTTGTGTTTTAATGGTCAATTGTGGGTGTCCCACAGACTGGATACATAGATTTATTTCATTTTACTTTTGATTTTAGTTGTTCCTTTTAAAATTAAGGATTATTTTGTCATTATGCAAACTTGTAACATTCTGTATCTTTTTAAACAAAGGCAAGTATATTTTTTAAAACTCTGACTTCTATGTCTGTCTCTTCTGCCCTGTTCTTCTCTTGCCCATCTCCCTCTGGTAACCATGGTTTTTTAAATGATCTAATTTATAAATTTTAATATAAGAAAATATATACAGCCACATTGCTTGGCAGTGCATTCTGCGAAATGCAGTGTGAGGCGATTTTGTTGGGTTGAGTATCACAGAATGTACTCCTGAAACCTAGGTGGAGTAAGTGGCCTGTACCTGCAGTCAGCAGGCGCAGTAATCACAAAGTGAGTGGGGCTGCTGCCAGTGTGACGTGGGATTCTGTTGTATAGGATCCTTTTATTTTTTAAAAGTAGGAGTACTCTCGAAAACCTTATAGAGTATAGTATAGGATGTACCTAAACCAATAACATGATCAAATATGGTAACGTACTTAGTGTATGACCAGTGGTTTTATGTGACTGGCAGTGCAATTTATTTTCTCCAGCATCACTACAGGCACATGAGTAATGTGTTGTGCTGTGACTTCAAAGCCTGGTGATGTCAGTAGGGAATTTGCAGCTCCATTCTAACCTTAGGGATTACTGTCATATGTGCAGCTCCTCAGTGACTGAAATGTCATTTTGTGGTGTGTCGTGCTTCAGGTCTGTATTGTCCCCCCTCCATTCTTATGTGATCAGAGGTGGAGCTTTGCGGGGGTGATTGATTTTGGGGCACTGTGTCAACTTGCTGTTGGGAGGTGTGGCCTGGGTGGAGGTGAGTCACTTGTTGCTGAGATGTGGTGTGTCACTATTTGTGTGTGTGTGTGTGTGTGCACGCTTTTGCACATGCATGTGCACATTCTCCCTTTGCTGAGGCCAGTGGTGACATTTTAAACACACTTTTCTCTTCCATGATTTTCTTCACTTACCAGTATGTCCACGACTGGGGATGTGGAAGAGGCACTTGTCTAGCATGTGTAAGGTTCTGGGTTCACTCCCCTCAAAAAGTCTGTCCAAGGGATCACTTCCTACTCGTACAGAATTAATATATAGACATTATTGATATGTTTGGCCTCCTTTCTGTCAAGCTGTTTGTTATATAGTTGCTATGAGGGCCATTGAATTTGCTTTTTTTTTCATTTCTCTTTCCATGTATTTGTGTTTAGGAAGGCTTATATTTTCTTCTGTTACATCTGTACAGTAACACCTTTGTACAGTAGTGTGATTAGGTTAGATTTCTCCTTTGCCTTTCTTTCTGTGTTTGTATCTCACTGTCTGTTTTTGAAAATAGCCGCCGTTTGCTTCTTTCTATAATCTTACCCAGCAACTGATTGGCATGATATCCTTTTACTATAGGTCAATTCCTTTTTTTTGTTTGTTTTTTTGTGACAGGGTCTTACTACGTAGTTGAGACTGACCTGGAACTCACTATGGAGCCCAGGCTGGTCTTAGACTCAAAGCGATCCTCCTGCCTCAGCCTCCCGAGCGCTGAGATTACAGGCGTGCGACACCACACCTGGCATACTATAGGTTAATTCTTATAAAGTGTGTGCGGCAGCAGCCTCATCCTACCCTTTGTCCTTTTTCCCCCTCGTTTTTTATCAGTTGCACTAATCTGTGGTAGAGTATTCTTATAATACTGACTCATTGTTATGTCCAGGTAAAAATAGGTTTGAGGGTCAGTTGTCAGCGCTCACTCCTCCTAACTTTGTTTTGTTTTTTTCTGAAACATTCTTCAAAGAGTACTCGTGGAAACTTGAGTTTCATAATATTTTCCCCATATTTTGTGGCCATTAATATTTACAGATCATTTTGACTGTGAACGCATTGCTGTCAAAAGTGTGGTAACAGTATGGGTTATGTAAATGTTTTGCTTCTTCTGTGTAAGTGCCCAGAGGATTTTTTTTCTTTAAGCACCAGTAGGTTTACTAAAATATGTCTCAGCACTTTTCACTTAGTGTTTTCAGACACGATGTGTATGCATGTTGTGTAATTCAAGAAATACACATTTTATTGTTATATTTTGGTTTTAAGATGCATACATCTTATATAATATATTCTCTGTCCTTTGTGTCTCATTTTCTTTGAATCCATTTTTTTTAATTTTATTTTAATTTTCTGTAAGTTTTTCTCTTTTCCATCATTGATTTCTCAAATGCACTATTCATATGGTTTAGTTGCTTTTTTTGTTATTATATGTTCTTGGAGTTTTGTCGCTTCAAATCTTCTTTCTAATTATCTCATTTAGTAGTTTTCATTTGCGTTATTGTTTCTTAATTTTTACACTTGATCTTAGCCAAAAGGCCGAGAAGCGATTGTTTCTTAATTTTTAAAAACTTGTGTTGAAAAACTGGGTTACAGCTTCTAAGATAGTTTTTGTTTTTGGTTCCGGAGATCAAACTTGGGACCTTGCGCTTGCTAGGCAGGTTACGGCACCACTGATCTCATCCCTGGCCCAGCTTCTGTTTTGTTGGCATGTCTTTCTAGCATGCTTTTATTATCAACAAAGATCATCTGCCCACTTCATTTTCTTTCTTTTTGTTAATAGAGTCTTTGCATGGGACTTGACCATTATTCTTGTACTCTTTAAATTATTTAAGTTAAATAAAGTAAGTAAAATAAACAGAATAGTTCCCTGTATGATTAGAGGGAGATGTGGACCGGAAGAGCTTCTCATGGTTCTGAAGCTCCCACTGTTTGTGCAGAGGTTTGGAATCCAGCCTCAGGCTGAGACCTGCCCTCTTGCTCCCTTCTCCATCTTTATTCAGACCTTCTCTTGCTTTTGTCCTTAAGGTTACTCTCCTGCTAAGTGCTTTATTTCCCAGTACTTTCTCATTGAGGAATTTCAGTTTTTAGTTTAGACTCCCTACCCCCACCCCGCATACTGGGAATTGAACCCAGGGCCTTTACACTGAGCTACACCCTCAGGGTTTTTTTGTTTTGGTTTGGTTTTGGTATTTTGAGACAAGGTCTTGGTGTGTAGTTCAGGCTGGCCTTGAATTCACTATATAGCTTAGGCTGGCCTCAAACGCATGGTGATCTTTCTGTCTGAGCCTCCCTAGTGCTGGGATTATAGGTGTGCACCACCATGCTTGGCTCAATTTTGAGCATTTATAGGGTTCAGATGTCTTCTGCAATGCTAGACTGTCTTCTTGGACTGACCCAGTAAATTAGATTTTTCGCAGCCCTCTCTAGTTTTGGTCAAATTTCCAGTGAATATATGCTGTTAATTTTTGGGTTCTTTCTTTCTCAGAACCATCAGAAACGCTGTCCATCTTCCTTTTGTTCTTTTTTATCCAGTAGATGCTGAGTGTACTATAGCTCTTTGTCCTCACCTATTCTTATTTAGTGCTGTATGGGATTTCTCATCTTACAGTCTTTACATAGGTATTGTTCAGAGATCTTTGGTTTTGCTAATCTAGTTGCTGGATTTTTATGGGAAAATCTGAGAAGATTTAAAAGCTACATAACTGCCACCTTCTCAGCCTTCCAAAGGAGTTTTTTTTATTTTTATTTTTATTTATTTATTTATTTGTTACCGGAGATTGAACTCGGGTCTTTGCATTGCAAGGCAGGCCACCAAACCACTGAGCTAAATCCCCGGCCCTTTTTATTTTTATTTTTAAAAAATGAAAACATTTGGGCCGGGGATTTAGCTCAGTGGTGGCACCGCCTGCTTTACAAGTGCAAGGTCCAGAGTTCGAGCCCTGGTACCAAAAACAAACAAACAAAAATGAAAACATTTGCCATGAATTAATAGAAATAAAGTAGAGCTGTGCAGTGGTCATATTTCAGGCTTGCGGACACTGATCATCTTTACAGCTGAGCTAGAGACCTAGAGACTGGCAATGTTATGTTAGTGAAGCACTGAGCCTTGGCTGTCTGGGAGGAGGGTGGATGTGACAAATATACCTTTCTGGGTGTTCACGGCAGGTGGGCCTGTTTGGAAGGAGGCTCTGGCTCTATCGAGCAAATTGAGAGGAAGAAGAAAGGGGCACAATGCTGTTTCCCATGAGAAAAAGTTAAAGGAAATAACAGGCCAATAGAAAATGGGAAGACTGTGCTTTGAAATATGCTTTGTCTGTTTCTAGAACTAGAATCAAAACGTTTGGGCTTAAAGTATAAAATTAATTTTTTCATTATCAGCAAGTTCTACAAAGGGCATTGTTTTCCTAGCAAGCCCTGATTCATCTCTCACAGGAGGTGAACAGAACGAGCCATTTGCCCAGTTGAGTCCATACTTCAGAGAGGCAGCCGCACTGCGGAGTCCTTACCACCCCTAGACCTTGAGCTATTAGCGTCAACTCCTGTGAGCCTCCTGCAATTTAAGTGCCTGGAAAACCGTGTTATAGTTTGGCACTTTACTGTGTTCATATTGTTGTATTTTAAGTGTGGCACTTAGAAAAACAAAGTGGACAAAGTGCCAGTGACTCATGTCATAATGGTGTATCTCTCGGAAGTCTTGATGGCAGAGACAGTGTGTTCTCCATCTTCGTCTTCCACAGACTCGGTAAGGTCTCGCACACGGAGGTGCTCAATGTGTACTTACTGAATTGCACTGGCAAGAAAGACTTTCTGTTGATTGGAGATCCTTTTTGATAGAACTAGTCTTTAATAACACAGGGAGCTGATTTCCATAGTTTCAAGCAAACCCATTTTCATTTATTTTTAAACAATGCCAGCTTAAAATACTTCAGAGAATGAAATGGTACAAAGCATATGTCAGTCATTCTGTGGGCTGGGCCCATCCTTCTGGCTGTAATGAATAAGAATGATTCCTTCATTCTCTTGAGCTCTAGGTAAACATTTTTAAAGAAAAGAGAGAGATGCCTTTCCTGAAATCATCTCCCAGTAAGAAATCAGCCAAATGAAAAGTGATTGAAGCAAAAATAAAGTTTCCACATCCTCAAATGCCTTAACTGTACTGATGGGTTTGTAAAAAATTTTCTCTGGAATCTTAGATCATTAAATATTAAACCAAGACTGGTTTTTGGAGATCATCCACTTGAGAAGTTCTTGCTTGAAGGAGAAAGTATAGGGTTTTAGGGGATGGTGAGCACACTATAATAATGCATGACTTTTGCACTTTTATCAAGTTATTTTCTTTTGATTCTCAAAAATATGTGATCCTTACAAAGGACAAATGAGTCCCAACTCATTTCCCTGTAGCAGTGGTGGTGAGCCTATGGCATACATGCTGCAGACAGCTGTTTGTTATCATGGAAAGCTCTAAAAGGTTCCCCACCACTGCTCTGTAGAGAAAAGAAGGCACAGTACTGCACAAGGCTTCCTCAAGACTGCCTTGTTCAACTCTGATGGCACCAGGGTTACTCCTACTTGAATGAAGCCCAGCTGGCCTTGGTCAGAAACTTTGGAATGTATGCTTTTCATCCTTTTAACTCTTTTTTCCCCCCATTAAGTTTATTGGTACATTTAAAGCAAAAAGTACAATTACATTTATCATTGGGATCTTGTACCTTTACATGACAAATCTTGGTTCTTGTTTTTTCCCCATACCCGTGCCCTTCCTTCACTGCCTTCACCCTTCGCTATTTACAAAGACTTTGTTTCCATTCTTTCCTTTTTTCACATTTTTTTCTTTTCCCTTATTTCCTTTCCCTTACTCTTCCCACTTCCCCTACACCTTCAGCCCTTTTCTTGCTATTTCACCCTCTCAGTTATACCATTTGAACCTTATTTACACTTTTAGTTTTTCACACCAGAGAAACTATTTGGTTTTTACTCGTGTGTATCCTATTCGTTTCACTTAAGAGTATAACCTCAATGTGCATCCATTAGCTATAAATGTTTCTAGTTTCTCATTATTTACGGCTGAGTAGTACTCCATTTTATTAAAAACACACACACACACACACACACACATCTTCTTTATCCAGTCTCTCGATTGGCATTTGGGTTGTTTCCAAGTTTTAGTTATTACGAACTATGCCACTATAAACATGGGTGCGCATATATCACTGTAGTGTGATTTTTAAAATTCTTTTGGAAAGATACCCAGCAGAGGGATAGCTGGGTCAAATGGAACCTCTAATCCTAGTTCTTTGAGGATCTCCATATTGATTTCCAAAGTGGTTGTACCCATCTGCACTCCCACCAACAATGGAGAAGGGTTCCTTTCTCCCCACAGCCCTGGCAGCATTTGTTACTGGTTGATTTCTTGACAGCAGCCATTCTTTCTGGGGTCAGGGGGAATCTCAGTGTTGTTTTCATCTGCACCTCTCAAATGACCAGTGATGTTGAACATTTTTTCATATATTTATTTGTTGCTTTTGCTTCTTTGTCTGAGAAATGTGTGTTCATTTCAGATGCCCAGTTTTGAATCAGGTCTTTGTATTGGGGGGAATCTGATTATTTTAGTTCTTATATATTCTAGATAGTAGTCCTTTGTCTGAGGAGTAGCTGGTAAAATTTTTTTCCCATGTTGTAGGTTTTCTTTTAGCTCTATTGGTGATTTCTCTTGTGCTGCAAAAACTTTCTAATACAGTGAGATCCCAGTTGTTGATTCTTTGTGCAAGGTCTTGTGCTACTGAGGATTTGTTCATAAAGTCTTCACCTATGCCATTGTCTTCAAGAGTTCTACCTAATTTACTTTCCAGTAAGTTTGGTGTTTCTATTTTGATATTTAGTTGTTTAATCCAATTTGATTTTAGTTTAGTGTATGGTGAAAGATAGGGGTCTAGTTTTAATCTTTGGCACATTGAAAGCCAGTTTTTCCAACACATTTATTAAAGAGGTTATCTTCACTCCAGTGAGGATGGTTGGCTCCTTTGTCAAAGATGAGGTAGCTGAGTATGTCTGGTGTTGTTTCTGTATCTTTTAATCTATTCCATTGATCCTCAGGTCTGTTTCTTTGCCAGTGCCATGATGTTTTTATTACAGTGGCTTTGTAGTATAGTTTCAAGTTGGGAATTGTGATACTTCTGCCATGTCTCTGTTGTCTTGCATGGTTTTTGCTATTCTAGGTCTCTTCTGGTTCTAAATGAATTTTTGGATTGTTTTTTCAAGTTCTGTGAAATATACTGTTGGGATTTCAATTGGGATTGCATTGTATATGTATAGCAGTTTTAGAAGTATGGCCATTTTCAGTATGTTGATTTTTCCTACCCAGGAGCAAGGGATGTCTTTCCATCTTCTTGTACCCTCTTCTCTTTTTTTTAAGAGTGTTGTAATTTTCGGTGCAGAGGTCTTTTGTCTCCTTCATTAGATTCATTCCTAGATATTTAATTTTTAGGACATTATTGTGAAAGTGATTGTTTCTCTATTTTCTCTCTCAGGGAGTCTGTTATTTGTGTAGAAGAAGGCTAATGATTTTTGAGTGTTGGCTTTGTATCTAGTTACTGTACTGAATCTGTCAATTCAGTCTAGAAGTCTTTTGGCAGTTTTTGGGGTTTTCTGTGTAGAGTATCATATCATTAGCAAAGAGTGACAGTTTGAGTTCTTCCTTTCCTATCTTATCCCTTTTATTTATTTCTCTTTTGTCTAAATGCTGTGGCTAATGTTTCTAGAACTATATTGAACAGGAGTGGTGATAGTGGACATCCTTGTCTTGTTCCTGATTTTAGTGTGAAGGTTTTCAGTTTTTGACCATTTAGAATGATATTGGCTATTGGTTTTTCATAGATAGCCTTTATCAGGTTGAGATAAAGACCATCTATTCCAACTTTCTGTAGGGTTTTTAATCATGAATGTTGTTGAATTTTGTTGAATGCTTTTTCTGCATCTATTGAGATGATCATATGGTTTTTGTCCTTGACTCTTTTGATATAATGTATTACATTTATTGATTTGTGTGTGTTGAACCATTCTTGCATCCTTGGGATAAATCCGACTTGGTCAGAGTGTATGATCTTCTTGATGATCTTCTGTATTCTGTTTGCCTGTATCTTATTGAGGATTTTTGCATCTACGTTTGTTTATTAGGGAGATTAGCCTGTAGTTCTCTTTTTTGGTTGGGTCATTCCCTGGATTTGGAATCAAAGTAATACTTGCTTCCAGGAATGAATTTGGAAGTATTGCTTCCCTTTCAATTTCATTCAAGAGTTTAAAGAGTAATGGAGATAGTTCTTCTCTAAATGTCTTGTAGAATTCAGCAGGGAGCCATCAGGACCTGGGCTTTTCTTTGTTGGTAATGTTTTAATTACATTTTCAATTTCGCTGAATGTAACTGTGGAGTTTAGACTTTTTCTGTCTTCTTTGTTCAACTTTGGAAGTTCATATAGATCTAGGAATCTGTCCTTCTGTATTTTCCATTCTATTAGAGTATAGGTTTTTGAAGTAGTTATTGATCCTCTGGATTTCTGTTGGATCTGTAGTGACTTCACCCTTTTCATTCCTAATTGTGTGAATTTGAGCCTTTCTTTCTTTTTTTTTTTGATAAGGTTGATAAGGTTTTTTTTTGATAAAGGCTCTAAGATTTTATCAATTTTATTTATTCTTTCAAAAAACCAACTCAATTCATTGATTTTTTTTTTATATAGTTCTCTTACTCTCCATTGTGTTAATTTCTGCTCTGATCTTTATAATTTCCTAATACGAGCTTTTGGTTTGTCTTGCTCTTCTTTTTGTAGAAGCTTAAGGTTAAGCATTAGGTTGTTTATATGAGCTTGCTCTGTTTTCTTAGTATGGGCATTTGCTGCTCTGAATTTCCCTTGTAGAACTGCTTTCATTTTATCCCATAGATTCCTGTATGTTGTATTGGCATTCTCATTTAATTGTAGAAACTGTCTAATTTCTTCTTTAATTTTCTCTGTGACCCAATGGTTGTTTAGCAGGGTGTTATTTAATTTCCATGTGTTTGTGAAGTTCTTGTGGTTTCTTAGGGCATTGACCTCCAGTTTAATTACACTATGGTCTGATACAGGGGATAACTTCAATTCCTTTGCATTTACTTAAGCATGTTCTATGAGCTAGCATGCAGTCTATTTTGGAGAATTACCCTGTGCAGCCAAAAATAATATATATTCTGATTTTGTGGGGTGGAACACTCTATACACATCTACTAAGTCTGTTTGTTCTAAGACTTGGTTCAGTTGTTACTTTGTTATTGATTTTTTTGTCTAGATGATCTGTCTCTTTGTGTCAGTGGAGTATTGAGATCCCCCACTAAAACTGTATTAGTGCTTATTTCATTTTTCATATCCATTAATATTTGTCTTTGTATAGTTGGGGGCATTAGTATTTGGTGCATATATATTTATAATTGTCATTTTTTCCTCTTGTATTGTTCCCTTTACAAGGATCTAGTGGCCTTCTTTGTCTCTTTTAATTAGTTTGGGTTTGAAATCTATTCTGTCTGCAAATAAGATAGCTACACCCACTTTTTTCTGGGCTGCTGTTGCATAGAGAACTGTTTTCCATCCTTTTACTCTCAGTCTATGAATTTCTTTGTGGATTAAGTGGGTTTCTTGTATACAGCATATTTTTGGATTTTGCTTCTTAATCCATTCTGCCAGCCTGTTTCTTTTGATTTTGAATTGAGGCCATTAACATTGATGGTTATAACTTTTATGTATTGTCTTTTCATTGTCATGTTATTTTCCTTTTGTTGGTTCTTTTATTTTTTATTTTTCCCTCTCTCCCTTTAATTTCTTCCCTTCCCTGGTATATTTGCTCTCTTGGTCCTTATGGAGTTGTGCCTTTCATTTTCTTTTTCCAGGGTATTGTTTAGAAGTGTTTGCAGTACTGGTTTGGTGTTCATGAAATTTCTCAGGCATTTGTCGTGGAAGTATCTTATTTCTCCATCCATTCTGAAAGATAGTTTTGCAGGATACCTCAGTCTAGGTTGGAGGTTGTTTTCTTTTAGGATTTGAGATGCTTCACTCCAGGCTCTCCTTGACTTGAGGGTTTGTGTTGAAAAGTCTGCTGTGATTCTGATGGGCTTTCCTTTGCATGTGATTTGTTCATTTTCTCTGTTTGTAGTATTTTGTTCTTCGCTTTCTGGGATCTTGGTTATTATATGTCCAGGTGTAGAATTTGTTTGATCATAGCTAGTTGGAGTCCTATGTGCCTCACTTATGTGTATGTCAGATTCTTCCCATCTGTTTGGGAAGTTTTCTATCATTAATTCTGTGAACAGTTTTTTTTAAAATGTCATTTGTACTTTCTCGTGGTACTTCATGGATTTCTATTAGTCTTATATTATTCTTCTCTGCATCATCTAAGAGTTGTTGGATTTATTTTGCATGGTCCCCTACTGTTTTTAAGAGATTTCTCTTATCATGGTCACTGACTGCAATCCTGTCTTCTGTATCTGAAATTCTCTCTTCATATTGGCTCATTCTGCTGTGAATGCTTTCTATAGAGTTTTTAATCTCCTGGATATCTCTTTGAATCTATTTCATGGATTCCATTTCTTTCCTATGTTGGGTTTTCAAGGTTTCCATTACTTTCCTGTGCTGGGCATTCATGGTTTCCATCATGGTCCTGAGCTCGTCTATTTTTATTTTTTTTCTGTTTCTGTTCTAGAGTCTCTAATCATGTCTTGCATTGTGCTCACCATCTCTGTGGTTATCTGGGAAATTATTTCTATTTTGAATTTTTCTAGAGCCTCATTTATCTGTTTTGTTACTTCTTGTGCTATTGGTTCAGGGTGTCCAGATGGTTGACTGTCGGACATTTCCCACCTCATTTACCCCAAAATGTACCTTTGGTTAGGTGGAAGTCTGTGTTTGTGTCTTGTTTAAATGTCTTCTCATTTCTATTTTTGTCATTGGTACTGTCCTGGTTTAATACCTGGGTTAATACTTTGATCTTCTAGATATGGCTGGTTTTTAGGTTTTGAGTCTCTGAGGCAATCTCATTTTCATTATACCAGGGAAGACAACTGATTATATCAATCACAATACCTTAGCCCAAGTGATACATTCAGCAACACAATAGAATTAAGCACAGTTTAGAAAATGACATTTTTGATAGTTATTAATATTTCACCTTTAACTGTGAATTAAATCAGAATCGAAAACCAGCCCAAAATATGTTTATAGTGAATAAACTCTTCAGTATAGTAACTTTACCCTTCAGGATGGGGATTTAGAAGGAGTAGGGGAGGGAGGGATAGATAGGATAGAGAAAGGTTAGACGTGAGGTCAGAGCATACAGGAAGATTACACAGACTCTAGCGAGCTGTTGAAGATAAGAGGACAAGATAGAACAAAATATACCCAAGAACAGAACAAACTAATAGCAATAGAGAGCCTAGAGACTGTAATTGCTTTCTTTTAAAACTAATGGCAATTGAGGGAGGGAAAAAGAGAAGCAAAGGAAAAGAAAGAAAATAAATTCTAATTAGGATAGGAACAGGAACAAAAAGGGAGAGTAATGGAGATCAAGGTGGGGGAGGAGAGGGAGGAAGAAAAGAAAAGATAAGAAGAACATTAAGAAAAGGACAAAAAAATTGAGAAAAGAAAAAGATAAAAAATGTTTAGATGATTAAAGATAAGAGAAAAATATTACTTTGAAAATAAAAAATACAAATAGGAATAGAGGGCCTCCTTCAGGGTATGCCTCTTTTGGCATAATAGACAACATGGATGGGAGTTTGCATGTCTAATTTAATTAGTCTCAGCAGGCCAGTAGCTGTCTCCCGAGGTTCAGGCTGATTTTGGGGTGCAAGGCCCAAGTTGAGCTCTCTGAACTCCTGCTGGGTTGAACTCTGCAAAGTTCTACTGCAGGTTCCAGCTATCTTTCCCCTGAAGTTACACCAGGTTCCGATGTGAGGTGCTGGTCCCTCCAGCTTACCAACTACGGTGCTGTGGTGTGCCTTTATCACAGATTTTCCTCACTTTTCCAGTGGGCTTCAGTTTTCATCTAGGAGCTTCAGAGAGGCCCTCTTTCTCCTGTGTGTGGGGGGCACTAACACTGCTGTGTTGGCATCCTTGTGGCTGGCCTCTGGCATGCTGGGTAGAAAGGGCATGCCTGACGGGGTTATGAACTGCTGGTCACCCTTTTTAACTCTTCTTGGGATTAGCTACATTGATTTTTCCCTTTTTACTGGTGGGGAAACTGAGGTAGAGAGGTAAGATAGCTTCCTGTAAGTAATACAGGGAAGGAGTAACAGAGTGGGATTTGGAGCCAGGTACCGTGGTTTCAGAGTCTACATCCTATCAGACATGGTGCACTGCACTTGTTGGCAGCTTTTCAGGGCGCCACACACCTATAAACTGTTATGACTTTGTAAGATGCAACTTGGGGTATGAAAATGGTTCTTGTGTATTATAAATTATATGGCATTTGTTTTTAAGGAATTAAACTTACTGATTAAATTAAACTTACTCCAGATTTTTTTTCCTAGCATGCAATGATGCTGCCTGTTTTGACCCATCATATCCGCTACCACCAATGCCTAATGCACCTGGACAAGTTGATAGGATACACTTTTCAAGATCGTTGTCTGTTACAGGTAAGAATTACCCTTTTGTGAACTAATCCAATGAGATAGGAGTAGTTCATCACACAGGTTATAAATGGTGCATTAGTTCTCTTCTGGGAGGTGACAAGGATTTTTAAAACATAATTCTTTCGGTTGCCTCTGCTGCTTTCAAACCTTTTCTCTCACATTTATTTGAAGCTGTCCCAACAGAAATAGGTGAAAGTGAAAATCTTCCCGTGAATCCTAAGCAGTTTTTTTTTTTTTTTGGCATTTCCTTCCTTATGGTACTTCTTTGCAGGAGCTGAGAATTCTAGTTCTTTTCTGAAAGGTGTGGATATTTGGGTTTGTTTTTAGAAGAGGGCTTGCACTAGAGTTTTGGAAATTTGATTCTAGTGGAAATGAGATGGAAATATTAGAGTTTAAAATTCAACTGGCTAGACAGCCTAGTTTCATTCGAGATGATATTAAAATGATACTTGTGTGCTGAATTTTTAAGACTGAACTTATTGAAATTTTAGCTGGCCATGACTCATCCTAGTCATCATTTAAATTTTGGAATGAATCCTGATCATGCCAGGAATTCTTTATCTAACTGTGGAATTCGGCAGCCCAAATATGGAGACAGAAAAGTTCATCACATGCACATGCGGAAGAAAGGTTTGTTTGGATGACTCTAAGTTTCTACACTCATATTTGGGCCTTTGTTTACTAGTGTAAATTATGCCCTCCTCTATGAATGGTTTTTTGGTAACCTTTTAATCCTTTCACTCTGTCTTGCTTCCTGACCCATACATAATAACATTTACTTTGGGCAGAGCATTATAATAAAGTGGATGAATTTTTTAGAAAAAAATTTTTGTTTAGTGTTTTAAATAATTGTCAAACTTTAAGACGTGCAGATATTAAACCTTTTAATATCAAGTTGGTGGGCCAGGGATTTATCTCAGTGGTTCTGCCGTCTGCCTTGCAAGCTCAAGGACCTCAGTTCAATCCCTAGTACCAAAAACAAAAACAAAAACAAAACAAGTTGGGGTGAGAAAATTTTCTTACTACATGTCATATGATGAGCCAGGAATCCTTCTAACAGTATTTACATGTATATTTGTGTTTTTTAAAATAGGAATTAACACCTTAATAAATATTATGTCACGCCTTGGCCAAGATGACCCAACTCCTTCAAGGTAAAGTAGATTTTCTGAAAACATTTATCTTGTGGGATGTCCTTCTGTTTATTTAAATCTTCTTTAATACAGTTAGCTTTTGTATATTGATCTTGTATCCTGACACCTAGATGACCTTGTTTATTAGCTCTACTAGTTTTTCCATAGGATTCTCTTTGTATATGATCGTATTATTTGCAAGAAAAATACTTTTACTTCATTTTTCCAGTTTAGAAGTCTTTTAGCTGTGCTGGATAGAGCCTCCAGTACAGTATTGAATAGAACCTTGACTTCTCTCTAATCTTAAGGGGAAGCCTTCAGTTTTTCTCCTTTGAGAATGATATTAGCTGTGGATTTTTCACAGAAACTTACAGATTGAAGAAGTTCTCTTCTGGTTTACTGATTTTTTTTTTTTTTTTTATCACGAAAGGGTTTTCAATTTTGTTACATTCTTTTTCTGTCTCGTGATAGTTTTGTACTGTATATTTTTTCTTTTATTCCACTTGTGTGGTATACTATAGTAATTGTTTTTCCCTTAGTTTTCTTCTGTTTCTTTCTTTCTTTTTTTGTACCGGGGATCGAACTTGGGTCCTTGCGCTTGCAAGGCAGGCCACCGAGCCGCTGAGCTAAATCCCCGGCCGACTATAGTAATTGTTCTTGCTTTCCTGAGATAAATCCCACTTGATCATCACATATAATCTTTTTTATGTGCTGCTGAATTCAGTTTGTTAGTATTGGCTGAAGACTGGTATCTATATTCATAAGCGATAGTGGTCTGTAATTTTCCTTTCCTGTGATGTTTTTGTCTGGTGCTGTTATTATGGTAAAACTGGCCTCAGAATGAGTTGAAAAGTGAATAAGTTGATTTTCCTAATTTTATTTATTGATGTTTTTTGTAAAATATTTTTATATATTAATATTCTCACTTCTGTGTGGCCTTGAGTCCCTGAAGAATCTGGAAATGAGGTGTCTATGAACTTTCTTGAAATCTGAATAGAAGTGAGTGTGTGATGAGTGATGAAACTGAGGTTGCTAGCAGAGAATTGTATTTTGAAAGCCAACAGAAGAGATTGTGAGAGGGCAGCTTTCTTTTTTAAAGAGAGAGCTGAATAGTTGAGTAGATCTGGCTGTAGATTATGTCTTCTGATGATATTGTTCAAACATAGTGTTCCAGTTTTTTGCTTATATTAAAAGGAATGGAGCGTGTGTCTGTGTCTGTGTGTTTTTGTGTTTCAGGGCCTCATACACACTAGGCAGCACTGTACCACTAAATTATATCCCCAGTCAAAGAGATGGCTTATGAACTGGGAATGTCACTAAGTGTTAGAGCATTTGCCTAGCATTTATAAAGCCCTGGGTTTCATCCCCAATACCAAAAACTAAAACACACACAAAAAAATACCTATCAAGAGAAAACAAGAGAGATGGCTTTCATACTGTGGCAAAAAGAATAATACGTAAGAAATTATATCATATTTGAATTTACCATTTTGAAATGATACCATGGGCAGGGAATAAATAGACTCTTTTGTCTTTTGACTTTTGGCCTTTGTTCTTGTGTTGAGAGTCTTTTGCTATAAATAGGCTGTTTTTGCTGATGCATCATTGACCCCAGATGTCTTTTCAGAAAAAGCCTTCTCACCTTGACCACCAGGATCTGCTAGTATTTGACTGCTGCTGGCCAGCACTCCACAGCTGTGCACAATTTCTTCTTTTTTCTTAAAGAAACTATTTGCTCCATCTTTATTATTGTTTTTTTTGTTTTTTGTTTTTTTTGATACTGGGGATTGAACTCCGGTCCTTGAACTTGCAAGGCAGGTGGTGAACCACTGAGCTAAATCCCCGGCCCTTGTGCACAGCTTCTCTTGATGAAGAAGCAAGCATCTTACAAATTTAATTCAACACATATTTAAGCAGAGCCTTTTTAGTTTGAGGCATTTTGTAGGTATTTTAGGGGATCCAAAGGCAGCAAGGAAGACAAAGCCCCCACTTACCAGGAGGTGTGACTGCCTGGGGTGGGGTGAGAATGCTAGATACATAAATAACTTAATATAAGAAGAACTGATAAGCGCTTCAAAGAAGATCAAAAGCAAAACACACAGAACTGCCAAGGGACTTGGGATAGATAGATCTGGCAGTTGTTTAGGGAATATAGGTCAGTTTTGTACTGTTCAGTTAAATAATTGAGTTGATTTTACACTGTTTGACCACTGTTTCTTAGTTGCTGCTATAAAATGGGATGAAGTAGTCTCTGCTCCTTGGATGTATTTATCTTTGAA
Organism: Fukomys damarensis; assembly: GCF_012274545.1. NCBI lineage: Eukaryota > Metazoa > Chordata > Mammalia > Rodentia > Bathyergidae > Fukomys > Fukomys damarensis. The sequence continues at coordinate 24,110,329 of NW_022900913.1, read as the reverse complement.
GCGGACTCTTTAAAATTCTAAGAGTCAGTGTTTAGGTCTTTTCGCCAAGCAAGAGCAAGGAGAGAGTGCAAGCTACTGGGCCACGTGGGAATCTCTTTCTGATACTGAAGAAAGTGTGAAGATGGAGGAAGGGAGGAGGGCTGTGAAGAGGGGTTCTTGACTGAATTCTTCTTCTGGTCCCTCCAGTCCCCTTTGCATTCCAGAAGTGCCGCGAGTGACCCATTTTGCTGTCAGACATCTTGCTATTTCTGGTTCCTGGCTTCTATTTCCTTGGTATGCCCTGTTCAAAAACTTTCATCTACTGAATAAAGGCTGAGCCACCCACCGGGCCTTCCCAGGTCTCATTAGCCATCCCTAGGCCACTCTTCCAGGCACATCTTTCTTTCCCCCGTGGCTCTTCAGCTACCAGCGGGGCTGACGCTTACTTGGTTGTTGGGCGCACGCTTTCCCTTTTCTGTATGTGTGTCATTGTGCTTCTGCCTCTGTTGCCCTTGCAGCCTTCTGACCTGTTCAAGTCCAGCTGGTGTGTGTGTTCTTAGTGGTTCATGTTCTTGTGCTCTTGTTTTCTCCTCTGTTATAAATCATGTGAAAGGGCTAATTTTCTTTATCGGACCAGGATTCTAGATTTATGGTCTTATTCACCTCCTGTTTTGTTTTGTTTTGTTTTGTTTGTTTGTTTTGTACTGGGGGTTGAACTCTGGTCCTTGTGCTTGCAAGGCAGGTGGCGGAACCATTGAGTTAAATCCCCAGTCCCCTCTGTTTTTTAAAATAGTGCCTTTCACAGCAGTACTTAGTCAATAAGTATTACAGGAAGGAATGCCATTCACAACATTACTTTTATCCCAAGCCTATTTGCTGGTAGACTGGAAATGGAGGAACTGGGATATAACAAAAGGTAATGTTCAGCGGAGATCTAAAGGGCTGGTTAGTGTCTTGCATAATCTGCTTTGGGGTTGGCTAGGATTTATAAAAAGACATAAAGTTTTGAAATTTATAAGTGATTTTTGGTTGCTTGTCTGCCTGTAAAAACTATACAATAATTAGGTTTTGTGATGTTATCATCTCAAGCAGATGCCACCCATAGTTGTTTTTTTTTTGTTTTGTTTTCTTTTTTTTTTTGGTACTGGAGATTAAACTGGGGTGTTGGTGAGGCAAGTGGCAGAACCACTGAGATAAATCCCCAGCCCTGCCACCCATAATTTTATTTTATTTATTTTTTATTTATAT
>NW_022900913.1:24081525-24107231 GCF_012274545.1 Fukomys damarensis | reverse complement strand
AGTCTAGAAGTTTTTTGGTGGAGTTTTTTGGATCTTCAATGTAGAGTATCATATCATCAGCAAATAATGATAGTTTAACTTCTTCCTTTCCTATCTTTATTGCTTTAATTTCTTTCTCTTGTCTAATTGCTGTGGCTAATGTTTCCAGAACTATATTGAAGAGAAGTGGTGATAGTGGGCATCCTTGTCTTGTTCCTGATTTTAACATGAAGGTTTTCAGTTTTTGGCCATTCAATATGATGTTGGCTGATGGTTTTTCATAAATAGCCTTTATTAAATTGAGGTATAGACCATCTATTCCAACTTTTTGCAGGGTTTTTATCATGAATGGGTGCCACCCATAATTTTAAAACATGCTACTGTTTAACCACATAAATCTCAGCTATATAGTTATATTTTAACTCATGCAAGTGTGATGAAATATTACCACCAAGAGGAGCTCTGAAGGTTTAGGTATTTGATGGCATCCAGTGTGTTGGACAGACATTTGGGAAGGAGGAGCCAGAAGAGAGTAGTAATAGAAAAATGAGAAAATAAAGCAGGCTTGGTTTGTTTTGTTTTGGATTGGTGGTCAGGTCATTTCAAGACATAATGTGTGAACATCTATTGGAGCAAGAGAATGGCGCATTTGGGCTATTTTTAACATCTGTGGTGGTCCTACTATAAAATGGCACTGTATTTATGTGCAGTTTTACACATCTTCCTTTAATAATTTCTGGATTGTAATATTAAATACAATATAAATAAGTTATTGTTATATTCAGCGATGAGAAAACATACCTGTTATACAGGTACAGCTTATTTTTGTTCTGAAGTTGGTAGAATTCACTAATGCATACATATGTCATCGATACTGAGGGCTAACTATATATTTTTAGTCAGTTATACATAATATTTTGCACAAAAATACAGTAACAACATGCATTCCACTGAGTAGGTTTACTAAATGCTTCAAGTAAAAGCCCAGAGATGGTTCACATGGGGTCCACTGGTCCAGTGAGTCTGAGACCTGGTGGGACTTTGTGCTGTCCTTCTCGCAAATATTCAAGTAGATGTGATGAGGGGAAGGACTTCCTTAATTTGGTAGAAGGTCTGATGAGTCTCCAAGGTCCCTTGTAGCTGTTCGTCTGGCCAGACACTGCTTGGGCCTTTCATTAAAAGGTGAGAAAATGCCATGCATACTCACTCCAGCAGTCACCTTGGATTTGCCCACGTCAAGATGGCTTCCCATGCAGTAAATGGCACCTTGAAGTTCTTCACTTTTACAGGGAGATTGTTATGTTTCACAAGTGCATTGAACTCCTTAGAGGAAATTGGCTCTATTAATGTAACGGTTAATCTAGATTTCATAATGTCTCTATTGATTCATTTCTCAAAAACAAATAGAGTGTTTATTGCTCAGTAAATATCTCATCTTGGAGCTTGCTAGTATGTAAAGGGGATGACTAAAGAAAGTATAAACAATGGGAGAAGGAACAAAAGATTTGCTGTGCTGTCAGAACTAGCATCTTATACTGTCCATTTTTTCCAGTTAAACCAGTGGGATAAGAATTGTTTGGTATAATAATAAACTAAAGTGGAATTTAATCCCCATTTTGATTTTTGGTGTATTGCCAGAGTTTAGTCGTAATGTAGATATATAAAAACATGCTGGATAGGGGCAAATTATTTAATGAATGATAGACTCGCTGTTAAACCTGTTTAGAACTGTGACCTTGTATTTTAACATACTGAGTAACAGTCCAATTTTATGGTCATTAAAGTCCTAGACATAGTTCTTGTCTCCCTGAAAGTTTATAAAAGAAATTAAGGTAAAACTTGTGCCAGGATGATTTCATTTAAAATAGTATATGACTTAAAGCAGCTCTTATTCTTTGACTAGATAGCTTATTATTCATTAATAAGGCATAAGACAGTCCAAATGGGATTTGTCCCCTGCCTCCCAGCCCCCAGCCTGTTGCCAAGGTTTCTTGCTTCCACATTAACTGAATTTGCTGTGTAGTACTTTGAACTGTTAGGAAGAAAATTGTCTCTGCCACTGAAATTGTTTTTCTTTTAATGACTCATGAAGAAGGATTTCTCTCTTTTTAGATTTTTGTCCTTTCCTAGGATAATAATGTATAGGTTTCTTAAAATTAGCAAGAGGAACTATGGGTCATCCTACCCTCAAATAGTGCCTGTACTTACTGCCTTTTCTAAGAATGATTGCTTTTGGAGTTCAGATATATCCAACAGAAAGTAAAATCTTACTACTGAGTAGCTTCTAAAATATTTTATTTTAAAAATATAATGTTTCATACTTCATTGTGGAATTTTTTAGTCACTCTTGGCTAGTGGAATAGCAACAACAGAAAAATGAAATGTCCTGTAAAATCTGATGTATATTTGGTAAGAATAGGAAAAATTTGATGATGATATAGGACAGGGCCTACCACGTGTGTGTGTGTGTGTGTGTGTGTGTGTGTTTCTGAGGGTTGAACACAGGCCTTGAACATGCTGTGAAAGTATTCTACTTGTGCTATATCTATACCTTTGAGCTATATTCCCAGCCCTATTGTCTTTAAAAAAAATTGTTAGAGAATGAATCCTTTAGCGTGGTCAAAAATTGAATGTAGGTTTTTTTTTTTTCACTTTCTTTTTCAGTTCGGTTGTTGGCTATTAATTGCTTTCCTAAAATACTTTTTAAAATATAAATAAAGTCTATAAACTGAAATGAGGTTTAAATCACTTTGTTGTTCATATCCTTCCATTTTTTTTCTACCTTTTTTTTTCTTTTTAAATTCCAAATGCAGAGAGATAGAAGGGTGGAAAAATAAACTTATTTATGAGCTAAGTGGAGTGGTGTAAAGTTATGCTGCAGTTCCCAAGTAGATGATTTGGTAACCAAGAGCCATTTAATGTACAAATATTTAAAATTTTCTCCTGTGTACTAAAACTGTAGGGAGAATTTACATATGGAAACTGTACGGGCACACATGAAACAGAACAATAAAAGATATCTAAATTTGGCATAAAGTCAGTGATAGCCCTCTTAGTCTTGGGAATGGAGGTGTAAATGAGTTTAGACTCCATAGTCAGCTGTTGAATTTTTGGTGAAGCTGAGGGTTATCAGGTTTCAGATTGTCAGTTACTTTTTTGTTTTGCTGAGACACAATACCTGATACCTGTAATGTAAAGGAGGATAGATATATTTTGGCTCACATTTTGGTAGTTTCAGTCCTTGCATGGGTGGCGGCTTCCAGGCAGGATGACATGGTGGAGAACTGCTCATGGCATTGCAGACCAGAAGCTGGGGAGGGAGATAAACCCTTCCAGGCCACACCCCAAGTGGTACTACACCTATTATAAATCCATCACCTCCCAACAGCCCCACCTTTGGGTGCAAGAGGCTTTGGTGGGGGCATATAGACATAAATCCTACAATCAGGGAACCCCTGAGATCCAGGGTCTGTGATCAGGTCCCGGGAGCCCGATGTACCCTCCACTCCTCAGTGCTCTCACTGTTGCATTTGTGCCCTCCCCTTTCACATCCCTGCGGCTGGCCCTGAAATCAGCATTCAGGTTCTTTTCATATTCAGCTCAGACAACTCATTATTTCCCAGCCTGCTCTAGGCTGAGTCAGGCTTTGTCTCCGCCACTGCACAGATTGCTCATCAGGGGCCTTGGTGGCGTCCATGTGACTGAGTCAGTGCTCTGTTCCCTTCTGACTTGAACCTGTGCAACATCGAGTGCAACCTGTCACCTCTTTCTTGAAACATTCCTCTCTTCTGGCAGAGGATAACACATGGTCTGTCTTTCTTTCCCCACCCCCTGGCTGCCCTTCTCTCTTGCTGCTTTCTTCTGCTTGACTTCAAGTGTGCATTTCCTGCCTCAGTCCTGGGACCCTTCTTTTCAGTAGCTGCATCCTCTTCCCAAATCATGCCATCTAGTTTATCACTTGAAGTCCTTTCGAAATGTTGACCACTCTTAAAGATTTATCAGCAACTTTGCCCCTGCTTTCCCATGAAGAGTAGGTTAATATTCCTGGCACTTCACAGGATTTCCATGTGGCTGATCTGTGGGCATTTCAAAATGTTGGAAATCAACTCCTCCCTGTCCCTCAAGCTTGCCCCACTTTGGGGTCTTTCCTTTACAGTAACTGGCACCGATGTTCATCCAGCTGCCAGAGCTCGACTCTGGGTTTTTAACCTTTGTTCTTTTGAGCTTCCAGATCTCAGCTATCACCAGTTCTTTTCAGCCTCTCCAGCATATAACCCAGACCTAATCATTCCCTCCTCCACCATTGCCTCCCCTGCACAAGCCACCCCCATGTGCAGATCCCCTTCAGAGTTTCTCTTTCCTGCACTCATTCTCTGTACAGCAGCCAGAATGGCCTTTTACAAAGCTAAAGTAGGTTCCGTCATGTCTCTGTTCAGCCAGAGACAGTGAGAGAGGTACGTTAGCATGGCGAGGAGGCCACTTCTTTGAATTTACTGAGAAACGGAAGGGAAGGAATGTTTCCATGGGCTGTCTGCTTGGTTGTTTCAGTCTTATTCTTCAGTATGCGAAGCAAACTCCTTTGAGATGTAACTTTCTTCCTCCTGCAATTAAGACATAAATAAAGTGGGATCTGTGCACTGAGGGACAGTTACTGTATTGAGATGATGAGCTCAGCCAGGGCTCCGTAAAGTAACAGTCTCACAGTATCTTGACGGATGGGCAGGTTTTCAGTGTGGCTCAGTGGAGAGAATAAAGTTCTAGGGTAGCCGGGAGCCTGGCCAGAACAGAGACACTAAGTGTTTTAGGAGATGCCTTTTTCAGAGGGTACCAGGCAGATTGGGGGAAAAGCCGGAAACATAGGTGGGAAATGAGATGGTAATGTTATTTTAGGCCTGTTTTGATTCTGTTTAGATTCTACTTTCAATTTAGAGTTTGGAGGATGGGAAGCTTTCTTGAGTATATGATATCAAAACTCACTTTTCAGTGATCTGTTCACACTCAGAATGCAGTCTTCCTTCTCTGGGCCACCTGATAGCAGTGTACTGATATTCCCAGTTGTTAATGCATTATCCCTGCAGCTTCGCCAGATGTTTTAGGTCTGGTTGCAAGAATAAGGAGGCCTTAAGTTAGAAAGCCTGGAGCACATGGTATGATGGGAGGCCCTGATCCCAGTAGGTGGCCCTGCTGCCTTTCAGTGGAAGGTGGTGGCCATGCTCTTGATTATGAAGAATAAGGCAGGGTAGGTGTTTGATTACTAAAGGAGAGGGAAGGGAAGGAAATGTGCTATTTTAAGTGATCATTTGAATTCTCATTTTAGGATTAATCACAATGAACGGTTGGAGTTCCTAGGTGATGCTGTTGTTGAGTTCCTGACCAGGTGAGTAGGCTTTTCACAATTCCCCAGTAATTACCTTTCATAGCTAACATACTTATCACATTACCTTCTTTGTAATTAGCCGAACAAGGCATTGAAACACCATGTATTTTGTCTCTTCTGTAGAGTTTAAAAAGCCACGTGTCTGTGGCTCTTGCCTGGACAACTTGCACTCACTGCTGCTGTAATGAGCAAGATTATGAGATGAAAGGCGGGTGTCTCTGGCCTGTCAAGAGTATGTTAAAGTTGCTTACAGCCACAGGAGATCAGTTGGTCTTGGTCAAATTGCTTCAGAGTTTATATTCAATTTGAAAAGAAAGAGATGATATTTTAAAATGTCATTTCATCTTCCAGGATTTATCTTTGATCCTTTTCTCCCTCTTTCTGATCTTAAGGGAAGTAAAGCTTACAAGTAATTTTAATGACTAGAGTTTGGTGTGTGTGTGCATATGTGATTGTATGTACTTTTCTCTCCTTACTTTGGAGAGAGGGATAGGAAAATACATTTCATTTTCCCATGCACACATAATGTTTCTTTTAAAGGGAGGGAACCCATGCTTTTCTTGGAACTATCTTGAGCTATTTTTGTTCTCTTTTATTTTTGTTCATTTTACAAGGAAGAGAAACGACCATTTCCTAATCCTCTAAGGTGAAATGAGCTTGTTCAGTGGCCATGATCGACCGTGGACCTTGCAAAGTGCTGTGTGTGCTGTAGGGGAGGTCGGCTGCCTTTGTAGTCTGGGATGGTTTTCCATGTGGCTTTATGCCCAGCTTCCACACTTTTCTGATCAGCCCCTTTAGGCTTGTCCTTCTGGCAGAGCCATCCACGTGTGTGACTCCCAGTTCCACCCTGGTCCCAGTCTGTGCTTGTGAGGACTGTGCCAATCTGTGCCCCTGGCTCGGTGCTTTCAGGATTCTTCTCAGGGCCACCCAACGCCCAACCTAAAGGAAACATCTGTGTACAGACCCGAGTTTGGAGTTTCAGATACGTTTGCTCTTCACAGACATAAATAGCACGCAAGATTGTTTAGGTTTTTGTTGTCATTAGATCTCAGAGAAATCTTTTAGCAGAAATAAATGTGGGAGTACAAATACAAATGAATAGTGCTATTTGGATTTTGGCACATGTAGATATCTTTGCCTGACATTTAACTTGCATTTCCCTTTAGTGTAGTGCAGCTCACCTGGTGTCTAGGGCACGAATATTTTTTCCTAGCCCTGTTCCTGTGACCCAGAGCCTCAGATAGAATTTTGTAACTCATGTTTATTTATGTAGTCTTTTTTTTTTTTTTTCCAGTGTCCATCTGTATTATTTGTTTCCTAGTCTGGAAGAAGGAGGATTAGCAACCTATCGGACTGCCATAGTTCAGAATCAGCACCTTGCCATGCTAGCAAAGGTATATCTAACATTGGAACCATTTGTGCTTAAGTCTGATGTTCTCTTCTTTAGTCTACACATAATTCTGCATTTGAGTAAATAACTTTAGAATTTATTAAGGGGATAATATTTTACAGACCAGAAAGTGTACTTTATTTGGATTTTAAGGATTCAGCCTTATTAGTTCTATTACCTTTGTGAATTTCACCAGCAGCTAATGAACTCCATGGTGAGGTAACTTTTAAATAGATGAAAAATTTGACAGATGAATATGAAGAGGGTTACACATGTGGGTAAAGGACCATGGGAACAAAGCAAAGAAATGGAATGTTTTGAGGCAGGCAGCAGAACCACTGAGCTAATCCCTGGCAAGAAATGGAATAATTTGTAATTTCCCTTTGTGTAATATTTTTGTATTACATTTGTTATTAATTTATGTAAACAAGGAGAATTATAGCTTTGAACAAAATACTTCAGATAATTCATACCCACAAGGGGTACTTTATAGGTCTTTGAGAATCCCCAAATTACAAATCCCATTAATTAAGACTTAGGGTTTCTGCTGTCCATCTCAGCTCATTGACTTAAATAGTGACAAACAGAAACTCTTCTTACTTCAGTTTCCTGCTGGGGGTTTTACTTCCATGGTCTGATTTGATGTTTCCATCTCCATGTGGTGTCATACAGTAAATCATTTTAGATAAGAGGACTGGCACTCTTGCTGACCCAACAGAGTTCCTGTCTGCACACCTTCTCCTACAAACAGGTCCCACAGACAGTTTGATCTCTTTCCCAAGAGTCTGTGTGCTTTCCTATCTGCAAAGTGGAAGTGGTATTAGCCCCTGCCACGTGGGCTGGTTATGAGTATTAATTTAGATTCTGAGTTTTCATGATTCTGTTTATAAAGTACTTGACATGATACTTGTTCATAGTAATCACATAAGATGTCAATAAGCATACAGGAGCTATTTATTTGTGTTGTTGCTACTATTGTTCTTATGGTAAATCCTAACATTTTATAGACCTTTGAGTTTATGCAATAGTGGGCAGAATTATAGCTCTTAAATTTCCAAACATTGGGGATCCAGTAGTAGATTTTATGAGCTTCCCTTTTGCCTTAAGTAGTTCCTCTTTTTTCCTACATTTTGATATAAGAGTGGGATTTTTCTTGAAAAGAATGGGTAAAATCCACCTCAGTTAAAAGATGTTTCTTTTTTATTTTGATACCAGGAACCAAATTAAGGACTTTGCACTTGCGAGGCAGGTGCAGTGCCACTGAGCTACATCCCTGGCCCTTTGTGTCTGGTTTCTTAATATGCCCTTGCCAAGACATTAATTATGTCCAAAATTGTGTTTAAGTTTAGTTGTGGTTATGTGTTAATAAGAATGCATTTTAAAATTTTGTATAACACCATGATCGTCATAGTTACAGTGGTAGGCTTTGTTTTGGTGGCACTGGAGAATCAATCAGTAATGCCTTAATGAAAAATTGTAGGTGACAGGGTTAGCTAACTTGGTTTACGTAGCTTCCTAGTGAATGAGATTCTACAGTTCTATGTAAAGCCTTAGTGTTTGGTTGATTTAATTGTCAAATGCTTCCTGATAGTTCACATAAATGCCATTGAAAGTGCACATTTGATTGTCACTCTCTCCCGTTGTTTTCTTTTCATTTTAGAATATAGTAGAATTGCATGATTATTTTTTAAGCACTTAGAGGAATGACAGTAGGGAGGATATTTACAAAGTGTGGGAAGTTGCCATAACAAAAACAGAAGCTGTTACATAACACATTGGGTACGATACAGAGTCACAAATAGAGAAGGACAGCACATTCTCTTTTCAAGAATTTTTAATGGTCTTTTTCCACCAAGGCCAAGTCTCAGCATTCTTGTGGCATTTGGCACCAGCAGAAGGCTGTGGTGGTCCTACCTTCTGACTAGACCAGTGATTCTTAACAGCTTGAGAATGGGGGCAGCTGGACAATTATTGACCACTCGGAGGATCTAATGTGAGCTGTGAGTTAGCTCTCCAGGCATGAACATTTTACCGTACACACAATAGAACATTCTCTCTGCTTTTTCCCACTTGGTGCTGAGAATTGAACTGAGGACCTTGCACATAAGGACCTCATACAGACTAAGCATGCATTCTACCACTAAGCTACACCTGTAGCCATCACTCTTGTCTTTTCAAAGCTCTACAGATGCCTACGTGAAAAAATGAGGGTAATAAATTAGGGACTATAAGAAGTTGGAAAATTCGCAGCATTCCAGAATAGTTGTTTATAAGATGAAATGTGGTTTGAAATCTGCTCTCAAGCAGGGCTCCAGAGATAGTAAACAATTGGATTTTCCCTGTGAAGTTATGAAGCAGATGAAAATTTACATATTCTAGTATAAACTCTTGCACTTTGGGATCAATTTTTTGGAAAAGGTGTTTGCTGCTGTTACATTTGTGGTAGTTAAAACTCTCATTTGAGTATATTTTATACTCTGGGTTCCTAGCAACACAAAATACTAATAGTGTAGATGTCTTGTTTTTATCGTCTGTCTTTTTTCCAATATAAATAGGTATGGACCATTAACATACATACTGAGATACACAAAATCTGAGTGTCTTTTACCTGAAACCTGATAAGACTCATATTGTTCTAAGTTGTTCACTGACTTGTGCATTATCCACATTATGTAGCATGTTCTGTGCAGCAGATTTTAATGTATCAAATTCTAGTGCAGCTTAGAATTTGCTGCATCAAATTACATGGAAATGGTAACAGGTGTATTGTATATTTAGGCAATGTCTGCATCTTTTTTTCTGTTGTGAAGTTTTATAAAACATTCATCTTATATCCAGTTCTAAAAAGACTAATATTTAACTGTATATTGATATAATAAGTAAGTAGCTACAGAAATCAAAGTAAAGGGGAATATGGGTAGGACTGTAAAATGTAGCCAAAGTTAGTATACACTGTGTGTTTATAAATCCAGCATCTAATAATGGGTCACAAATTTGGGTCTAAACTTTTCAGATGCCAAATTTTTAAAAAAGAAAAAAGAAATGCAGTTCACACAAATGATATTCCTGAAGCTCTTAAGAGAAAATTTAATATGTTGCTAAGAAGGTCTCATTGACCCTGCAGAAAAATGAGAGTGGATGCTTTACAAAGGGAACACAAGTACAAAGATGTAAGACCCCCTTAAGTTTTTTCCAAATTAAAAATAATTTGCAAGTGTAAGGTATTTTGAAGTCTTGTAAGAGTCCCCATTTACTGTACCCCTAAAAATCTGTTTTATGTAATACAGACATTATCAGTATCTTACAAAGAAGAAAAATTCAGAACTTTGGTTAGCTTTAAGTCTTCCTAAGCTTATTGAATGAACCCAGATTCCCATGGTCTTGTAGAAGTTTTATCCCACCCTGGGCTAGCACTTGGTCTAAACAGATTTGGAGAATCAAATCTGACCCATTATGAACCTTAATTAAACTATTGAAGTTTGGGAAGGAGTGGAGTTAGTTGGAAGTGAACCGTATGTAAAGAATTCCTAATGAATGGTAGGTTAGACTCTGAGTAAACTAACACAAAGCCAGTGGCCAGTCGATAGGTCTGTAACCATCCCCCCCCCCCCCGCCCATAGGAGATGCTGAGTTATTTTAGTTAGGATTTTAGCAAACTCTTACTTTTTTGGTCATTTTGAATTTTTTAGAAACTTGAACTGGATCGATTTATGCTGTATGCTCATGGCCCTGACCTTTGTAGAGAATCAGACCTGCGACATGCAATGGCTAACTGTTTTGAAGCATTGATAGGTAATATACCTTTTTTGCTAGTCAAAATGGTTTGGAGAGCTCATACAATTCGATGTGGAAACGTGTAACGGAATTACTTGTTCGCAAGCCTGTGAGCACAACACGTGTCACCTGTGGTTATGTTAGCGCTGATCAGAGCACTGATCATGCTTTCTGCTTGTTGCATTCTCAGTGACTGATGCCATGTGGATGCTTCATATTTCCTGAATTGAAGTGCATTAATATGGAGATCGACTACTTTCCAGATTTGACTTGAGGCTACATACATAAACAAACAGAAACTAAGTTACCAAAGAGGCCCCCAGTAAATGATTAAGTACATTTTATTTTTCAAAGGCCTTTATACTTCCTTCTCATTTTTTGCCCTTTTCCTTTGAAAATGAATATAAAAGCTTCCTAATATAGTTCCATGCTGATGTTAGTAGCAAGAGAATATTTAATAATTATCTACAGTCTTTTATAGCTATGCCTAGTTTTCACAAATAGACCTATTTTCAGTTTAGCACATGAAATTACTGTGCTCTATACACATAATTTTGAAAGTTATTGTTGGTTCCAGAGCCAAGGCAGCGTGATTTGATTCCTGGTTCCATTACCAGTTCTGTGTCTTTGGCAGCTTACCTCATCTGTGTGATCTTTTGTTTCCTCCTCTCAGAGATGTATATAGTATCGCTCACCTCACAAAGTTCTTGAAAGAATTGTGGTCTCCAGACCTACAGAGCCCAATATAGAGAGGAATTCCATTTAATTAAGCCTGCCCCCAAATAAGCACCCTATGAGAGTGAAGATAAGAATATAGGAACAGGGGCCAGGAATTTAGCTCAGTGATTCTGCTGCCTGCCTTGCAAACTCAAGGACCCAAGTTTGATCCCACCAAAAAAAAAAAAAAAAAGTATAGAAATGGGGCTGGTGTCTTGCTCAATAGGTAGAGCACTTGTGTGGTGTATGCAAGACCCTAGGTTCCATCCCCAGCATGCACACACACACGAGATCACACAACAGGTGATTGCAGAAATGCTTTGCACAGACCCAGGGCATAAGTAAGTGGTCTCCAAACCACAACTGCTGCTACTACTATTAATATTACTATAGCTACTGATAGTTACCGAAAGCCCTGGTAACTAAATGTTTTAACATCATGCATGGAAAAGTAGCCTTTTTTACAATACATGTAAAAAATTTATTTCAAGAAAATATGACTATCCTACTCTAGAGCTGTTTGAAACCAAATTAAAATATTACCATTGAGCTTACTGGTTATATCTCTCAGGCTTTTTCTTAGATTTCTGTCTGGTATATTTGGTCTTAAATACAAACAGATACAAAAGTAAAATGAAACATTTTCTTTAGTATAGTCAAGTATTTGTGCATCATCCTTTTACTGATATTTATACCTGATAGTTCACATTAGATTTAGATTTTAGTGAATTGAATTTTGTATTTCAGCCTCATTTATAATACAAAGTACCTAAAAGAAGGAAAAATGTTACCATTAAAACAATTGCTTCTGAAGATGTCGATTTTTTTTCTGAGTGGCTTTTGGCTTTCCCTTTGGCATTCTTTCTTTTATCTAGGAGCTGTTTACTTGGAGGGAACCCTGGAGGAAGCCAAGCAGTTATTTGGACGCTTACTCTTTAATGATCCGGTATTTATCTTGAATCATTTTATTTTCCTCAGTTATGTATCATCACAGAAGAGTCTTTCATTTGGTGTTAGAATTTTCAAGAGACTGTAGGAGAAACAAAACACTGGAACGTGCTATAGAGGGTGCATGTCAAGTACATCAGAAATAGCTTATTCTTCTCTTGCAGATAGCAGGTTCTGTGGGTATTTACACCAAGTGTCTTTCTTTTACCTGAATCATTTTTCCTCATGGTCACTTGTAAATTGAATATGAATACAAATATAGTAGGACTTAGCTTTATTTTGATGTTTCTTTAAGTTAATTATGATTTTATATTTTATAATCACAGGGTATCTACCTCATGCACGCTTAATTGAAGCTGTAAACTTTGGCTTTTCTGTTTATGATTTGTTTTTATGTAAATTATGTAGAGCAGAGAAATGTGTATTTATTTTAGAAAGTCACTTCATAGGGAGTTTCTGATAGGCCCATGAATAAAGAATATAGAATTACTTGTTTTTCCCCCCAAGCAAATTATAGTTTAAGAAAAAAAGATTCTAAAATAGTTTCTGTTGTTACTAAAATACTAAGATATTAATATTTCTAGCGATACCTTTTTAATCTTGCATGTAATAGAGCATACTGGATGCTTTTTGCATCAAAAAAAGTCAATTTAACATTTAAAAGGAGAGGCAACTTTGTATTCCAAATTGAAATGTCATCATAATTGAATGAAATAGCCCTGGTGGAGTAATAAAGAACACAGGAAGCCAGTGTTTTAAGCCTTTGTGAAACCTTCAGCTTAAGTGGTTGTCAGATGTTATTACTGTATTACTTTGCATAGTTTTTTTGTTTTTTGGTTTTTTTTTTTTAAGAATCAATAGTTTTAAAAAATGTGATCTGGATGATGTCTGAGGATTTGATTTTTTAATTTGGTTTTCTGAAGAACTGATTGTTTTGTATGTGTGAATTTCCTTCTGATGGGGAGATTATCTACAGATGTTCTCTGTCCCCCGTTTTGTCCTGTACATGTAAACAAGTGTGCATCTTGATTTGTTTCTGTAGCAGATGGTGTGTATTTTAAGACTTTTCCTCAAATCTTAAAATACCGTCTTTCTGGCCTTTTCTTTTGTTGGCAATTTCAGCAAACTCTTTTCTGCTTCCTCCTCCAGTCTTACCTGGGTCTCCTCTAACCCCTAAACCCTCTTCCACCAACCCCACCTCCCTTATCTTTTTCTCCCATCTAACCTGCAGCCACCCGTTTTCCTGGGTTACATGAGTTTCACACCTTGTGTTCTTAATTGCTTCTGTTTATGTGGAGATTCTTTTCTCTTTAAACTGCTTTTCTCCCACTTGTCTACTTAGCAAGCTTATCTTACATTTGCAGTACCTCGTGCAACACTGGCATGTGCAGCGCTTAATAAATATTGGTTAGAGGAGTGAAATGAGTAAATGACTAAACAAAAAAGCAAAGCCTGAACATTATCTTACAAATGGGACAGCTGAGATTCAGCTTTTGTTTTAGTGTGTCTTTTGTGAAACTGAGCAGACCTCAGTAATGTAGTGCCTTTCTGTTTAGCATTTTCAAGTACACAAACTTGGGCATTGTAACTCCTTTAGCATCTCTATATTGATTTGCATCTATTAGCTGTAGTCTGTGAGAGACTTTAATGAACTCTTGAAATATATATATGAGATCACGAAAGCTTTGCCTGTAGTCTTAGGTACTAAGCTGAGGCAGGAGGCCAGCTCAAGCACTTTTGCAAAACTCAGTCTCAAAATGAAAATTAAAAAAATTTTCTCAGATGAAATCATAGACAGGTGGAGATAGCTGGGAACAAATGTGTGGGCCAGCAGTCAGATTGATGGACCAGTGTGACCAGGCAGTGCTCACACCAGGGAGAAGGGAGGTATCCTGTGTGGGCTTGCACTAAGTGATTCTGAGGGTTCTTGGTTGGTTGCCTTGTCTGAAGCTGGATTAAGAGAAGTAAGGATCAATTTGGAACTGAGTTCTGCTATTAGGTGAGGGCAGTCGAGCATGGAATGTCCCCAGTGATTGTTATTCAGTGGTTAAGTCACGAAAAGTAGGTGAGAGGGTAGTGGTTGCCAGGCTGGCAGGAGACACTCAAAGACAGGGTCCCTATGGCATTTCATAGCTGCTGCGAGGGAGATCTGGGTCCCTGTAACTATGCTGCTGGCTTTGTGACTGTCCTCCTCCTCTTGACAGCAGGCCTGTCTTTTCTCTCTCAGCTAAGTTTTACTCTTTCTGCCCCAGACAGTTTTTGCTGGTTCTTTTTTGTGTACTTCTTTAAGTATTAACTTGGGATGTTCAGATCCCCTATTTCCTGTTGATTACGCTGGTGGCCCTCTTGGAATCATGGAGAGGAATTCTGTAGTTTTTCCTATTCTCTCCTCCCTCTTCTCTTCATACATCTGTCCCCAGTACCCCTGACCAAGACCTTTCTGTGGAGCTCTAGAAATTGGAAAAATGCATCTTTTCAAATTGCTTCTGGGCAGGTTCCCAGGGGTATCCCACTGACTCCTCATTTCAACATGTTTAAACCAGGTCCATAGCAGATTTTTGTCTGCTCTCCTTTTTTTCAGCTTTCAAATCCTATCCTTACCCTAGTGACTTGAATCACTTTACTCTTGGCCATCCTACTTTTTTTTTTTTCCTCTTTGTCCTCTCATCTCTCACTTGACTAACTGGCTCCCATTCCCTGCTCCTGCAGTCCAACTTTTCATGCTAAGTGTTACCTTCTTTTTCGTGCATAGATTTGGCCAGTACCTTCCTCACTTAAGAGATTTGACATTTGATTACTGCCTACCAAAATGTACATTATATAGCACTTAGCAGTTTCTGAGACTTGACTGCCAGCCCTTGTTTCAGTCTCCTTTCTTTCCACTTCCTCTTTATACACCGTTTGCCAGAATTCCCTTTTATCTGTGTACTTCAAAGTATACTATTTGTCATCATATTTTTGAGTGAAAACCACAAAGGAACAAGGAGAAAGATGATTCAAAATGGCCCTGCGAATCTTAAGTGTTGGAAATTGGAGATGGTGGGGAGAGTATGGTTGTTGCCATTGTTAATGATGATGTATTGTTATTACTAGTATTTTTTGTGGGCCAATGCTTGGTTTAGTGCTTTTAGTGTGTTGCTCTATGAGGCATCAGAGAACACTTTGAAGAAGGGACTGTTATTGTCTTTGGTGCATACCTGGGGAGATGGAGGCTTGAGAGGAAATTGCCAGCATGGATCAGAATTAAACCCAGGGATCCCAACTTGAGCCTGCAGCTCTCCCTAACACCACACTCCCTAGGTTAAGGTGAAACGTGAAAAGTTCTTATCCAGTCATTTTGTGTACAAGGTAAAAGATGAGCATAAGCCCTTCAGAACTGTAGACTTTGATGAGAAGCCAGTGCTATAGCAGACATGAAGCAGTGCTGCAGACTGAGGGAAAGTTCAAGCAGTGAGCTTGGGGGAGCAGACCGTGATGAACGCGGAGGCGAGGGTTGAAGTTTGGTGACTGTCCCTACAGGGTGGGCGGAAGGAGAGCACGCATTGAGAGACCCCAAGGAATTATAAGACGGGAGTGACTGCCATGATACAGTTCATATTGGGGGGAATTCGAAAGAGAGGTTATTGATTTGGTGAAGTGAAGTTTTTCAAATGCCTTTAAAGGCATTTAAACCCTTTTACAGAATGTTTGCGAAGAGCCAGTTTTGTTAAGATGCAGGTTGTACAGAAATACTAGGTTATTTCACTTTGTCACCTGTGTGTTGCTGATGATAACTAAATTTTCTTATACTTCGCACCCATGTCTCCCCCCAAAAATTATTTTTAGGAAACTAGTTTTCCCCTTTGTTAAAAAAAAAAAAAATTGAAGGGCATTCAGAAACCTAGTATCAGTGCTAGAAAGTAGATTCAGTCTGAGACTCCTAGGATATGAACATGAAGGAAAACTCTAATCCTGAGAACTTGTAATTATACTCCTAGATTTAACTCAATAAATGAAACAGTATGCTCAGATTTTCTGTAAAATTTATTCATTACCATATTTCAACTAAACATTTGTGTGGCCCTCAGTAAAAGTGTGATCTCATAAATGTCAGAATTTATGAACGAGATAAGGCTATTTTCTACCCCATTGTAAAGCAGTTTATATGATACTGAGTTAGTGCCTAAAATAAAAGACATTTGAGATGAGTTTTACATGCAAAAAGCATGGTTGATGCACATTTCTGGGGAATGGTGAGCTAGAACACAAGATTAAGGCAGCAGCTTAATCCTGTGTATTAGGTTAAGCAAACATGTAACTTAGTTTTAAAAGGTGTCTTTGGCTTCTGGGGCTGAGGGCGGCTCTTTTCCACCCCAGCTTAATAGGCTAATTAGAGTCACTACAGGCAGGTTGAGTGGTGAATACACTTTAAAAAAATTAGTTTGCTAGCACTATTGAATTTGCAATAAGTGGAGTCAGCATCTGAAATAGTTCAGTATTTCAAATAATGACATTTTATTTAGTACGCTAGAGTGTGTTAAATGGCTCCCTTGAGCATTAAAGGCATCGCTCCATTTTCCAGGACCTGCGCGAAGTCTGGCTCAATTATCCTCTCCACCCACTCCAAGTAAGTGTGACCTTCCTGTCTGCAGTGAGCTTTATCACTGCAGCTATTCGTTTTACTTTCCTTTACTGCTTTTCCCCTCCTGCTTTTATCTTTTGATTCACCTTGGTAACATTATGACTCTGTGCTGGGGTGTCCCGGTGGAAACACCTGGGGACAGATAAAGAAGTGCACCCCTCCGCCGCGTGCGTGTGGCCTGGCGGTCACAGGGTCATCTCCCCGCTTCTCAGGGCCCCTCCCCACAGTGCGTGCTGCTCGCAGCATCCTCGGTGCGCTGCTGTGTGTCTGCACACCGCCTGTGCTTGTAGGGAAGAATACGTGGAAGCAAGTCCGGGCGTATTTAAAAAGTAGAACAAATACTAAATTAACATGGCCAACTTGTAGACTAATTTGAATTTTATAAATTGAGAGGTTTGACTCCAATCAGATTGCATAAAATTTACTGCAAATTAAAAATGTAGTACCATATCGTGGGTTTTTACTCAGGATTTAGGAATTTAAAAGATGTATATGTGGTGACACCCTTTTCCTCGGTAAATTTAAGTTATTACTCTTTACTTTAAAAATTTCTCATTTACTTGAGGATATATGTATATGCATATTCATCTATACATATTTTTACACACGAATATGTATGTTAAATGAGGAAAATAAGAAAAATCACCGGTTTTAAACCCTCATGAGAGACTTTCTAGTAATAAATGACATTACTTCAGAATGCTCAATATGAAGCTGCCCAGAGTTGTTGAAAATGTTCATTGTAATATCATTTTTTGTATCTGCTCTCTGCCAGTTGTTAAAGGCTCATTGTTATATGGAGCACCACCTGGCTAGTGCTATAACAATCCCCAGTGTTAGCTGAGTTTAGTTTTAATGATGTTCTTTTGCCAGAATAGTTTGGGGCCTGGAAGACACACAGGAGTCAAGTTATCCAAAGCAGTGGTCTCAGAGTGGCCCCCGACCAGCAGGATCTGCCGCACTGGGAACTTGTCAGGAAGGCAGATTCCCAGACCTCACTTCAGACAGACAGAGTCCATTGCTCCGGAGTAGGACCCGGCCATCTGCCTTTAACAAGCCCTGCAAGTGTTTTTATGAATGCTAACGTTGGAGAAGCACAGTTTTACCAGATATATATATTCTCTACCAGATGTTCTTCAGCTTGTATCTTCCGTGGAGAGTTTGTCTAATACTTGGGATTTTGAACTGTCTGTGTACAGTACTTGGCCTTGAAATTTGATGGAAGATTGGAAAATATTATTTGAGCCTTCTTTAAATATTAGGTTTGTTTGCCATTCTAAGAGATGAGAAAGAAGCTTCCATGTTTTATTGGTATTTCAGAAATTTCTGCCCACAGGAGAAGGAATTTTATAAAACGCTGTCTTAGAATTGGTAATTACTATTACAACAAAAAAACTACATATGGCTTTTGTTTATTTCTATTTTCCTGTAGCTACAAGAGCCAAATACCGATCGACAACTTATTGAAACTTCTCCGGTTCTACAGAAGCTTACTGAGTTTGAAGAAGCAATTGGAGTAATTTTTACTCATGTTCGACTGCTGGCGAGGGCATTCACACTGAGAACTGTGGGATTTAACCACCTGACCCTGTGAGTTACGAGTGCTCCTGTGGTCCCAACGTGACCAGTTAGCCCAGGCAGCTGCAGACCTTTCTGCATGCCCTTCTAAGGAACTGGGATTTAAACATCCTTCCAGGGAAAGTCACTGCAAGACAGATGGGCAGTCACAGTGTTGTGTACCGGGGCACGTGCTCCAATCCAGTATTTTTCACCGCGTTGTGATGCATCTTGTTCCCTCATGAAGTTTAAGAGAAGTCTTAGGGGAGCAAAATCTTTTTCCGTATGGGGGCGCACATTAAATATTTCAGGCGTTATAGACTATGTGTTTTATGTGCAGTGATTTGGCTTTGTCATAACAGCATGCAAGCAGCCATAAACTGTAAAGGGGTGATTGTGGCTATGCTCCACTCAAAATTTATTCATAGAAACAAGCTGTGGCCTGAATTTGGACCTCTGATACTTCCTTCCCCAAATCAGATATTCCCAACTCTCTTTAAGATGTAAAGACTAAAGATTCTTGTCATAGAATTGTCTTGTCAGTATCCTTAAACTAGATTCCAGATTTGAATAATGGGGTGTATATTTAATATAGTGGAAAAAAATTGGGGTCCTCTCTATTTTGTTACAGGCTTGTTATCTGTATTTTACTCTGTTTTTCAATTGATACTCTAACTTCTGATGAGGTGTTATTTGCTAGTTTTTATTTTATCAGTTGTTTAATCCTTAGATAATACTCACTTTATTCTTTTTTGAAACTCAGGGCTCTTCTCAATGAGACAATGCCTTCTTAGTGTCAGTGTATTTAATTTTGTTCTTTAAAACAAGGTGAATACATTGCCTTCTTAAGTCATGCTTTTAAAAAACATTTGGAATCTTTTCTTGGTGTTCACAAATGCTTATTGATTTCTTTATACTGATGTTTCTTTTTTCAGAGGCCACAATCAGAGAATGGAATTTCTAGGTGATTCCATAATGCAACTGGTAGCTACAGAGTACTTATTCATTCATTTCCCAGATCATCATGAAGGACACTTAACCGTGAGTTTGTCTTCAGGCACTCCCTCCAATAAGATTGCTGTATAATAGAGAATGAGGAGTAGAAGGGCTGATACCTATTTATGTAACTGATAACTTAGTTCTTGATGACTTTAGCATGTCATATGGCTTTGTTCATTTCACTGTATAAATTTTATATTAAGCAATATGTGATGAGAACTCATTTTATATTCCTTCATTTAATGGTTAGTTACTCCACGCAAGACTGAAATAAGCCTCACAGGGGAAGCAAATAATAGTTGATCCGGTCTGTCCCTAATGAGTTTTAAAAAATTTGGAAGAGATGAAAGTGTAAGCAGCAAATAAATACAAGTTACAAGTGTGTTAAATATTATAAAGAGACAGGTAAATTGGTGCACTTGCACAGCTGAGGTAAAGAGTTCATCTAGCTGTGAAGTACAAAGAAGTCTTCATGGATAAGGTGATGTTTTGAGCCTTTCAGGATGGGTAGGATTTGGCCATTGGGACTTAGTGGGAGGAAATTTGTATGCAATGACATCCCACACCCTAGGACTAGAGAGACAAGCACATGGCGTGAAGCAGCAGCTTGGACTGGGAATATATCTCAGTGTAGAGCACTTTCCTAGCATGCACAAGGCCCTAGGTTCGACGCTCAGCTCTGAACAAAGGAAGAGAAAAGGAGAAAAAGAAAGAAAGATTAGCAGATTGAGAGGCAGCAGAGACTCAGTTTGATTAGATGATGGTGGAGTTAAAAGGGAATTAACAGAGATGAGATTTGTTTGGTGAGTGGATTGAAATGGTCGCCATTGCTCTCACTGTTGTTTCATAGTATAACACCTGATTGAGCTTTTTTATTTGCTGCATACTGTTTTTACTCTCTGAAATGGGATAGTGAACAAAATATATCTTGAAGCCAGTTGTGATGGTCTTGCAAGGCACTAGGAGTGACCTTTAAGAAGTCCTTGAGACTTAGGCATTGAGAAAATAAATGCAATGACTTATGAACTCGATTGGTTCCTGGGGGCTGCTTGCAACTCAAGTTGGTTGTAAGTCAATACAGCTGAGATCTGGATGTTTACTTGGGTACCCTATAGATTAAAAGAGGCCAATTCATCTTCCATTGACCTAATTAACCCAAGTTGTTTGTATGTCAGGCCATTCGTAACTTGGAGGATCACTACTTTGAACAAATTAAAATAGTGGTATACTATAAAGTACATACTTTGTTAGTACAGTCTTTATTATGTTGAAAGTCTTTCATACTCAGCATCTTTACAATTTTTATATGTGTTTCACTTTGAATAGAATTGGATCTTGTTTCTGCAACTGTGAGCCCTAAAAGTCATTTATATGAGACATATATGTTGGCATTAGGGAGAATATTGTGACTTGTCTATGGTTAGATGTAAATTTTCCCATACATTTTCTAAGCATAGCATTCAATTGCTGAGTGAGTATTTATTGATTGCCTACTATGTACCACATACCATGATAAATATTGAAGAATCTGTACTCTTACTTAATTTTAAATTAATTCTTTAATTACCATTTAAAGATAACTGCTTTTAGATGGACAAAAAGTGGTTCCTTCTTGGAGTTAATAATAAATTCTTATGAAAACATGACCATAGAGGCCCAGGATTTAGCTCAGTGGTTCGGTGGCCTGCCTTGCAAGCTCAAGGACCCAAGTTCAATCTCTGGTACCCCCCCCCCACAAAAAAAATCCATGACCCCTGTCTATGAAGAATGAACTAGTATTTCATATCTTACTCAGGAAAACAATAAATTATTTGTTCAGTATTCTCCATTAGGGAATAGACTTGATAGATGTCAAGAGTATCTTGTTCATCTGAGAAATAGCTGAACCAAATCAAAGAGCTCGAACATAAGAATTCACTTTATGGTCATGTAGAGGCCTCTGTTGGAAATGTGTGATTCAAATACACATGGTGCCCATACCCAGTATTCTTCCAGAATGATTTGTGAAATCTGCGATCTTATAAAGATGGGATGTTATGTATCAACAAGTTTACTGTTTCCCATCTGCTCATAGCATATTCTATTCCTTACTCCCCATAGTATTGAACAGATAATGAACCAAAACTCACTAAGGCAGGAATCCTGCTGTAGTCTAGAAAAGCTAAAACTAGGATTGTGCTAGAGACTCCAGTTCTGGCTTCTCCCCAAAATCATTTTAATGCCAGAAGTATAGTTTCATCCAAAATGTGTTTATCAGACTTGTGGTCCTAAAATTAGAGAGCTTTTAACCTGCTTATTAGAATGGTGTTAACAAATGATAAAATTGTGATCTGACAGTTTCATGAACTGTTGTCACAGAAAGCTTTAGTAGAAATTAACAGGACCAGCAGATCTGCTGGCAAGATTAAAATGATCTGTCATAAGTTAAATATGTATTTCAAAAGGTAATAACTTTCATCAAATTGACACGATGTTCCCTCCTTCCTTAAAGAGCACTTTCATTTGGCTTACATCACTGCACTTGGTTTCCTCTTCCCTCTTTAGCTACTCTGTCTTAGCCTGTCTCATCAGTTTATCTCTTCTTTATAGTTAATATTCCAGGGTGTATAAAATCCCTAGGCCAAGTCCTCTTTCAGCTTCTTCAAGGCAGTCTTTTCCACGAATATCAGCAGTTTCATCCCATCCGTATTTTCCACATGATCTCTTCAGGAGCTCAGATGCCTCCTCAGCATCTCCACATGTCCAACTCTAAATTTCTAATCTTCTCTCACTGGGTTGTTGTCCAGTGTACCTTGAGTAATGGAATAGCAACATCATCTATCCAATGTTACACATTAGAAACGAATGAAGTTGTCTTTGATTCCTTCCTCCACCTGCCTTCCCTATATTCTGTTCCATTCACAAATCCTGAATCTTCTAGTGTCTCTTGAATATCTGTTCTCCTTCCCACCTTGTCTCCGTCATCACATCTTATCTATCAGCCCCATTCACTTGGATCACTGTAATAATTTTTGCATAGCTACAGAAGCGTTAAAGGAATGCAGTTGACAGAAGAGATCCAGTTGGAAGAAGTGACATTTATTAAACTGCGAGTTATAGGCGGCTTAAGATTCTGTTCAAACAGCACAAAAGCATTTCAGTGTTCTCCTAGGTGGGCTTCCTGGATCCCCAGCTCCTCCAGGACACCCAGGTCTCAGGCCTACGTGAACTCATTTTTTGCAACTTCCTTCCCTGCTCATCAACTGGTGATGCCATCCAACCCATTTTTTGTGCTGCAGCCAAGAGACTTTTCACAGTAGATCTCCTGTGAATCCTGTGACTGTATTTGCCATTCATTCTCAGAACATTTGGGTTGTTTCTCTTCATCTTCCCCAACTTTTTAACATTGGAGCTGTCCCAGTTCTCAATTGTCAGACCTATTCTCTTCTCCACTGACTTCTGCTCCATAAGTGATCTCATTCTGTCTATTTCATGGCTTTGAATATATCTGTGTTCTACTTCCTGCTTCATGTCTTAAGCCTTTACTTCTGCTTCACACTCCAGATTTGTATCTGTCAAATATATGTCTGCTTAAATATCTGTATATATAGATATTCAAATCCCTAGTTGGGTTTCTAATAGACATCTCAAATCTGCTACGTCCAAAACAAAACAATTTTTATGCCCAAACTTGCTTCTCTCTCAGTGTTCTCCCTATCAATAAGAATTATTCCACTACTCCTTGAAGCCATCCTTGAGTTTTCTCAGACTGTACATCCCAACCATTAGCATATCTGATGGTTTTTACCTTCTGAGTTTATCCTGAATCTGACCAGTTCTTATGAGCTCTACTATTACCACCCTGATCTGAGCCACTGTTGTCTAAATTACAGCTTCACCCTCCCATCTGTTTCCCCTTCCCCCAGTCTGTTTTCCACACAATATCTAGAGAGCTCATTTAAAAAGAGAAACCAGATAACAACTTTCCTCTTCGCAAAACCTTTAAACCTTCCTGCCTCCAGTGTAAAAGACAGTGTTATAATCACCTTGTATGACTTGGTTCCTGCTGTTGTGTTGACTTTGTCTCTAGAGGGCTCACATCAACCTACAGAGGTTCCTGCAGGACACTAAGCGAGCCCTTGCCTCAGAACTTTGCCCACTCTCTTCAGCCTGATTATCTGTGTAGCCGAATCCCTCAGAATCCCTCACCTCTTTTAGATTTCTGTTCAGTCCTTTTGTCCAGGAGACCTTCTTTAACCTACCCTGCTTAAATAGACAGCCTCTTTTCCTTTCCTTAGCACTCCTCCCTTATCCTAAAACCTCATCTCTTTTTCTCCTAGGTACAAAGTGTATATGTTACAGTTTGTCTGTCTTCTCCCATCAGAGTATAAACTCTGTGAAGACAAGGGTTTTGGCCTGTTTCCTTTATCCAGATTTTCTGGGTATTCGTGGGGAGAGGTTCCTGGTATATCAGTGCTCAGAAAGAATGGCCTTCATGTCCCAGCTTAATATCCTTGCACTGTTCTTCAGACAGTGACTGAAGAAGGAGCAAGGTGTGTCTGGCCTTGCCCACCTGCTCAGACTCAAGTTACCTGTTCTCTGCACACTGCCCCAGCCCGCTTGGTGTTTCTTCAAGCCCCCAATTATACTCCAGACTTTGTACAGTTCTACTGGAAACCAGCCGGTTTCCAGCCCTTCCTCCCATCTGCCTGGTATCCCCTAGTCTTCTTTATGTGTCCATTCAAGATGTAGAGGAAACTCTGCCCTGCTTCCTTGAAAATTCTGTGCTCTTTTCCTTCTGACACTTACTTCAGTTTGCCTACCCCAGCTTTGTGAGAACATTATGAGTGAGTTATGCAGTCAACATTATGAGAGTTTTGCAGTCAGCTAAGTCATATTGAGGAGGGCAAAGTGATCCTAGAGGAAAATGGCTTGTTACTTTATGTGTAAGAGAAGAAACTTAAACTAAATTACATTTGTCTAAGGATAAAATTAATTTAAAATGCATGGAAGACTATGTATTGCAGTTGCGTTAGGTAGGAGGATGGCAAACAATTCATTATTGTGATTAAAGGGCGCACAACTACAGTAATTCCCATTGGAAGGCCTTGTTAGCTTTCCCTTACACATTTGTTTTACAAGGAATAAATAAGGACAACTGAGCCAATGTAATTGTGGTTCTTAGACTTTGAATGGTGATGGAAAAACATTGCTTTATATGCTGAGTATATAAAAAGTCCTACTTGAGAAGGACTTACGTAACTGTTCTGGTATAACCCAGTTTGAATTGGAATGTAGAAGGAAAACGCTTTATTTCGCACACTAGAGTTTTTGTTTTTTAGCCTACCCGTTAGGATCCCCATAAGCAATGAGGATGTTTCAGAGAAAGCATTTACTTAAAGATTTTCAGCCGTAAGAGTATTCTCTGTATTCTTCTCCTTTTAGCCCTTTCTCTGTGCTGCTGCACTAAAGAGCTGACAACCCCGTACCTACTGTGTGCAAAGCACTGTGCCTTGTGTCTGTAGGGCACTGTGCCCAGTGGTGGCAGCTATTAACAAGATGAACTCGAAGAAGTTTTGTTTGATTTTAGGGGAACAATTTGGGAAAATGAGAATGAGAATGAGAAGAAGAAATACAAATAAAAAACTCAAGACCCAGTGATCTAATCCTGCAGTGCCTCTAGACAGCACTGAGTATAAATGAGCCAGACAAACAGGTATCTTATCGAAAAAGATGTCTTTGAGAAAACAGATTCTCCAGTCTCCTGCTTTAGGATTTCTCCACCACTGACATAATTTGGCTCTTTGTGTCTGACCTGCATTCTGCCTGCTAGCATTTGTGTACCCTTTCTTTAATTACCCCGGGAAATGGAGACCATCTGGCTACCATTCTTGGAGTAATAGACCTGTGTGGCATATCACTGTCACTTTTAATGGTATATTCTGCTTTCACCCCATGTTCTTATATTAAAGCTCTCACAATAATAAATCAAGTCTACTTATTTTACACTAGGTGGCCCTCTTTGGTAGCTCATGTCTTATGCTTGAGGTTTTCTCTTTAGAATCAAGAGTGAATAGGGACATTAAAGGAAGAATGCTGACATATATATATGTTTAATTTAAACCAATAAACTTTGTTTTTATGAGAATTTAGTTTCTATGATTATGAAAGCCTGCTATATTGAGATAACAGGAAACATCCCAGACTCTCAAGCCAGAATTTCAGATTTGGGATATTTACACTGGCCCCTGACACTGCCTTTGGAATCAGCAGTCCTTTTCTCAGGTTTACAGAGAGCCCTAACTATAGCTTTCTTCATTTCTTCTAGTGAGTTCAAGTTACACTTTGTCTTTTTATGGGGGGGG
>NW_022900913.1:24035297-24081501 GCF_012274545.1 Fukomys damarensis | reverse complement strand
TTCTTCATTTTCTAGTGAGTTCAAGTTACACTTTGTCTTTTTATGGGGGGGGTGCCTGTTAACAAAAGGGGTATTAGGGACAATTCAGCTCTTGGTAAAATGTAGAGCTTTGAAGACAGAGAGAGAAAAGATATCAGAATATTTTGTATTAGAAACAAATCCAGAGGAATTCCTGGAACTTTTTAGAATTCTTTCCCAGAAGAGGAAACAAATCTTGCCTACTAGTAGTGATGCTGTTGAGGATAACAGCAGAGGCTAAAATTTCAGATGTGTTTTTTACAAGCCAGGCACTATAATTAGATTGCATATTGATTCACTCTAATTCTCATAACAGGCCTTGAAATGTATACTGCTTTCTCCCTCTTACATACAAGGAGACTGAGGCCCAGAGAGAATTGGTAATTTATGCAGACTCACTTAGCTTTGAAACAGTTTGAGCCCAAGTTCTTTTTTTTTTTACTGTGTTGTGTAACACAAGGTATTGTTTAGTCTGGTGACTATCTTGTGTTCATTTGGGTGCTTAATGTTCAGTTATTAGATTTCTACTGAAAAGAAAGGAGCAAATATGTTCTCTTTGCAAAATAATAATTTGTATTGTCAACATCTGTAGGCTTTCTATCTTTATGTCTTGCCACATCTAAATCTATCTACCACAATCTCTCTAATATACATGAAATATCTTGCTGCTGCCTCTCCTGGGTGTCTCTTCATCTTCTGCAGGAAAGTGTAGATCCCTTACATCACCTCCTGGCCTCCGCCACTTGGCTCTTGATTTCTCCTCTAGTCGTACTGACAGTGTTCTTCCTATGTCATCACCCCTTGCTTTTGGTTTAGCAGTTCTTTTTCCTGGAAAACCCTCTCTCATTTTCTCCTGCTGGTGATTCAGTCTTTTCCACTTTCAATTCTGCATTCAAGAGACTCCACTGTGTGACTTTTTCAACAGCAGTGGCCATGATATATACCCAGAAATCTTGATTCTTTAGTTCTTGGAAGGAGACTGGACACCATTGTCTCAGAAGCACTTATGATTCTAATATTGCATCCATGTGGATGAGCCCCTGAAGTGCTTGTACCCTCAGGTTGGCCTTTCTGGATGGCCAGGGTCTAGAGTAGCACCTGTGTGTCCCTGTGGTCTCTGTGCTGGCACTGTTGGCCAGTCTGGGTGTGGCTTCCTTAGGACTGAGTCTGTTCCTGAGGGCTGTCGGATGCCACTGATCCTCTTGGGTACTGCATCTCTCAGCACAGAGCCTGGCATGTAATTGGCGTACACCACTAGCACACTAAACCACTCTAACTTCAGAAGGGTTTCTTCCTTGCTGACGCCCTGGATCCTACTCTGTGGTAAATATCAGATTCTTTCCAAAGTAGAGTTCTGCAGAGGACAGGGATGGAAATTGTCATCTAAAGAGCTACCATTTGGATTTTCAGCTCATCTTCTAAATTTTAAATAGCCTACGAAAGTAAAGACGATTAATAGCTTTCTTCTTCTTCACTGGCTTTTGGTTCAGGCTCTCAGTTTTTGGCAAGAACTTACAGATCTCACTTTCTGCTAGCTACCCACTGCTTTTAGACCTGTCAGAGCTTATCTTAAATTAAACTGGAAGCATTTCTGTTTCCACCCTCTTTTCTCCTGTCAGACAGCATAGCTGCATAATAGATGAGGAGCCTTGACACTGGAAGGTGGCAGCTGAGGCCAGGAACTAGTGATGTCTCGATGTCTCCTCATTTGCGTGTGAGCTTGGGTGCCTTGGTGCTGAGGCCAGAGCACAGTATGTACACACCCTAAGGAGTTTTCTTCCCCTCACTACAAGTATGTGCTCTGAGAGGTCCCACTTTTCTCAGCATAACCATAGTCCCAAAAGAGCCTTTCTATTCCCCAGGGGCCCCTACTTTGAGCACCCTCCCCCTCCAATTGGAAACTAAAGAATATGTATCTCTTCCAGCTCAAGTTTTCTATAATTACAAGATACTAGGTTGGTGAGCTCTGTATTGGTTAGGTCTTCTACTAAAATCATATTCTTGGCCTTTTTAATTTTGAGCCACTCTGTGGATATTAATTTTAATGAAACATTATATTGATGAAAACATATAGGTGAAGGAGACGTAGGAGGAGGAAGGGAGTGAAGACAGGCAAAGACTAATAGTCTAAAATTCAACAGCATGTATGGCTTATGAAGATCAAGTTGTATTTCTGCTTCATGAATCATTGTCAGACAAATTAAGAACATATTGCTTCTTATTTATCTATTGTCAAGGATTCAATATCAAGCATGGAGAATAAATCTTGATTTTCATAAGCTCTGTTGACACTGGAGCCATAGAGCATAAAACTTGCATCTAATAAACAAAGTGTGACGTTCCATAGCAGAGGATATAACACCAGCATGACTCACAGCTGCTTCCTCTTCCCAGTCCCTGTCTTCAGGAAGCAGGAATCTGTTATACCTGTTGTAGTTTTAGGTACGTTGTTCCCCAAAATCTTAGAGACTGAGATAATTGTATTCAGGTTGTGCTTGGTGAGCTCCCTTGTTTGTAGCCTCCCGCCTCTCTAAGCCTCCTTCCCCACCTCTGTCCTAGTGAGTGTTAAATGCCTGAGCCAGCCTTGTGATGGTCCCTCAGCAATGGATTGGTTGTATAATTTTCATGCAGTGTCCTGTGTTACTACTTGGGTAATTCTTAGAGGACTCTTAACTGTGTAACTTTTTGTTTTGAATTCCTGACGTTGAAATATGAAAACTCTATTTTAATTTGATTAAAATTTTAAAAAATCTCTATGAAAAGCTGACTTTTAGGATAGGTAGCATAAATCTTTCAAATAATAAAAGTAAAAGTGTAAATCAATAATTATTTTCAGTCATACTTACTAAAATATCACTTCCTTAAATCCTGTGATATCAAAGTTAGGATCCGTGCCAAGAAACTTGATACTTCTTTTAGATTTGTGGTCCTTTAAAACCAATGTACACTCACAGATATCAGGTGGAGTTTGCCTGATGGCAGCTGGAGAGGACTGATTGCGTAGGGGTACAGGGAATTTGTGTGGGATGATGGAAATGTGTAAGGTTTTCAAAATTCATCTAATGCTACACTCAAAGAGAGTACATTTTCTTGAATGTAAATTATACTTCGTTGAAATTGATTTTTAAAAAATTTAATCCTCATTTAGTAGCATTAAAACTTGATAGAAGCTATGATCTTTAATCATATTACAGCATACCCTCTAGCTCTGTTCCACAGCTACTAAACAAGTAGATGGCCTTTTCAATGTCAGGTAAAATCAAGGTAGTGGAGTAGAGTGAGTTATTATGGAGAAGCCAGAAGCACACGGAGTATGTCACTGTTGCCAGAGTAGGAACATGGATGAGAACGTAGACCTTCACTTGTCCGGTGTCCCTGTCATGTGATACTCTCAGGCTGCTTGGGTCTGATGCAGTGGCAGAAGAGATACCCAAAGTGACATGGTTTCTAAATGTATCCCGATTCCTTTTGGCCAGTTGTTGCGAAGCTCTTTGGTGAATAACAGAACTCAAGCCAAGGTGGCAGAGGAGCTGGGAATGCAGGAGTACGCCATAACTAACGACAAAACCAAGAGGCCTGTGGCCCTGAGAACCAAGACTTTGGCAGACCTCTTGGAATGTGAGTCCCACAGAGTAAAGCTTTTCTCTTAACCTGCAGGATAAAAGTTGAAATCAGAATGACCGATATTCTTCTCATTATCAGGTTCTTGCTAAAGAAACTTTTTTCTGTTTTAGTTTTTATTAATGCTTCACACCAGAATTTCCTCGATGGAGAATAATTTGAAGTTGAGATATGTGAATAATGCATCTTGTGTTCAGTTTGTTGAGCGGCACCACCCTGCTGCCTCCCTCAGCCGTCACTGACACTCAGCTACCACACTCCTTTACGTGACACTGTAATAGAGTGTGAAGAGTGGTCATTGTGAATTGTAGCTTTTTCCCGCCCAGTAGCCTTCATAAAGAGATACAGAATAAAGAACTGTAATTTATTCACCAAATCCTAAAATTATCATTCATTGATTGGAATGAACACAAAGCTCTACAGAGAGATGTTATCTTTTATAGTTACTGATATGGTCTGGTGGGATTATTAATCCCATTACAGCTAACTGAAGGATTATATATGTGACTTTATTGTTTCTGATATTACTTCAAAAATAGTAGACCATTCACTGGGCCTTAGAACTTTTCTTTTTATGTTGCAGTATTTTTGACAATTGGAATTATTTACAAATACCAAAGTCCACTGTTCAAAACCAGTTCATGTACAAAGTGCAAAGCCAATTTAAGCAACTTATTTTTCAACTAAGTAAAAGTAATTGAAAGATTAAGATTATATAAAACCTTACTTGGAAGATAGCGTCACTGACATTTTTTAAAGCTTGATGAAAGCTATCTTTATTTCTTCTGTTAACAATGTACCATTTGTCTTCTTGATTAAAATTACTTTTAATGAAGTCATCTTTGGGGTCACTATGTATTAATTCAAACTTGTGTAGATTGTTATGTGGTCATTAAGCCCAGAACTAAGTTTTTCTCAATTTGGGCAGATCAGATCTTTAAATTGCCCATTTGTTCTTCTGTCCGTGAAATTTAATATAGGACCTTTATACATGGGTGACCTCCAGATTGGTGCCGAGAGTGTAGCACCCAGGGATGAGCTTACCCTGGACCCCTAAGTTGTACTTGGATTTGGTTAATGTTAGTATGATTGTGTTCCCAGATACCATTTTTATATATCTTTTTAACTGTTCACTTAGCCCTTAGCTAAATGCAATTTGGTTTCTGTACTCGTGTGATTTTTGCATCTTAATCACGCATCTATTTTGCTACTTCTAGTATAGAGACCTATTTGAAGAAAGATGAAATAGTGATGCTAAATAATAAAGAGGGTTGGAAGTTGAAAAATCTTATTAGTGTTGCCTGAAAGTCTCAGTTTCTTAAATGTCTTGCTTTTTCTGGTAAATGACCTTGAATTGTGATTTATTTTTAATGTTTTTTCCCCCCTAGCATTTATTGCAGCGCTGTACATTGATAAGGATTTGGAATATGTTCATACTTTCATGAATGTCTGTTTCTTTCCACGATTAAAAGTAAGCTCATAATAAGAAGTTTAAATTAGTGATATGCTTTGTTTCTGGTGACTCCAGATTTATTATTAAATGCTTTTTGGGGACTTGCCACAGGAGTTCATTTTGAATCAGGATTGGAATGATCCCAAATCCCAGCTGCAGCAGTGTTGTCTGACACTTAGGACAGAAGGAAAAGAGCCAGACATTCCCCTGTATAAGTAAGTACTTGTTGCCTGCAGGCCATTGGACTCAGAATGCTTAGAGTTGATTTTTCCTGTGCTTTGAGGAACAACTAATGGGGCAATCATGACAAGAGCCCAGGACTTAGGCTTCCTGACTGTCAGTGTGATCCTGGGCCCTGCACAGAAACTCTGGGCCTGTCGGTCCTAACTATTGGTAGATGGGTTCCCTCTCGATTATCTCTGTGCGATCACTAAAATTCTCTGTAAACAACCACCTGGCAGAAGGACATTTAAGATTATGAGATTGAGGTAAGAAAATTCAGTTTCAATAGTTCTTAAGTACATTTTGTGTCTGTCTTCTTATTTCTCGTACCCTCTGCTGGGCTGTGGCTCTAGATTAGAAGGCCATGTGTGCTCATTTGTAGCAGAATTTGTGTGCCCCTCTGCTCTTCCCCTGACCTTCCGTTGGCCTGTCTCTGGTGCCTGACAGGTAGGCTGTCTCCCTCCCTGGGCACTGTAGGAAACAGGGCAATTTTTCACTGCTATTGTGTTACTCAAGTATTTTGAGCTTTTTTAAAATCAAAAGCGTCCTTACATTTTTGAGGATCTTTACTCTTGGAGAGGTAGCCAGAGGTCATTCAGAAGGAAAATAGGTGAGTAGTGGGGTCACCACGGCGTATAACACTGGTTTTGATGAAAACAGGTTTGACCCTGCTGTTAAATAATCATGTTGTGAGACTCTTATGCTGATTCAGAAGGCGGTTTATAAAGGAATTACAAAATGAGAGGGTTATTAAAATAGATGAGTTGCATCCCACAGTATTGCCAATGTGTGATTTGAGGGATGTCTAAAAATCTGGTTTCAGCACTGTTTTGCCCATGCCTTTGCAGACACATGGTCTCGAGCCACACATTTGTGCGTGTGTTCCGTATGGAATGAAGACCCCTTTGGACTTCCAAGCTTCAAAATACTCAAGGAAAAACACAGAGTGGCAGTTGGGAGTTTCAAATCCTTTTTCATGTCTTTATTTAATAGTCACAACACTTTATAGGCTTTTTTGCTGAAAGCAAAACTGAGGCCAAGAGAAAGTTGAGTCACCTCACAGCAAGCTGCTCTAAACTGGGCCAACAATCTGTCACTGTAAAACAACATTTCCTTTCTTCACGGGGGAAAAAAAAATGCAGATGTTTAAAATAGCCCTTTAATATGTGCCTAATGAGCAAAATGAGTATTTCAACTATAGTATATGAAAGATTCAAAGTATTTCTTCATCAACGTGATAATTAAGGTTCAGTAAATAAAATAGGATGATAATGTTCTCCTACCCCAGGAATGATTACTATAATAAATGCTACCTTAAAGTCACCGTGCATGTTCATCCTTTGGAGTATATAAACACAAAGGAAATTACTTTGTTCCCATCTCATAAATTCCCCACATGAAAATACACAATAAGTTTGTTCTTTATTTATCAAGATAAGTGGGTTGTTTTACTTAGTTTTTTCATGATCAGTGTGTTCATTCCATTATCTTTGTTGGCTACTTTTAATTTCCCTTTTCCATGAAGTTATCAGTTTTCCTGTATTCGAGATCGGTACTATGTCGTTAAAATCCAGGGTACCTGGAATTTTGCTTTTTGGTGATTATGTTGTGTACTTGGCATTATAGTATACCTTTGAAACAATCTCGGATGTTTTAGAAATTAAACATGTTCTCTAACCTCTTAGATAAGGTACTGTACATTAGAAAGAATCTTTCAGGGATGTGAAAAACCATTCAGGTGTGACATGAGGTATTTTACCAAAATATTTATTCTTTTTAGCTGTGATTAGCACTGAAAAACAACAGACTAAAGCTGTTAACTTTTCACAATTAAAGTTGATTTTATGGCACTTTAAATATGCACACTTAGAAGTTCTTTAAAAGTATCATACACTTCACTATAAGCCTTCAGGTGCTAGTCATATTATTTTGGGGAAAATATAAAAATACAATGCATAATTTTTAAAATTTCCTACTCCACAAAGCTGTCTGTATATTTTAGGCTAGCAAATCAAAAACACCCTCTTCCTTTTCTGCCATTTTCACATGCCTTGTTATTTTTACCTTCCCCTGTGTCAGCAGCAAGTCCATTTTTTTTGTCAGAGTTCTATAATAGCAAAAGTAATTGAATAACACTTTCTCATAATTAATTTTCTTTCCTTTCGCTTTAGGACTCTGCAGACAGTGGGGCCATCCCATGCTAGAACCTACACCGTGGCTGTATATTTCAAGGGAGAAAGAATAGGTTGTGGGAAAGGACCAAGGTATGAGAGGAAACTACTTTTAATTTCACTGAATAAATGTTCCTTGTGTATGGAAGTTCTTACTTGGTATTTCCAGAGTCTGCGGTCTGTCTTTGCTGACAGAGTGTAGAATGAGAGTAAGAGCAAAGTGAATCCCAAGGATTACTGTCCCCTCCGGGCTGGCTCTGTGGACAGGGGTCGCCACTGTGCTACTTTGGCTGCCTGGAGAAAGCCACATGGGCTGGGCGCAGGTGAGGGCTGTCGGTGTCAGTCTCCATGGCGCGCTCCCTCCGCAGTGTGTGGCTGCGGTGTAGTTAGGTCAGATGTATCACATTGTGCAAGACATAGCCTCAGACCTTTCATTTCTTATCACCCCTTGAGCTTGGTGGAAATGCTAGCATTTTTGGTTTAAAACATTATGTATATTATCACCCTTCTTTGAACTCTCCAGTCTCTATCTTGCCAGTCTCTGTATATAATTTTATTCTTTTCCTCTTCAGACTTACACTGAGGGTATTCAAACTTAAGTAAAAGGGGGCTGGGGATTTAACTCAGTGGTTCCACCGCCTGCCTCACAAGCGCAAGGTCCCGAGTTTGATCCCCAGTACCAAAAACAAACAAACAGAACAAATTTAAGTAAAAGGTACTGCAGACCTAATACAAATAGCACACATTTTATTGCAGCCTTAAAGTGTGGAATGAATATCTCAAATAGGCTTTGTGCAAATAAAAGACATATTTCTGTCTATACAATTCAATATGTTACAGAAGTAATCAGGTGAGATTTTACTCACCAAACATAAATATCAGGCTTCGTAATTTGTAGCCATAATTTGTATTTTTGGAAAAAAAAAATCTTCACATTAAAGTTTACCTCACCTTTATTTTATTCAATAGTATTCAGCAAGCAGAAATGGGAGTAATTTGTACATAATTTGTATTTTTTGAAAAAAAAAAATCTTCACATTAAAGTTTACCTCACCTTTATTTTATTCAATAGTATTCAGCAAGCAGAAATGGGAGCAGCAATGGATGCACTTGAAAAATGTAAGCCTATCTGTTTTTCTGTAATTACATGTTCATAATGTAATGAGTGTTTTATGGAAAGAAAATGAGGAAGTAGAAAAATGGTAAGTACTGATAAAATGTGATCTTGTTTTCTTCATAATTATTCTTCATACACAGACTATAGTAGAATGTGAGATATGCAAAAAATGGGCTTATAATTAAAATTAAAAAATAGTATTCCCAAGCATGCTTTGATTGCCATTCTTCTTTTTTGCACAGAGTCCTACCCTGAACCCACGTAACCATTTTAAAAGTAGACAGAAGTGTATGGATGGGGACAGTAGTAGTCCACTGTTCACAGCCTACTGTGTTTCCATCCATGTATTTCTGTATACTTCTAAAATCTCTCACAGGCATAGTACTGAACATGTGAAGATTTTAGTGTTGTTCTGGCCATTGTTTTATTAAAATTAGGTAATATTTATATACTTATGTATTACACACTGGTATGTCTTGTATAATAAATATGTTGTTCTTTCTAAATAGTATATAGTGGGCAGTCTTGCAGGTCATAGAAAATGACTCTGATTCATTCTTTCTTGACTTTTAATTCCTGTTAATTAATTCCCATTATGCGTGTGCTATACTTTACTTTTTTGTTATTGGTGTGTGTGTGTATTTATCATTGTCAACAGTCAATGTCTATATTGGTGCTTTTAGTTCTGTGGGATAGATTCTCAAGAGTGGAACGCCTGGGTTGGAGAAACTTCAATTACATAATTGACCATGTTGGGGACTGCATAGTCTTTTGTAAATTGAAGGCTTAAGTGCAAGGCATTTTTCTTCTGAGGTCTTTTGTGCTGCACAGCAGAACCTGTGGGCACAACATGACAAGGCCCTTCCATTATACTTCAAGTACCAAGCTGAAGGGAGTAAGAGCAAAGTGCAGGAAGCTAAAAGTGAAGAGGCCTGGGATTCTCAGCCACGGAAGAGATTCCAGGAAAGGCAGGAGGGCCGAGCCAAGTAGAAATCAGCAAACAGGGTGGGTCAGGGAGATTAGTAAGCAGGGAGAAAGGCTGGTGCCGCTAGGATCTAACATCCCACAGAGAATCTCCACTGAGAGTTTTGTGTTGACTTTGTTGGGAACTTGTTCATCCATTGTATATGTAAATTCACAGTCACGTGTTAAAAGCAAGATTCCATTTTTCAGTTAGAAAATTGTTAAAAGGTTCTTTTGAGGTTTGTTTGGCGGGTCATTTGTCTTTGACAATGCAATACTACTGGAGAAATTCTTGTTCTGAGACAGACCTCCCCAGATGTACTGGTAGGAGTGAACTGTGTAAACTTCTGGGAAGGAATTTGGCAGTGTGTCAGGTCCTTAAAGTTCATACTCTTTGACCTACATTTCATTTCTGGGGATCAAACCTAATGAAATAATTGGAGTTATGGACTAAAGTTCACATAACCATGATGATCAAGACAGTTTGATTTATAATAGCAAAACAAATAAAACAAAACTATATGTTAAACATTAAAGCAGTGTTTACTATATCATGGTAAGTCTCAGGGATTGGCAGACATGTTCTATAATGGGCCAGGTGTAAGTAGTTTAGTCTTCATAGGCAGTACAGTTTCTGTCACAATTACTCCACTATGGCATAGTAGCCACAGATTTAGTTTGTGTACAGAATGAGAGGTGTGGCCAGTAAAATTTTATTTACAAAACAGGTTAAGTTTCTATTTGGCCTGTCAGCAGTAGCTTCCTAACCCTTGCTCTATAAAAATGTTATAATATTTTGCAGCCATCAACACTTTCACAATGGGGCAGTAATTCATACATCTTGGTACCAAGCAGCTCGGAACCACTGTTGATACTTGCATGACTGTCCCAGCGGGTGGTACGAGCCTGAAAGTGACATGTATCACTGGTGGCTCAAACTGGTGGAAACATGTTCAAATAATGTTTTTGAAGACTAATGATATGGGCAAATGCTTATATGGCAATCAAGTAAAAAAAATGTATAAGGGTGGAAAGTGGAATAATTTTAGATATTTGTATGTCTATGATATATATATGTAGTATAAATATTTATGTGTATATGTAGCATAACCTTACTTCTTAGGAAAAAGACTATATATAATCTAAAAGTTGTCAGTGGTTAGTACTAAATAGTAGGAGTTTTTAAAAGTACAAATTCAATTTTCCAATAGAAGAAATAGCATTCATTTTGTAGGGACTTGCTTTACAACTAACCTTTTGGTGTTTGTTTATTTGTAAAAGTGTAAGAGTGAAAACCTGTATTCATAAATATTTCAGGAATCGATTTAATATTAGTTAGGGGTAGGACTTTATTACTGTTTTACTTCTGAAATACAGAGGTCACACTCTCCTCTTTTGTTTTAAAATCACTCCCAGACATGCAAGATCTTTACTGATTCACTGCCTGTCTTTAGAGTGCTTTTTTTTTTTTAACCACCCTGTCTCTGCCCCTCCTCCACGATGGGATGCAAACAAAATGCTCTTTTTCAAAGACAGAAAAAAAGAATTTAGGAATATGACACATGTCGATAAATACACTTTTATTACACTTCGTCAAAGAAAACCAAACCTGCTTCCCCCGAGTGCTGCAGTCTCCCTCGCCACTTACTCTCCCTGCGGAAGGTACGGAAGAGGAGCAGCTCTTCTTTTCTGGCTCGGGTGCTTAGCCTTCCAGCAGAGCGGCAGCGCCTCTCCTGTGCGTCTGGATGGTGTTCACAGCCTCTGTGACGTTTAAGCGTGCTTTTGCTAAGTACAT
This sequence comes from Fukomys damarensis, assembly GCF_012274545.1. Classification (NCBI taxonomy): domain Eukaryota; kingdom Metazoa; phylum Chordata; class Mammalia; order Rodentia; family Bathyergidae; genus Fukomys; species Fukomys damarensis. Next base: position 24,070,141 of record NW_022900913.1, on the reverse strand, counting down.
AAAAGGGCGGTTTCGTGTTGTCCACTTGATCTTACTTCATCACGACACTCAATTTCTATCACAAGTAAGCAGAATTATAACATTTCGAAACCTTAGTCAAGATTTTCACTGCTAGCACTGTTGCACAGCATCAAATATTAAACTAAATAGAGCTTCGACTGTGCCAGTGAATCATGTTTTTGCTTTAATCAAATCAGAGTTCTCTGAGTTACTCTTGCAGATAATAGTTTTAAGCCTGAAAGGGTAAACTTTGAAAATAGAATGAATGACCACACATTGACTTCGAATGTGGTCGCCTTTTGTCCATTTTTTAAGGGGGGTCTTTTAGAAACTTTAATTCTTAAAAATATAGAAGTAGTAAAATTTTTGTTTTTTGGTTTCAGCTCTTCTAAAATATAAAACACAGTTGTACTGTGTCTTTTAATATCTTCCTGAAAATCACTTGTTACTAGGAGTACCTGGTTGGGAACATTCCAAAACCACAGCATCTGTGATTTTAACATCCGTTTATGGTTTTTAACATTCGCTTATGCCTTCAATACTCATGTTCACATCAGATATTGAAATCCAGTGCCAGGGATCCCGATACAGACTTCCAGTGTGATTCTGAATAACAAAAGAACAACACACGAAAACCAACCTTTTTTTCCTGTGTGCCTTATGAAACACAGCCGTATACATCATGTGAATATGTTCTTGTGTGTATGTGTTTAACATCATTCTTTGCACTAGTAGCTATCCTTTATTAAGTGTATAATATATTTCCTTGTGTCAGATAACTTTCCCCAGATGGCTCATCAGAAGCGGTTCATTGAACGGAAATACAGACAAGAGTTAAAAGAAATGAGGTGGGAAAGAGAGCATCAAGAGAGAGAGCCAGATGAGACAGACGACATAAAGAAGTAAAGAAGGGCACAGAAGTGGTGGAATATTCACTTGCTTAATAACTGTGACTATTGGCTGTTGGCGCCTAGCATAGTTTTCCCTCGGACAAGCAGTGTACATTGAAATAAAACAGTCTCAAATCACTCCTCTCGTTTTACTGATCTAATATTCTGTTTTTAGCTAGATGATCTTTATTACGATTTGATCCTTCTATTTAATGTAAAACTTTACTTTGGTAGATGTACATTGTTTCTTTTGAATTTTCCCTTTAAACAATAAAATTCAAGAAAGCACATTCTTGTGTGGACTAGAGCCTATTTTTCTATTTCTGTCTCAGATTGTGACCTCAGACTTGTGGCAGACAAGTGACAGATTCACTTTACCAGATATTTTAATTACACTCTAGTAACAGCTATACTCTTTGAAATCTCTGAATAATTAAAAATTTCAGCTTTCATCTAGATGTTTGTTAAGTTCTCAGCTGCAAATTTTCAACTTCACTCTAAGCAGTGAGTTCTTTGTGAAAGGAATCATTTAACATTTAACTGACTAGTGGGAGGGGGAAGTGTGATATATGAGTCACTTGTGTTCTTTGAGTCATTGGAATTGGGTAGAAATGATGATTCTAATCCAGACAACCTTTTAACCAATTTCTGTCACCAAGGGTCAGCGGTCTCTTGAAGAAGTTTATAGAAAAGCTTCGGGGAAGCCCCACAACTTCCTGGAATTGTATTCAGTTTTGTGTGTGTATTGGGGGAGGAGGTTAGGAGCAGAAAGAGGGGCCTCATGGCTTCCATCCGTTTCTTTAATAGACCCTTCAGTAAGGGGCAGCATTACACTAGACATTGGGTGTTTTTTTTAAATGTTACTTGCATGGAATATCACTGGTTTCTTATTAATATAGGCAGAACTAGTTTGTAATACAAATTTATTTTTATTCATTATTTCAGCAAATATTGTTTTAGCAAATAGACACCTACTGTGTATCAGGCACTATCCCAGGCATTGGAGCTACACCAGGGAGATCTCCCTAAAATGGTATCTGAGGTAAGAAGGAGAGGAATGAGCCATTCAGGTATCGTTTCTCCCCTGTTCCAATGTATCTGATTGATTTAATAATTAAAAGTTATAGATCCATTATTGAAAATTTGGAAAATATATTACTTTCCATAGCAGGAGAAAGAAACAAATGTTACTTTGAAACTGCTGTGGAAAAAAGCAGAAAGCATACGTAGGAAAATAATCCTTCATGAGTCCATCATCTGGAGAATTGTGTACTTTCTGTGAATATATACATGTGCACAAACGTGTGTAAGCAGTGGTGTGCCGTACATACAGTTTTCATAGTCTTTCTTTTTTAACTACTGTATTGAACCCATGTTTACGTAATCTTGTCAGTGGGTTCATACGAATCATATTTTACTTGTGAAGTATGGGTAGACCACCATTCATTAACCAGACTAACACAAGATACGTAGGCTGTAAGCAATTTGTTGTTGCCATGTACCTATCCTCCCCCGCACGAGCGAGCATGCATGCGTACACACTTTAGAAGACCTCCGGAGGGTGTCTTAATCTGTTAATCATAAAAATAAAAATGAATGATGGTGCTTGTAAGAAAAATTCATCTTGGTGTCCTTTCTCCCCATCAGTGAGACCAAAGACAACTGCAGGGTAGTCCTGGGTGGGCAAAGATAGCTTTGAGTTCTCCACGGGGCAGCAACCTAATTATGTATCTACCACACGGGGAGACTCAGCGGCCGCTGTGACTCCACTCCAGCCTTGCCTCCCACCTCAGCTCAGGTTTTTTTTTTTTCTTAATTAGTGCAAGTTTAACAGAATAGTGAGGCTCATTTTGTAGACTGGTACATACAGTTAGCATAACTTCAGTTTTGTTTTGTTTTTTTTTTTTCAAGTAATGGTGCAAGTAAGATCCACACATTACATTTACTATTTAAGCAGCTAAGTTGTGGTAACTTGTTACACAGTAGTAGAAAACAAATGCACTCCCATTCTTTAGAAACATCTGATATCTTCATACTTAATACCTTGAAACTGTCTCGTGGGCTCTTCATACCTGTAGAATAAAGTCCTAGTTTCCTAGCAAGTGGGAATCAGCCCTTTTTGCTGGCCCCACCAGTACACACTGCTCTCCAGCCTTACAGAACTAGTTGCAGGTATTTAATTACATTCTTATTTCTCTCCCTTCTAAGACTGTGCACTCCCCAAATGTAGACCACCTCCTTGAAAATTACTTCCCTCTCACTCATCTTTTTGTCCTCAGGTATTCTGTCTAGCAAACCTTTCTCTGGATCTTAAATATAAGTGAAGCATGCACTTTTGGGCTCCTTCCTAAGTCATTGTCACAAACTTTTGATTTACCCACCTTCCCCCACTAGTCCAGGAGTTCCTGGCAGGGTGGGCCATCACTAATCCACTTTGGAACTATGGGGCCTGGCACCATGCCTGCCTCTTTGTGGGCTCTCCATTAAACCTACGGGGCTCCTTGCCTTGCTTCAGTGTTTCTGCAGGCTGCACAGACCTTCCACTGGAACTCCGGCTTCCTCCAAGCAACCCTTCTGCAGGGACTCAGACACCCACTGGAGCTCATTTCCTCCCTCCAGATGTTCTGCTCATAGGCTCCGAGGGGAACCAAATGCTAAAGGACAGCAGGAGATCAGTGCAATCCAGCGTGAAGCAGAGATCTTGTCTTCTCTTGTCTACCTTTTCTTCCTCTCCAAGGCAGGGAGCTTACTCAAAAAGGGACAAGGCAGATAAGTAACGGTTCCAGTAGCCGCAGAAACCCAAAGAAAAGCTCCATCATTAGTAGGAGCACTAACCAGTGGCTCAGGCCAGGCTTTAGTCGCCGATGTCCACCCTCTGTTTCCAGCAGCAACTCCTTCAGTATTTTTTGCTATGGAAAAATAGTCTTTGTTTTATATATCTTGTATAATGTGTCACACATCTTGTCTTCATTTCCAACATGGCTGTCACTGTACTGCTCCTATGCAGAAATTTGGGGGCTGCTCTGAGCAAATACTCAGACTAGCCCAGCTAGGTTCATAATCTGTCTGGCACCATCACTGGTGGAAGAGGCCCTCCCTCGACTCTGCTTTTAACTCAGCAGGGAATGAACCCAGCTGTCCCCATCTTCCCAGGAGCTGTTTCTGAAAGTTTTCTTTCAGGTTAAGGAGAAAGTTTTAAATGAAGTTAAAAAATAAATAAATAAAACCTGCAGCTAGCTAATCATTTGTATGCCTAATATTAGCCCATCATGATTTGAAACAACCCGATAAAACAACTTATAATGAAAATGCAGGGAGACTCTTAACTGTAGCGATTCTAATACTCACCTCTATTATTATAATAATAGGGGTCTCAAATGGAGCCGTTGAGAACAGTGGCTGCCCCTGACTAGAATTCATCCAGAAAGATCAAGAGAGAGCCCTAATTGCCTTTCTTCTCAGATCAAACAATTGACTTAATTCTGCAGGCCTACATACTGAAATGTGTGTGAGGAGATTCAAATAGGTTACTGTGGAGGATTAAGGTTTTCTCTGCAGATTATACTTTTATGCCCTGTAGTTCATTGCTTGAAGTGTTAAGTAGTTTTGTCAAAATAAGCAGGGCTGGAGGGATTTTTTTTAGAAACTTACATACTCTTGCTGAGTAACACAAGGGACGTCTGATTTTTTCCCTTCCCTTTTTTACATAAAAAAATATATATATATAATTTAATGGTGGCTTGAGGGTGGGGAGAAATTAACCATGTTAAAGATTAGTTGAGAATTTCAAGAGCATCTCAGATAAGTGGAATACAAGTGTGGGGGGGTCTATTGTGTTTTTGTCTCTTAAAAATTGTTTCACAATTGATGGACTGGAGGAAGCCGCATAAAGAGAAAGGATTTTCTCTTGAATGCTTAACTGCCTGAAGACAAAGTCCAAAGGGATTGTGAAATCCGACCTTTGGGGCTTCTCTGTAGTGCTGCCTCTAATCGGTGTTTTTTTACCCGCCAAGACTTCATTTCTGCCTAAAGGGATTGGTGGCAAAATAAGCTTTCGTTTTCCTTACAGTGGAATATTCCTAGGAAAGGGTACTCATCTGGAAGTCATCGGTGACATTCTGTCCTTGGTCCCACAAGTGGCTGCTGCTCAGCCAACTTAATCCTGTCAGTTATTCTCAGGTCCTGTGGCAGTGTGCCCTTAATTAAAAGCTTGCTCTGGGAATTTACTCAGGTCATTAACTGCAGAGAGCACTGGTGATCTGTACCCCTCTGCCTTTTCAGCTCTCCTGGGTCCGTCACAGAGTAAAGCCCCATTAAGAAGCTTAATCGATGTTGCCGTGTTGCACAACAAACAACAAATGTAAACTGCGAATCACGTAAAGCCCCGACAATGACTGGACAACCTCAGTGTGCAGACACCTTCTGGAACCACAGAATTTTTATTTTGTTCTGGCCTGGCATAGTCTCAGTTACAGTTGAGGTCACTTTTCCAGGTTTTTCCAGAACTCAGCTCCATGCTCTGAGTCCTGGCAGGTGCCTGGGAAATTACTTTGGCTTTGATCTCATCTCCTCTAGCATGGCCTGTCTCCATTTCTGTCATCCTGTCATTCTGTCTTCCTACAGGTAGAAAGCCACTGGGAGACCGCAGTACTTGGCACTCCTCCCAAACCACCAAGGAGGGCGCTCGGGCACCAGCTCACTCCTTGGTGTTCACAGGGCCCACTTAAAATCTCCCCGTGGAGGCAAATTACGAGGTATGGTTAAGCAGCGAGTTTGGGGATGAGATTAAGCTGGACAAAGCTAAACTCTACAGAGAAAAAGAACCCTGGAGGGAAAGTATAAGACCTGGAGGCTGTAAACAGGGCCTGCTGTTTCTCAAAGGCTGAGAGCACTAGGGCAGAGAGCCAGAGAGGCAGACAGCTGACCAAAGAAGGGCTGTGGAGAGGTGAGGACTCGAGGACAGCAAAGTGAAACTGAAGGTGAGGGGTCACAAAATGTTTCCTGTTCAGCATCGCGAGCTCTGTCTGCCTCACCCTAAAGTGCATCAATAAAATACCAGTTGATCCCTCATGGAATTGAGCATGAAATAAGGACAAGGTTTCATCCATTGCCCAAAATAATCATGGGAGAGAACAGATCACAGGTTCAGCCAAATCTGTCACACGGCAAAGGGACCTGGGCAACTGGTTTCTCCCACTGCTGGCTTCTTGCATGTCCTTTCTCTGTCACATTTCCCTTTTTGGTCATTCCCATCTTGATCCAGTCCTAAATGGAGACCCCTGCTCCCTTTCAGTCCTCAAGCTCCACTCAGCCTTCTTTGTTGAGATAATCATCTCTCTGTTTGAGGCTCAGCAGAAATTAAGTCCCTTAGGCAGCATGGCAAAGTTCGAATTGATGAGGACTTAGAAAGCCTTGGACTCAGTGCAGAATGAATGCTGTAAGACAGGAGTCAGCAATCTATGTAAAGGCTCAGCTAGTAAATATTTTCACTTTTGTGAACCAACAGGCACAATCCAGAATAGTATGTATGTACTTATATAATGAGAGAACCCACATTTATAGAACTTTTATTGATTTTTATCAATAACTTAGATGTTAGCATTTGAATTCTATATAATTTTCACGTGCCAAAAAATGTTATTCTTTTGACTGTTTTCCAACTACTTAAAAAGATAAAAACCATTCTTGGCTTGAGGTGCATGAAAACAGACATAGTTTGCTGACCTCTCTGCTTTAAGAAGATTGAAAAATGCCACCATGAAGTGAGCTTATTTCAAAGTGCCATGTTTCTCTCCGAGTCTCCGCAGACTTGATAGTGATGATCTGGTTACAAACGCCTGGGATCAAAGCCTCGATTCCTAAGTCAAAGCCTGTGATTCCTGGCAACATGATGGAGTTGCAGAATTTTCTGCTTTTCTTCCTGATAATTAGGCTGCAGGCCCAAATGCCTTCATAGTTAATGCTGGCATGTTCCTTAAGACATGACCTTTATCAGAAGTCTACACCAGGGACCACAGTGGTGATCTCACGTTTTTGTGGCAACACATGATTTTAAAAGCACTTTAACACAAGATAACTCATTTAATCCTCATGACAACCCAAGAAGTAGGCAGGACAATGATTTTTCTCCTTTTCTGATTGAAAAAAATAGGAAACCTAAGAAAACAAGGCTGCAAGAAGTGGAGTTGCCTGATAATAGGCATCCATGAGTAGGCGTCAAATGGGCTGTGGTATTTTCTAAAATAGGATAGAGCAACCGAAGGGAGAGACCCAGGGCCTTGGTTAAGAAACTAGACAGCCAACCAAGAAAATGAAACAAGTATGTTAACAGTAAAAGAATTAGAATACAAGTCAAGATAAAAAATACAAGCTCCTGTTGGTATATTTCCAGAAATACTTAGCCTTGTGTATTATAACCTAAAATTATATCTTAAGGTAAAAAGGTCTAAAGCCAGTATAAGTCTCAAAGATAAAAATAATAAACTCCAGAGTAATAATTAGACTTCCAAAAAATAGCCCCAGGATGCTTCTAAGGGCCGGTAGTAGTATGTTTTCTTAGAACTATATGTGTCAAGATCTTAAAGCAAGCAGCAAAGAGAATGTTAAGAAAATCACAGAGCAGAGGTCCAACATAAAGGAAAGCATGAATTGGGACACAAAGCCCGGGACTGTGACCCTTTCGCACAGATCCGAAGGGGATCACAGAGGCCTAAGACTTTAATGAACCATGGCTGGTTAGTGGCGAAGGCAATCCTACTGCCTGCTTAGGGCGGCCTTCCTTCTGGGGAGAGGTCAGGGAGACAGGGCTGGCCTGCTGCGACTGTCTGCTTCACTCGTGACCACACTGACACCACACGAGCCTGGAGTTCTTTGAACAGTACCCCCAGCAAGTGTCGCTTGGTGACAGAACTGATGCCCTTGCAGGGTACTTAAGAGCTTTGGAGTTGCACCAGTTTGGATTCAAATCCCCAGTCCGTCCTTATTAGCGTGTGACTCTGGGAGCCTGTTTTTGTATAGCTGAGATTTTACCAAGCTTAATTCAGTTGCTGCTTCACTAAATGAGATTGTGCATATACATGGTGTGGTCAAAAAATATGGTGAGTGTTTTTTAATTTTTTAAACTATTCTTTACTGTAAATCCCTTTTACTTCACACACATTTATCCCACCATTCTTGCCACTTTCTACAGTTCTGCAAATTCTTCTTTTGTGTGAGTATCTTCAGTTGTGCGGCTTTGTGGCTTTGTGGCTGCCTTGATATTCTGAGTTGATTCAAAATGTTTACTTTCCACAGTCCTTTGACTTTCAGGAAGAACCGGAAGTCACCCAGGCCAGGCCCAGGGAGGAAGGTGGAGAAGGACACACCATATGTTTACAAGCCCACCTTTCTGTTGGATGGCACCTGCCAACAGCATCCACTGTATTTTTTATCACACCTCATAAGGACACAAAAGGGGACTTCCAGAATTGCCACAGCAAGGGCTAAGAACGATGGAGTAAGTGTGTTTGAAGTGAGAGGGTTTAACGGCAATGTGTCTTTTACCATAATAATTTTTAAAAAGTTACAGATTCACTGCATATTTTGATCACCTCGTGTAAAATGCCTGCCGCATTGCAGGTGTGTGATATGTATGTGCTCCTGCCATTGGTGTTTAGGCCCAGTAGCAAAACCAAGTGGCTGATGGCTGTGTGGAGAGGCAGGTCCGTGGCAGAAGAAAACGCTTGGCTTGGGATTCAAAAGGCCTGGCTCAAACGGCAAATTCTGACCCGGCAGGGCAGTTAAGTGACCCCAGGACAGTGTCTTGCAGAGGTGGAATTGCTGCCTTTCAGCAACGGAGGCCACAAAATTTGTCTCACAGGGTCGCTGGGAGGATGAAGCAAGATAAGATAGCTTCATACGTTGTATTATTATGTAGTGCCACAAAAATGCTCACAGCAACATCTCTAAATGTACATATTTATATATACCACATCTCATTCCATGAAAGATTTGAGACATTCTTCAAACCTCAGGCAAAGTGCAAAACTCACATAAAAATTCTACACAAAATAATGAGCCATAAATATGATGTAAAAATGAGGATCTAGGAATAAGGAAAAGTAGGAACAAAAGCCAGGAGAAATAAACATTCAAATTTATAGGTCAGAAAATTTTGTCTGCTTTCCTGTTCAAATTGAGTATCACATTTATCTCTTAAGTTTCCTGACAAAGGAAAAAAGGGAGATGAAGTTTTTCATTTTTACACATCTATCTTGCTGTCTCCTCTCCACCCTTACCCTCCCCTTTTTTCTTCTTCACCCTCCTTTCTAGAAGCAGTAATTTGCAGTCCTTACTACCATCCTACCGAGGTAAGTACTGCTTACAGATGAAGAAATCGAGGCTCCGAGAAGGTATTCAGCTTGCCTGAGATCATCCAACGGTATGAGGCAAGGCTAGGATTCGGAGCCAAGTTGGAAGGCACCAAAGCCCTGCCTCCTACCACACTATGTATAAAATTGTTCATGAGAAGCTGTCTTGATCTACAGCAGCGCAGAAGGCTATTCTTATTAGTGTTAGCCAGGGACCATCTTAATGACCCCAGCTGGCAACGCTTTTCAAGGCAGAAGGAGCAGAATTATACTCTGCCATTACTTCAGTGTTGGGCAGGCAGAATAGGCCTTAATAGAAGGCATGGGCTGGGGACATGGAACACAGACAGATTGTGGTTCCTGAGCTCATGATGAAGCTAGCAGGGGCCACTTGCATGGGTGCAGCAGTTGCTGAAGGCCGCACAGGAAGTACACTTGAGCAAGGGCACAGGAGAATCTCATAGAAAGTATTTTTTAACAAGAAAGGGTAGGAAGCTTGCATTTGGGTGGAGCAGAAACAACATGGAACACACTCGTCAACAGACTGGAACAAAATAGAGGAAGAAAACTGATTCCCAGAGTCACCGTCAGTCTTTGGTTTAGTAACTGATAGCACAACTTTGTCATCCAGAATTACAAGTCATCATTACTAAGCCAGGTCCAAGTTTACGACACAGTGTAAAGAGTATTATTCACCCTGGTCTTTTTGATGGATCCATAAAGTCCTGAGTTAAGAAGCTCCTCCAGGTACCATCAGAGTGCTGTCTGGACTGGAGGAAGCAACCTATTACTGCAGCCCAGAATAACTGATACCATCATTTAACATAGCTACGTCTCTCTAGGTGGCTGTAGGTTATGTTCATGTGGATTCTAAAGTGTGTTGCAAGTAGGTTGTAAACAGACATGAAGTGACCAGGAGGGCAATGTCTTCAAGCAATATACATACAGTAAATGTGGCACCTAGTGTCCACATTTTCTTCTAGTGTCTCTAATCAAAGTTAAAGAGCTTAGCACCTCCAGTATAGCTCCAGGAAGGTAATTCTGCAGAGGCAAGTATCACTTGGTTCAGTTCTGTGCCTTTTTATGTCAAGTTTGATCAAAGGATAGGCACTATATAGCATATATATGTATATTAAATATTCATGTGTAGCCACATATATAAAATATTTTAAATAACTATCCATGAACATCACTTTCCTATACCTGAGGTTTTGACAAGAATTGATCAGTAACTACCACCAACAGAGCTAAGAGACAAGCTACAATGTGGGGAAAAAATTTTACCAGCTGTTCCTCAGACAAAGGTCTACTATCTAGAATATATAAGGAACTCAAAAATATCAGAACTCCCAAATATAAAGACCATTCAAAAATGGGCATCTGAAATGAACAGACATTTCTCAAACAAAAGCAGCAAATATATGAAAAAATGTTCAATATCACTGGTCATTTGAGAGGTACAGATTAAAACAATACTGAGATTCCACCTTACCCCAGAAAGAATGGCTTCTATCAAGAAATTAACCAATAACAAATGCTGGCAGGGTTGCAGAGAGAAAGGAACCCTTCTCTATTGTTGCTGGGAGTGCAGACTGGTGCAACTACTATGGAAATCAATATGGAGATATCTCAAACAACTAGGATTAGAGGTCTCATTTGACCCAGCTATTCCTCTGCTGGGTATCTTTCCAAAAGAAAAGAATCATACCACAGTGATATATGTGCACCCATATTTATATCACAGGTTGTAATAGCTAAAAGTTGGAAACAGCCCAATTGCCCATCACCTGGAGGCTGGATAAAGAAGATGTGGTTTTCCTATAAAATGGAGTACTACTCAGCCATAAAGAATGAGAAACTAGAGACATTTATAACCAAATGAATGCATATTGAGGCCATATTCAAGTGAAATAAATAGGACGTGTAAATACTGCAGTTTCTCTGGTATGAAAAACTGAAAGGGTAGATAGCGATCAAAAGGCATAATTGATAATGTGAAATAGAAAAAGGCTAAAGGAGTAAGAGAAGTGGGGAGGGTGTGAAAAGGAAAAAATGTAAACAAAGTCTTTGTAAATAGGGAAGGGTGGAGGGGGTGAAGGGAGGGCAGGGGTATGGGGAAAAAATAAGAACCAAGATAAATCATGTAGAGGTACACAATCCCAATGATGAGTGTAACTGTACTGTATACCTAAAAAGTACCAATAAACAGTGAAAAAAAAATTGATCAGTGACTAGTTGACAGTTTGGTGTTTTCAGACATTCTCTTATGTGACAGAGAGATAATGTGTCAGGTGATGATGAAATGATGTCTTTGGAAATAGAAAATAAACTGATGGCAATTTAATTCCATTTTACAAAGTGAAAGTAGGCAACATATACTGTCTACTTGGATTGATGGCCATGGAATGCCAAGTACAGGCTTAGTGCAGAAGAAAGCTACAAATGTGAGGAAATAGTTTTGGGACTCTTCTGGGACTTGAAAAAATGATTAATTAAGCCCTGTAAATTTTACACTGTAGACCATGAAAAGAAGCTTTGGCCCTGTAAACTGTGAGAGTAGTTGTTACTAGTTCCCCTCAATGACCATATAAAACCTAGATAATGTTCCCTTTGGTAACACAGTTTTGATCAAAGCAGTTTGATACTGCCAGGATACATTAACTGAAAGATGTGCTTACTTTAGTTTCTAAATAAATTTACCTGTTTTATGAGATAATTGGATATGAATTAATTACATTTTGGACAACCATCTGCCAAAAATGATTTTAGTTGGTTCCTGTAATTAATTAACTAGAGGGCCTCTGAATCAAAAGGGTGCACTCATTATGGAATGTAATTTGGTGGAATTTGGGTCATAAATTGCTGGCTGTGAAGATACTCAGTGGTAGTCATGATAGTTTAGAGTGGAAGCCATAACATTTAGGAGAGGATACCAAATGAATCCCTTGCCTCTATTTTGAATGGGAAGCACTGGAAGACAAGGCTGAAGAATAAAGACAAACTGTAGAAGGTGACCATGGCAAAAAGAAGTGTGAGGGATTTTCTCTTGGTCTGATACTTCTCAAATGTGTTGGAATTCTGCATTAGTAAATCCAGAAGATTATGGATAAGTCATTTACCACTCTGCTAGCTAAAGTCTAGTTCAAGAGTAAAATTGTGATGGTGACCTATTACATTCCTGTCCTTGTTTGTGTTTTGTTGTTTTGTTTTTGTTTTGGGCTTTGCCAAGATATTATTAACATAACTAGAAATCTTAGGGTCCTTTCAAGGAAAGGCCTCAAGTAGATGGTGGTAAACAAAAGCTTATCTTTTCCCTTGGGATGCTGTGGGGTTACTAAGGAGTGCAGTCTCCCACACATCCACCTTCATCTCAGCTTTCCAAAATACAGCTCTGACATAAGTAAGCAGTAAAGAGCCCCTGAAGTTTAAGAAACCACATGTTTAATTCTTTATCTCCTCTCTCAGATTTAATGTCTCCTCTTGGCCAGGATTTTCAACAAAAGAGTCTAGTTTTTCCTGCTCTTCAGATGGGAAGTGTGTACTAAACCAGAAAGAAAAAAAGGGTATCTCAGAGTAGCTTGGAGACATTAGAGCCCTGGAAATGTTGAGTTCAGAGTCAATAGAAAAACGTTCTAGACCTGAAACCTTGTTGTTGATTAGAATCAAATGTTGTGTCTGTCTGATAACAACTTTGCATCAAGAACTGGCTAACTACTGTTTTCCAGGGCATCCACAATGTGTGTTAAGTTTGATTATAAATTGTAAACTCAAAATCAAATAATATTTTAGCAGGAAGCAGATTTTACCATTTGGAGAAAAGTAGGTTTGTACCAAACAGACTAAAAATAAGAAGATAAAAGAAGAAAAAAGTTTGATTTAATATTAACTTGCTCAGGATGTAATATATAAAGTCTGGCTTTTTACAAAATATGGATCACAGAAGATCAGTGTGACTGGCATGAAAATGTATATTAAGGAATAGCCCATGTAGCATGGGGAGAATCCCAGAACATACATCAGTCTTGGAAAATGTGCTCATTCAAGAAGGTGCTTTGGGGACAGATGAAAGTTGGGCATAGTTGTGGGCAACTGCATGGGGGTGTACTGTGTGCAAACCATCTGTGTAAATCAGCAGGCCCTATGTGTGCATTTGTGTGCATGGTGGGGGGCCGAGTCAGAGTAAAGAAAGCATTGCAGGCAAGCTAGCGTGGCTCTCCCCTGCTCACCCTCATCTCATATCGAGGCCTGGGAGACAGAGGAGTTCATTTCTGAAGCTGTGTGAATTAAGTTGAAGCGACACCATGACAACCAGTGCTGGAAGGAAAACTTTTTGTTCAGTGACCAAGAATAGGAATAAGGGCGTGTCAACAAAGTTTAGTGTTCTCTTTTCTTAAGTATGGAAAGATGTGCTCAATTTCTAAAAATGGATTAAAATAGCTCTGAAGTAAGATAATAGAAACACCTTTGGCCTTTTCAGAGGTGATACTGTCAGGTGGTTATATGTCTGACAAACCAAGCTTAGTACTGGCTTTGCTCTTACTAGGGATGTGACTCCAGGCAAGTGCTTAATGTTTTGCCATTTTAAAAAAGTGTAAAAATGGACAGACCATTTCATACTATATTGGCAGAGGCATGGTTGAGAATATCTGTGTCCCTTCTGAAGGTCATCTGCCAACCTCATTACCTTTCTCTAGGCTCCTCTTCTTAAAGGTTCTAACACCTCAACATAGCCATCTGGGAATGGAGCATTTATGTGAGCCTTTGAGTAACAAACCATACCCAATGTAGCACCAATCATCTTCAGTGCAGCTGCTACAGTCAACAGAAGCAGGAGGAGGTTGGAGTCAGCTGGGCATTTCAGACCCAGTCAGGCAATTTTCACCTCGGAATCAGTAGAAGTATAGGTGAGAATCGGGGAGGCCCAGAGCCTCTCCTAGTCTTGCAGGGAAGAGCACATGTTCCTGACAAGTATCTGTGATTCTCTTTGGGTTCTGTGTCTGTGATTGGGTTATTTCGGGTCTTCACCTCTCGGCCTTGGCCGCAGGGCATTCCGCCTGGCAGTGTTTAGTCAGAGGCTCCATGGGTGCTGGCCAAGGTGCTGATCACACACTTGCCAAATTCCAGAAGTCTTTGGATAAATACTACTCCTGCAAGACAATGGAGCTGGATATTTTGCCCTGATTGGAGGGCCCAGAAACTTCTTGCATCATGGTAGAGGCAACTATCATTATGTTTCTGGGGTCATCAGTGGTGCCCCTACCCTGGAATTGGGCAGTGAGGGTGGGGGATAGGTGCTTCAAGGGCAGCACATTCAGCAAGATCATGGAGTTTAGTTGTGGGTAGAGGCACACGTGGGGCGGAAGTGAAGAGTCTGGTGCTAAATTGTCTAGGCCAAAGGTCAGAGTGCTGCATGAAGCTGATTAGGGGCAGGAAATAGACAGTTGAGAAGGACCATAGGAGCTGCCAAGATGGCCAGAAAAGCTAGAGAATAAGGGCAAGACAGAGGATACAGGAGGGAGGAGGTTGGGTTAGGGTTTATTAGACAATAGAAGAAAGGCTATAGTGAGTGAGGACAGCAGGGTTGGAGGTGACTTGATCAGGAAAAGTCTTCTAAATGGAGCAGTATTGTGAAGGCAGAGGGTCTCAGGAAGGGACTATTGGGAAAGTATCCCTTTGTAAGTACATAATGGCTATTGAACTATTTTTTTTAATGCAAAATCATTGTTTTCAGAGAGTTTATAATTTAGCTGATGGGACATGATACTCATTCAACAGATGGTTAAATAAAACCCTAGAGAGCACAGAGTAAAGTGACCAATACCTGGCATTCAGTATGGATGGGAGTTCTGAGCAGGGAAATTTCACAAACGGGATGGGAAGATTGGAGGAGACAACATGGAAAAACATCAATATGATCTGATTCTTGAGGCAGCCTTGGAGAGGCAGATGAGGGAGGAAGTGGACATCCAGGCAGGAAGAGTGGAACTTGACAAAGTTGAGTAAAGTGTGTTCTTAGGGAAACTAGAGCAGGCTGGCTGGGAACTCTGGAAGGAACAAACAGGAGATGCTTGGAGTATAGCAAGGAAGCCACAGTGGTATACTTCCTGAAAAGCTGGCAGCAAGAAGGTACCAGTACATAATGAGTCAACCATAAATACTCAAGGTCACCTTAATTACTGAGCTGTATCCCTGGCCCAGGGGAAGCACATTGTTACAAGATAGAATATGCAAAATTAACACATAAAAAGAAAATAATGAAAAAAGTAAAACTGGTCAGTACTAGAAGCCTAGCAAATGGCATTGCCATTGATCCCCATTGGAGAAGAGGAGTTTTACCCAAATGATTTCTAGTCATCTGGTCTCTGGTAAAGACATGGCATGGAGGGAGGCCAGCATCAGTGAGTTCAAGTAGATTTTCAATTAAATAAATAAATGAATCAATAAATGGTTCTATGAAATATTTAACCCAACTTTTATTCTCTTTCTATATTTATCAAGTGTTCTTTTGGATTTGCCTGTAGAGAGAAAACTACTGACCACAGACGTTCCAAGTATCCTAGAATTTTTTTATGGTAAAACTGTAAACTATCATCGTGGTTTTCTACATCATATTCAGGAGTCTGGCTAATAAGAACCTACTTTTGATTTCTGAGTCTGAGTGCCAACCAGATGCTGGATTGGGGTCCATTTGCAGGCACAGTAGTCATAGCTGTGTGAGGCTTCTTGAGGCTGACCTTGACAAAGGCTGAGAAAGTGCTGGGTGGATCATGATTGTAGAGGGACTTATGCGCAGGAGTGGTTAGTTTTACATTTATGCTGTAGGTATTTGGGTGTGGTCCAATCAATGAGTCTTACTGAGTACTTGCTATGGGAAAGGCAGTGGTGAATGAAGTCTTCTGTGAAAGGCACAGTGTGATGGGGAGCAGCTCCCTGTAAAACCATTCACAATGAACACTGAGATAGAGATAGAAAATGGACTTCAGGGAGGAAGTGATGTTCTAACCATGCCTAGAATAAATAGGATGAAATTTGTTTGTTTGTTTGTTTGTGGTACTGGGGATTGAACTCAGGTCCTTGCGCTTGTGAGGCAGGCCACCGAACTGCTGAGCTAAATCCCCAGCAGGATAAAATTTGTTTTGAGTTGGGGGGCTATCTCATTATGTTTCCCATGCTCCATGAGCTTATGGGTTTAAGTGAGTCTTCTGTCTCAGCCTTTTGACTACCAGCTTGTACCACCATGCCCAGGTTAAGGAGGATAATTTTACACTAGCAGCAGTTTCTGTTTTAGAAGAGTGGAGCCACATAAGGGATGTCAAGATACCTGTTAGGGCTGAAGAGGAGGGATGAGAAGAAGAAGAAGAAAGGTTGGGCATAGCAGAGGCACCCTTGACCAATGAGCCATCTTTTAAGGAATAGCACACGGTTGGTGGTTTACAATAGGATAGTGATGTAAACAGACTGTTTCTCTTTAGAAAAAAAATTCTGGAAGGTTCATGAAGAAATGGATTGGAAAGTAGACATTTGTGAGGAGAAAGATACATGATATGTCCTAGTGAAATATAAGGAAAAGTCTGCTGCTATAACAAAATACCAAATACTTGTATAACAAAATACTTGTAATTTACAAGCAATAAAAGTTTATCTGGTCATGATTTTGGAAGCTGGACAACCCAAGAATATGGTCCGAGTATCTGGCAAAGCCTTTGTGCTGTGTTATACATAACATGGTGGAAGGGCAAGCAGCATGTGCAAGCAAAGAAAAAAATTGGGCAGACTCATTTTTTGTTTTTTAGTCAGAAACCCACTGCAATAATGAGGGATCTGCTTTCATGATTTAATAACTGTTTAAAGGTTGCACTTTTTGATACTATTACAATGGCAACTCAATTTCAATATTGGGTTTTAAAGGGATATTCAAGAAATCAGCCAAAATATCCATCAGTTGAGCCTCTAGTCTCTTAGGAACACCTGTCCCCTTTTATTCATGCAAAATGGAGTAATTGTCTGGAAACAGCCTGTCAGGATATTGGTTGGGGTGCAAATGCAGCAGCCCTGTTTCCAAGCATGGCAGCTGGTGGATCTGAGAGGTTCATGCCCATGACTACCCCAGGGACATATGCCTTTATTGGATTTTCCAAGAAGGTCATGACCAAAATGGTGTTAAAACATCATCTTCCTTACACTCTGTGGACATAAAATGAACAACATGTGCAAATAATTTATGTGAAAATCTAGGAGAATGGCTACTTCCTGACCTCTGATGTGTAAGATAAGACAGTGAAAGAAAATGTGCTTTGTTTCTGCCACGTTGTCTTGAGGTACTGATAAGATAGCTTTTTATATATCTACCAAGCCACCAGAAAGCTCAGGTGACCCAGCTGAGTTGCAGCCCTGTGAAAGATTGATTTCATAGAGAAATTGAGGTGACAGTGGAGACAACAGAAATGAATATGCTTCCCTCGGAAGAGGGAGGATCAGGCACAGAGGGTCAAATATCTTTGTTTTACACAGGGGCACTGGAGTATAACAGCCCAGTTATATTGTTGAGAGAAGCCAGGGCAAGAATGAGAGGCGTGGTTCAAAAGGGAAGCAGACAGTCGCTAGAGCACTTTCATCCTAAAAGCAGTGAGAACAAAAACTAAGAAATACTAGGGTTGTCATCTCAAGTGCTTGCAGAATGTCAAGTAGAAAGAGGTTTGAGAAAGATGGTCATATTTAAAGAAGAAAGGAATCATAAAACAGACTTCTAGGTATACACACAAACTTCCTCTACCCTTATTATTACATTTGGATTATAGCGTTTCCCTTTTGTGAAGCACTTTTGTGAAGAACTGTTCACCACAGTTTGTCTCTTTCCAACTCCAAGGCAGGCTAAAGTGGGTGGTTCCAGAAAGGAGGTTTGAAGAATAAGTGCCCATTATGGCATATTCACATATCTGAGGCATTTTTTCCATTTTCTGTGTCTTGAGTTGTCAACAAAAACCAAACCATACTTAGTATATATACTTTTGTTGAGTAGATTAGAGCTAGTGTATATCTGACTTTTGAATGCATGCTATAGCATTTTTTTAAAAAATAGATAATTGATACACTCTTACACAGAGTTTGCTTTTGTAAAACAAATTTTCTGGGGTGAAGATATTTTTTTCTACATAATGTGGGGACTAGAAAGTTGCACTGTTGTCAGAGGGCTCAGAAAAGCTTCTCTGTGCCAGTTATTGATCAATGATGTTTGATGACCAAGACTTTAATTCTTCTAAAGCTTAAGTATATGGAGATCGATATAAAAATTGTCCATTTGAACAGCATGTCTTGTGCTTCCCAAAATGGCAGTTTCTTTTTTTTAAACCAAGGATCGAACTCAGGACCTTGCACTTTCAAGGCAGGTGCAGTGCCACTGAGCTAAATCCCTGGCCCTCAAAATGGCAGTTTTGATTTTCTCTACCAGTTTATGCAATGCCCTTCCTATAAAGATCTGTGTGACTAATTTGCCTGACTTTTAGTGAGAGACTCTTGTTTTCATGTGAAATGTATATATTTAGCTTATTAGAAAATCCAAACTTTATAATAGAATGTTTCTTTTTTTCTCTTATTATCAGCCCAAGCATTACTCAATACTTGAGTGTAATAATGAGTCAATATACCTCCAGGTATGGTGGTTCATGCCTATAATCCCAGCACTTGGGAGGCAGAGGCAAGAGTATTGCCATGAGGTCAGGGCCAGCCTGAACTACAAAGAGAGACCCTGTCTCAAAAAAACAAAACAAAACAAAAGACCTAATGTTGGTTCCATTGAGATGATTTCCAGAGAAGTGTCTAGTTAATACATATTTGCCGAGGGACTGAGTGAGTGGCTTAGTTTCTTTTGACCAACTCAGTTCTCTTTCTGATTTAAATGTCATATTTTTCATGACACTTCAGCTTGCAAATTACTTCAGGTTATCTCAGAAGTAGACTGAGAATCTTGAATTTAATCTATAATAACAAAGAGGCCATCTGTACCCATAAAAATAAAATAAAGAGCAATAAATGAGAATTTTTGATTGTTTATGGCATGTAATATAAGATAATCTGTAAGAGCCCAGCCAATGGAATTTTCATCTGTAATGTGGGCCAAGAAGAAAAATCACCATTTCACCATCTGGAGATAATCATCATTTGGTTAAAGGAAAGGTTACAGGAGGAACGTGGTCTTTGAAATTGAACAGATTATATAGAACTTACTAGTATTGTGACATTGGAAAGCTAAGCAGCTTCAAATTGAAGCAGTAATGCCAAACGTTCCCTAAGTGATATGTTAACCAAATGTGATAAAGCATATGAAGCCTTGGACATGCAGAAAACTTCAGTTTCCTTCCTCCCTTTCCTGTGAACAGCAGCACAAGCATAGATTCAATTATGGGAGATGAAGGGCTCTTATATATCAAATCTATGTATGATTTATATTTTAATGAGCTTACCAGAGAAAGCAAAAAGAACAGACACAAAAACTAGGCACCACATCTCCCAGTTCTATCCACGTAGATGTAACTGTAAAAGCTTGGCGAACATTTTGCTCGCCATTTGAAATCTGGTGTTCCTGCATCTTATGAGAAGCCCACAAACCACTCATTCAGCTTCCGGTATTGACATTCTCATGAAGAACTGATATTTCCTATAGGATTATTACTCATCATGACTGAAGTTCGATAGACAAATTAAAAACACAGCCACTCCTCAGCCCTGGAAGTGACTCACTTCTCAAGCGATGCTCTCACTTTATTTCAAGATGAGCTTAAAGATGCCCTGAATGAGAACTGCTCACGTCAAAAGGGCCTCTGGCACGTTCCCAGAAGAATTTGTGGATTGTCTAATAGAACTGCACAGACGTTTGGCTGAGTGCTTTCTGGAGCTTGTCCTGCAAATTCCTGTAATTTGCACCAGGTCACCTGTTATCCATTTTAGCTGACTGAACAGTTTGAATCATGGGTGTGAAAAGGCAACCGCAGCAATAGTTAGCAAAGACCTTCCAGGAATGTGCTATTGCCATTGTGACCATGTGCAAGTGGGGTTGTGAACTCCAAACAGCTCTTCCCTTTGTAGAAAACACCACACACACACACACACACACACACACACACACACACACACACACAGGCAGAATTTTTCAGAATAACTATTAGATGTTATGAAAACTGACTTAAAATGTGAACACACAATATAACAAGATAACCTAAGCCTAAGGTGGAAAATACTCCAACAAACCGAAAGCAAATACCTTGCAAACTCAATCGGTCTCCAGCCTTGTTTGAAGTATTTTGGTGTTCTTTTTAGAAGAATTAGAGTTTAAACAGTTCAGTTTTGCTTTCTGTTACACTGGAAATTTGGTGTTCAGGTACTTATTTTCCAGTTTAGCATTTCACTAATAGTCTGTTATTTTCTGCCTAGGTTGCTTTGTGACAATCTCATGCAGAATTTCCTCCTATGTGGTCTTTTCTTTTCAGATGTGTCTTATTATCCATTAAAGAGTAATGAGATAAATATGTGCCATCAAGTGACTATAGGGGAATAAGTGCCCAGCACAACCTTGCAAATGAGTAGTTGCTCTCTCACCCAGAGAGCTTTAAAATATGTCCACACTGGAAATAGTTTAAGGGGCTTGTTAGAAAAAATTCTTAGTGTTGCATATATACACTTCTCACAGGAGTTTTGTTAAAACTCTACTTACCACGAATACATGCAGGTATTTGTGGAAGCCAGAAAGTGAACATAAAATTGGCTTTTTATTGTGCAGGTTTAATGCCTGATATGAAACACAGCAGTGTCCAGAAATTCTGGGTTTCTGCCATTAAGTTCAGAGCCTGGAGGCAAGGTGGTAGAACACAAAGGAGGAAAGTCTAGAATAGCTGGCAGCTGCTACCACCAGGGATAGGTTTCATCCTGGGTTAGCATTGCAGGAAAGAGGGACCAGAAGTCCCTTCTTAGAGGCCTGGCTCCCCAGGGTAGCAGGAGTGAACTGGAGGCACACTGGGCACTGTGCAGTATGAGGGATGAAGCAGGTGTCTGCTGGGCCTTCCAAATCCTTAAATATTGCTGGATACTTTCCCAGAGCAGGAGGTAAAGTCATTCTTCCACAATTCCAGACTTCACCCTAGGTTTTCCTGCTCAACTATCCTGTGGAGTTGTGCCCCTGAGTCTGCGGCCCTCTGAGCACTGCGCACTGAGATCTGTGTCCTTCCCAGTGACATCTGTAAAGTGGAGGTTGGAAGCTGGTACAATACAGAGATTATAGTTCTGGAAACTTAAAAATAATTATTCAGAAAATTTCTTCTATCACCCCTCTCCGTCTAAGTATCATGAGAATTCAAATTTAGAGATTAGTTTTCCCTAAAATCAGTCCTGCTGTTCATGTTACCGTAGTAACATTGCTAATGAAAGAAACAGTTTCCAGGAGACCCATTTGTCAAACTTGGTTCCAGTCACAAGAGCTGGATTTATAAATTCCATAGACTAACTCTGTTCCTCAGCTACAGACTTGGGTATTATTTTATGGGTGGCATGAAACTGAATTAAAAAATAATGAAATGCTCTGAGAAGTTAGCTTTCTGAGATAAAAACATCATGGTCATCCTTGTTACATAGCCAGTGTTTTCTTTCTGGAGTTCACACAAGGTTTACTGGAAAAAACATTTTCCAAGTTCTACCTGTAGTCATGATATAAAGACAGATGCTATCAAACTGCCCCCAAATTAGATTAAAATTATACATTCAAACTTCTGAAAGTCAGGGGTGGTAGCACATGCCTATAATCCCAGCACTTGGGAGGCTGAGGCAGAAGGATCATAGTGAGGTCAAGGCCAGCCTGAATTGTATAGCAAGACTCTCTCTATTGGTAGATTGAATCTCAGTCTCAGGTTTTGACTTGACTTCTTACTGTTTGATGTTACTAGTTGATGTGTGATGTATGCTCTTTAAAATGATATGTGGGTATACAACATGAAACACACTGAAAAGTAAATGCTTTGGCTTGAAAATGGCAACTTGAGCACTCATTTCACCCTGGGGACAAAACAATGTTATGGTTTAAGTGTATTCCTCCAAAGTTTATGTATGTTGAAAAAAATTAATCCTCGAATTCATAGTAATGGTATTTGAATTTGTGGGCCATCAGTAACGGCCTCTGTGAATGGGCCTTTGGAAAAGAAATGAGGATTAATGAAGTCATGAGGGAGGGTCCCCATGATGACATGAGTGGCTTTATAACAAGAGCTAGCATGCCTGCTCTGTCTTACTATATGATGCCCTCTGCACTATTCAGATGCAGCAAGAAGGGCCTGAACAGACACTGAGCAGATGCTGGTATCATGATTCTCAGTCTTCAGAAATGTGAGCAAGTGAATGTCTATTTTTCAATAAATTACCCAATGCCAGGTACTTTTGTATAGCAACAGAAAACAGACCACAGCAAAAGGATAGAAGTTGTTAACCTATAGTGAGAAGGCCTGGATAAAAGTAAGGAGAAGGGAATCACCTGTGGATAAGAAAGGTCAATGGATTTCTGGGAAACAGGGAAAGGAGATGTGCTGAAGGAAAGGAGTCCAACATGTGCTTTAGGAGGAAACAGTGTAAGTAGGACCAAGAATGTTGAAGGCACTCAAGGTTTCACAGCAAAGGTAAGATAGGGGTAAGGTGCGCTGATTGGAGATAATCTAAATGAACAACCACATAGGTGGTTCTCACGGCTCTGCATGCAGAATGGCAAGAAGCCTAGGTCTTATCTGTAAGCCAAACCAACTATGTAGGCTCCTAGTACGAAAAACAGAGAACTGTTTTCTGAAACAAATGCAAAACCTGAGACAAAGTTAAGGTCTCAGCTGTGTGTTGGTGCTCACGTTAGACTTGCAGCCTAACAGAGCTGGCCCTTCAGTCATTCTAAAGCCTTCTAAAGGAAATATTCTAAAGCAAAAGTGTTGCTGACATGCCTAATTTGTATGGACAGATGTCCCAATCAGAATTCCCTACAGGGAAGGCCTTCAAGTGTAGAGGACTACTTACAGGATGGCAGAAGAAAACCACACCAGTCACCTAGTTTTTCCTGTTAACATGAACGAACACCGTCAATTATAGGACAAAATAGAAAGAAGCATCCCTCATAGGGCCAAACCCAGATACTTGGAAAAGAAGGACCAGGCTAACCTGTATCAGCTCAGATCCATTCAACTGCAAGTCGCAGAAAAGCCCAGAAAAAACGGACTTGAACCAGAACATTTATTTTTTCACAAAAGGAAAAATCTAGAGATAGGAAGATTCTTAAATGGAGTAGCTCAGCAATATGAGCAAGGACTTGGAGTTTTCATATTTCTGTTCCACTGTCCTCAGAGTGAGTACATGAAAAAGAGTGGTGTGTGCACGCATGCACGAGCGTGTGTGTATGTGTGTGTGTGTGTGACCATCATTATTAGTGAGAATAATTTTCCTATAAATTCCTCTAAGGAGATTTCCTTTAGGTCATATTGGATCTCATGAATTGGATCTCGTGGCTGTGTAGTTACTTGAAATGAGAATGAGACTATTGTATTGTGACTGGCAACCTTGTTATGATTGACATATTGTACCAGATAATCTTTGTTGGTGGGTCTTCCCCGTGATCATAGAATATTTAGCAGCACCCCTGGCTGATGCCAGTAGCAACTTCCCTTGTTGTGACAACCCAAAATGTTTCCAGACATTGTCAAATGTCCCTTGAGAGGCAAAATCACTCCTATTTGAGGGTCACCATCAGATGGAGACTCTCAGACCCCCGATTTTGCATCAGTAGGAAATGCATTGCAAAGCTGTGCATCATTCTAGAGGGACAGCTCATGGCCAGACTCAAGTGGGCCATGAGTCAGTAGTCAAGAATGCATCTCTTAGAGAATGGAACCACAGGCAGGAGTAGGGCTCAGGAAGCTTCACACAACAGTAGGGTCAAAGGTCTTCTGTTTTATGGTAGGGTTTGATATATAAGTAAACAGTGGCCCTTGTGAACTTTTCATTCTGCAGTTTCCCGAGTGGGTAGGTATTTGTCTTGTTTTGGTTTTACTAGTTTTATTTTTGCTCCTCAGCTACTGTGTTTCTTCTCCTTGATTGTGTAGCAGGTGTGTGTTTTCTTAGCTGGAGAGCCTCTCGCTTGACCCCAAGGAGAATCACGTACACTCGGCAGAGAGGATGGACCACCTTGTGGAGATTGTGGACTTCAAGCCTGATGCAGACAGTGAGTGAAGCACTCTCTCCCTTACTGATGGGATGTGGTGTGCTCCATGAGGATACGTGGATATTGAGGAATCAAAGGAGGATTTGGGGCAATGCTAGGCACTGGGTTTCTGGATGCCAATTTCTAACCTCTTTCACTGTTACCTGCCTTTATGATAGAAATTGTAGATGTACATAATTATCTTGTCACCGACACAGCTAATGGCAGCCAACTGACAGTTCTTGACGGTAAGACACAATCAGTTTTTGGAGGGAGTACTCTAGGAAAACATTTGCTTTATTGATAAAGGCAAGAGATGTAGCTTGTCTCATCCCTCCGCCTTCCCTTCTCCATTTCCTCTTGCTGGGATCCTAGGTTTAATTCCTAGAACTATAACCATCTTCTGGTCATGGGGTAACAAGCCAACATGCTAAGGATGACACTGTGGGAAGTTACAGTCTAGATCTTTCATAGCAGTATTATCTACTGTATCAGTTCACAGTTGCCTGTCACTGGACTTATTGATTTTTGAGTAAATTAAATCCATATTTCTTTGTTTAGTGCATTATAATTCAGGTAGCCTGTCACTTGTGACTGGAAATTAACTGATGAAGAACTTAACATTAGTAGAGTGAAGGAGGAAGGGAAGGCTGAAAGAGAACTATGCTAAGGAGCCTCATCTGATACACTGTAGAATAGAGATGCTGACTTCTATCATTGGAACCAGGCCTATGGTAATATCCCTCACCTATCCCCAACTTTTTTGTTTTTAATCCTGAGATCTTCTTTCTATTAAGTGTAACTTGTCAGGCTGAGGGCTTCTGGCTTATTACTTAGGGGAGGGCTGGCAGAGCCACATGTATCAATCAAGTCCTTGACTTTTGAAATTCTAAGTATGCTTTTGAAATTCATTGTCTTGAAACCCATAGACTTTTGATTTGCAAGAGAAAGAAATATGTCATTGAATACCAAAATCAAGGCATAAAGTAGGAAAGTAGGACATAAAGAAGAAGGTTAAAGGTTTAGAGGGAGCAAGTACTTGGGAGGTTGCCTATGTTCTGCCTCAACCCCAACTCTAATCATGGTGTGGGAAAGAATGAGTCTGAAAAAAATAAGAGTGGAAGGGAGCAGTTCATTCCTCTCTGTAAGGCAACAAGCTGGATCGAAAGCCTCATGGAAAAGTCCCACCTCCTGACAGAACTGGTCCTTAGTTGTCAGATGGAATTAAGATAGCCCTGCTTAAGATTCCTGCATCCATCCCCATAGTCACAGAAAACAGAAGGCTAGCTGTTCATGTCCCTAAATAGGACGAGAGAAGGGGCAATAGAACAGAGGGCCTCTCTTACCAGAATATGAATGGTACAAACCATATGGACCAATAAACCTGAGTTCATGGTGCCACCTTGAATCAACAGAGGTGCTCAGACCAAATATCAGGCGATGCCAAGTCAATGATAGACCATCAGCCTGCCTGCTTGTAATGCTTCAGACCTGCTTAAGTCCCCTGAAATGATCTGATTTCCCAGGAAAAGTGAGTGGGAGGGAGGAATTAAATCTGACTTCAGAGAGTTTAAATGTAAAATGACCGAGTTTGCTTGGAATCGACAGTGATTAAGGTTTCTGCCAGCAAGTGAAATGTGGTTCTTTAGTTATAGAAAATAAAGAAAGTTAATCCTTCTTACATTCAAGAATTTGGCTTGACAAAATTGAACCTGCTACACTAAGACACTGAAGCATAAGTATATTATTTAAAGTAATTAAAGATAAATAAGCAATGAAATAAAAATGATAATACATTGAATATAAGGATGAAGAGAAGAGGTGGGAGAAAAGACAATGGTTGAATAAGTTATTTAAAGCCTCATCTTTAATTTTTGGGAGACAATAGGCTAAATATAAATTTGATACATTCAGAAATCTCATATGCACATTATGTAGTATTTTTGAAGGTAACAAGTCTAAGAATTAAAAAACAGAAACAGTTAAGATGTTTCTCAGGTGAGGCACTGTACGTAAGAGACTGTTTCTTTCCATTATAAATTGCTCTTTACTGTTTGATTTTTTTTCTCACAACACACCTATGTTACTCTTATATAAATTAAAGTAGGAAAAAAAATCACAAAACTGTGTGTGTTTTCTGTGGTATATACTGCAGTGCTGTGTGATAACTGAACATGGATGTTAGAGATGAACTGACCTGAGTGTGTTCTATGAACATGAAACATGGGTGCACTAGAAAGTGGCTTTGGAGACCTCTGGAAGAATTCCCAAAGTTTATGGGTAAAGGTGATGACCACTAGGGCAACAGCAAGTAGATATGAGGGGCAAGACCCCGGAGAAGGGAAAAAGCATGCAAAGCTTTCATAGCGACTCTTTTCAAAATGTTGCTGGGAGGGAAATTTTGCCATGGCAGTTGCGACTTGGAATGATAAGTATGGAATTTTGGTTGCTTTTTGTTAAATGTAATAGGAGTGGTTCTTAAGGCTTACATTTCTGTGTGTGTTTGTGTGTGTGTGTGCGTGTGCACATGCATGCAAAGACACATCCACAGCCACATATACCTTGCCCACCAATCATCCTTTCACCATTTAGCCCTTGGATCTTGGGAGCATGGTTAAAGGTTTGGAAATAACAACCTGCAACAAACATACGTCTTTTCAGAGGGAGAAAGTAAGGAGTTGTGGCTGAAATCTGAAATCATTTGGTGCATGCCTGTATGAATGATTCCTGGAACAAAGGTTTGTGACTTCCTAGGAGGCTAGGAAACATCCCAGTAAATCCTTATAGTGTTGTTGAAAATATGATCCCTTGTGCAGTCACACCAAGATTCCGTGTGTGTGTGTGTGTGTGTGTGTGTGTGTGTGTGTGTGTGTGCATGTGTCATCTGAGTTTTTGTAGCAAAAAGTCTGGCCAACAGCCTTTATTACCCTATTGGGCTGATGGAAACAAAAGAGTAGAACTACATTCTTAGAAGTGCTCAAATGGCAAGCCCCAATTAATGCTTTAAGTCAAATATACAAAGAAGAGGCAAGTGATATATAGATATAGATATAATCTCTATACCCTCCCCATATATATCTCCTAAATCAGTTCTAGTTGGTTTAGGGCCGGTAGAAACAATTAGTGGGACTAGTTAAACATTTCAGTCTGGCAAATTTCCTGAAAGTATTTGCAGAACTCTTTTTAAAAAGGTACAGAATGAGCTGGAGATTTATTTTCTAAAATTGATCTCAACTCATGACACCAAAGGTATAATCATGCTGTTCCTCAACTATATTCTTTGGTTCCACCAAAGAAAAATTCTCTTCATGTGGCTACAGAGAGGTGAATAGGAGCTTCTGACCTCTAACGGTGCAATTTTGCTTTCCCAATAACAGCATCCCAGAAGCTTTGGGGTAGATTGCTTTTGCTAGAATGCAATACCTGAAAACTGGCCTTTGCTTTCTGGCCATTCATTTGGCCACCTAGGAGAGGGCTTATTCAGAGATGACAATGCAGAAAGAGGTTTAATCAAAATCAGACTCCATACACATATTTTATATCTACAAAGGGTTTTGTGGTTGAAATTTCAACCTAGGATTTTTGAAGACTTGTTGAGTAGGAGTTGGAAAACCTGTCATTTAAAAACTGCCAGCAGTTTTGTCTAAATTAATGGAGACATCAGGACTCTTTTTGTGAAGTGGAAGTTTCTTTTGTCCTGGGTGAGCCACCTTAATGGGGTGCATAGTCACCTAAAAGGAAATATACCTAGCACTCTTCTATCATCTTGAATTCTTTTCTGAAAAACCTGCCATTAAGTGAAAAAGCCATGGCATGAAAAATATTTCCATTAATTGTAATGAATTCTGTCTTCACCCAAGGTGCTCAAACAATTTTCTCACAGAAATATATCAATTGGATAATGAATGTAAAATTAAGTAGTTAGCAAACTATTGCACAGCACACAGAGAATTTGCACAGGCAATGTGATATAATGAAGGTTTGTTGCACTCTTTTTTTTCCACACCATTTTGTCAGCAAATTTTCAACCATTTTGGGTCTCAGTTACCTTGTACTCAGAATTTATTTCAAAGTAAATTGAAGCACAAATATCTTTAGGGCCAAATAAAAGAGAAGCATGAGATTTCTTTGCAAGTCATAGAAATAGTGCAAAGATACAACAAACTGGAGAGTAGTGAAAGATGCCATGTTTCATTTCTCTTGTTCTATATTTGTACACAAAACAAAATATTTAAATATGCGTGAGATTCAGATTTGTTCTATATAATCCCTTAACTAGAAGAAACTGTTGGATTAAGATTGGTATTTTTGTCTGCACATGAAATTTCAGATAGCTCACTTTTATGTTTTAGGATACAAACATCATTATAGTGGGAAAGAAAGGTTTTGGTAGGCAGAATAATCTCCCTACCAAGATGTTCACCTAACCCTCAAAGCCTGTGAATATGATACTTAGCTTGGTGAAAGACACTGTGCAGATGTGAATACACTAAGATCTTAAACAAGAGACTTATTCTTGGCGGGCCCTTTCCAATCACAGGGTCTTTATACATGGGAGTAGGGAGGTTCAGAGAGTGCCATGGAAGCAATGGGAGGATACAGACAGGCAGCCCCAACATGGGGAAAGGCAAGGAAGAGCAAGAATTTGACCTGAGGGGACTCTAGAAAGAATGTAATCTTGCCATCCTGGTTTAGACTTCTCATCTTGAAATTTATGGGATGATAAATCTGTGTTATTTTGAGCCACAGGGTTTGTGGCCATTTGTTACAGCAGCAATGGGGAACTGATGCAAAGAGTCAGTGTTTGGAAAATAGTGTAATTTTCAAGAGCCATTATAGCAAACTTGGTAATTTGATAGTCCTTATGAGATTTCAGTCTAGATGAACTAGGTTGAAGTCACTACCACCTGAGTGTAGACATTTGAGACTGAGGAGTTAAATGCCTATTTCAGGAGCCTGTATTTTTAAATTCAGTTTAGAAATGTACCTCTAGAAATCTTGCTGTTGCTGTTTATGGACAATAGCGCAAAGTAAGGAATGAGCTGGAGAGTATGGTGGGAAGAAACGTATTTGATTTGCATGAATGGAGGTGGCATTGTGCTTAAAGTTTTTATTGTCTCTGGGGTGAAGTGTTAGACAGCTTTCCCATTGCTGGACAAAATAACTGACACTTGCAACTTAAAAGAGGAGAGGTTTACTCGGATCACGGTTTCAGAGGATCTAGTCCCTGGTTGGCTGGTTCCAAGGCAGGAATATCCCCATGAAAGCTGGTAGTGAAGTAAAGCTGCTTAGTTCACGACAGTCAAGAAACAGAGCAAGTTGGACAGAGGGCCACAGAAGAAAGGGTTAGGAAACAGAGATAGTCCCAGGAACTCCCCACGACCCATCCACACCACCTAGAAGTGTGCTTTACTAATCTGCTAAGCATCCCATTATTCAGTCAAGTTGACAGTCGTGAATAATGGTCACAGGTGATGAAGAGATTTTTTTTTTTTGGTACCAGGGATTGAACTCAGGTCCTTGTTCTTGCAAGGCAGGTGGCAGAACCACTGAGCTAAATCCCCAGCCCCTAGAATTTTTGTTTGCTATTTTGATACTGTTATGGATTGATTTGTGTCCTCCTTCTAAATTCACATGTTAAGGCCCTAACCCCCAAAATGATGGTATTTGGAGAAAGGGTTTTTGGGAGATACTTAGGTAGATGAGGTAATGAGTGTCAGTCCCTCACCCGATAGAACCTGACTATGTTGCTCCTGTACCTTGGTCTTACAGCCTCTAAGTAAATTTATGTTGTCCAAGGCACCCAGTCCATGGTACAGTTGGCCATTGCATTGGTGGGCTCCTTATTTGCAGATTCAACCAACTATGAGCAGAAAATGTTTAGGAAAAATAGTTCATCTGTACTGAACTTTTTTGTATTGTCATTATCCTCTAAAAAGTATGGTATAACAACTCTTTCTATGGCATTTACATCATATTAGGTATTAAATGTAATCTAGAGATGACTTAACTTGTGTAAGAGGGTGTACATAGGTTGTATAGAAATACTATGCCCTGTTACATAAGGGACTTGAACATCCATGGGGTTGAGTATCCACAGAGGTTCTTGGAAACAATCCCCTGTGGATATCAAGGGCCAGTTGTGTTTTAGTATGGCAGCCTGAGCTAACACATATTGGGAGAAGTGAAGAGAGGGATGTAAGGTTTGATTTCCATGTCACCCTTGTGGTAAGGCGGCAAAGGGACTCAGGCCCTTGAAGGATAAATAGAATATGCAGGTTTAGGAGAACTGTTAGTTCCTGAAAGAAACAGATGGTCCCTTGTTGTGGGGACTGGGTTTTGCTTATCTCTGTAGGTGTAATATGTGATATTCTAAGGTGGTTCCTATGATTACATATGCATACTACTAGTCAGTTTTTCTGTCACCAGGGTACAATACCTGACATCTACAAAGTAAAGGAGGAGAAGTTTAATTTAGCTTGTGGTTCAAGGGATTCAGTCCAAGTTTGGCTGGCTCCAAGGCAGGCATCATAGCAAAGGGGCTTGAAGGAGGAAAACTGCTCATCTCATCTCAGAGTGGTCAGGAAGCAGCACGGGGGAATTCCTGCTGTGCCAGGAATGAGGGACCAAACATAATACTCAGATTTATGCCTCTATGATCCACCCTCAGACACATCCAGAAGTATGCTTTACTATTAATCCCCTTGATGGCTCTCAAGCCAATCAAGCTGTACAATTAAGTTTAATCACCACTCACACCTTCCAGTTATTCAGTTCTATATTAATCTAGGTGCTGCTGTGTAGGAATTTTTGCAGGTGTCATTAAGCTCCCAAATCAGTTGACATTAAATAGGAATCTTAACTGGATGGACCTAGGCCCTTCAAATCTGACTCTATAGGTCAGAGAAAGAGAAAGCCAGCAATTCAAAGCACAATAATTTGTTGTACTCTTGCTGGCTTGAGGATGGAAGAGATCACGTGTGAAGGAATGTAGATGGCCTTGAGTTGTTGAGTGCATTTCTGGGTGACAGCTAGCAAAGAAACAAGGACCTTAGCTGTACAACCACACAGGACTGAATACTGTTGACAGCCTGAAGGCTTGGAAGTAGAATGAACACATTCGAACCTCCAAACAAGAGCTCAGCCCAGACACCCTTGGGTCTCAGCCTTGTTAGACCTTGAGCAGATAGCAGAGCCATGCCAAACCTTTGCCCTACAGAACTGGGAGCTACTACAGTACATGGATGTTGTTTGAAGCTGCAAAGTTTTGGTGGTTAGTTACTCAGAAACAGAAAACCAACATGATAGTCTGTACTGTTCTGGTTTCTCCAAATATTGGTGCACAGGCCCTGGCTTTTCTAGGATTGAAACTTGGTTGAATCAACTTTTACTTTTACTCTCTCACAAATTTGTGAGAGAGTTTTGCTCTGACACCCTCTGAGATAAACCATGCCTATGATAAATTTTGGAACCCTTGGAAATGACACTGGGGATCTTTGAACTTAATTAAAGACCGGTTTTCCTGAAGTTAGGCATATAGATTCAGAGCCCTTATAATTTTGTTACAAAAAATGTGGCTCCATTTACATTTGTATGGGAAAGGCCATTCCAATTAAATATAAAAATGGACTAGATAATAAAATTTCAGGAGTTGGTTACCATTGCAGATTATGTGTATAATTATCTTTTATTTAAAAAGACTTTCTAGCCAGAAAGAATGAGTCTGCTGATTACTTTCCTAAACAACCAGAAATTTAAAAAATGTTTTTGAAAGTTGTTTTCCACAATCAATTTGCTTGATAAAGTGTGCCTTTATTAAGTGTCAGTGTATCCAATTCAATTTACCACACATTTAGTGGATATTTATTCTGTCTTCTATTTAAAAAATTGTCTGAGTAAATTCATGGAAACATTTTCCCCACTGCACAAATCAATCCCATTAAAAGAGGTTTATTAAAAGTCTGCTATATAAGGCTCAATGAAACCCATTTCAGCAGATTTAAACTTGACCCAAAGAGAAGACACCGTATGTCTAGTATGAAGGCAAAAAATTTGTCTGTTGAGTCAGAACACCAGACTCAGATTGGTTTAAATAAAATTAGGAATTTATTGACCTAACTGAGAAGTATAAAATTAGGCCAAGTTCCAAGTACTGCTTAGCTCAGAGGCTCAAAATATCACAATTTCTCCATAAAGGTTTAAGTTGGTTCCTTCCTCTTTGTGCCAGATTTATATTTCATCTGTTCCCTCACACCTAGCAAAATGACTTCTGTAATTCTAGACCTCATGCTTTCACCATCCCATCTGAGACAGAGACAGAGAGAATATGTCTTCTTGGATTTCTCTTAAGATATAAGGGAGGTCCTAGTTGTTGATTCTTTGTTCTAGTTCACATGAGATTGAGGTTTTGTTCATGAAACCTTCCTACACCAATGTCTTCAAGAGTTCTACTTAATCTCTCTTTTTTTTTATTTTTTATTTTTATTTTTTTGAGACAGGGTCTCACTATGTAGTGAGACTGATATGAAACTCATTGTGTAGCCCAGGCTGGTCTTGAACTCACAGTGATCCTCCTGCCTCAGCCTCCCAAGTGCTGGGATTATAGGCATGCACCACCATGCCTAGTTTACCTAACCTCTCTTCCAGTGGTTAGTATTTCTGTTTTAATATTTATATCTTTGATTCATTTTGATTTTAATTTAGTGCATTGTGAGAGATACAGGTCATTTGAATCTTTGGCCAGTTGAAACCCATTTTTTCCAGCACTGTTTGATAAAGAGGCTATCTTTCCTCCAGTGAAGATGGTTGGCTCTTTTGTCAAAGACAAGGTGGCTGAGTATGTAGTATGTCTGGAGTTGTTTCTGCATCTTCTAATCTATTTCACTTATCCTCAGGTCTGTTTCTTTGCCACTACCATGCTGTTTTTATCACAGTAGCTTTGTAGTACAATTTCAAGTTGGGGATTATGATACCCGCTACCTTGTCTTAGTTGCTTAGAATTGCTTTTGCTATTCTAGGTCTCTTCTTGTTCCAAATGAATTTTTGGATTGCTTTTTCAAGTTCTGTGAAGTATGCTCTTGGAATTTCAATTGGGATTGCATTGAATCTCTATAGCAGTTTTGGAAGTATGGCCATTTTCACTATATTTGTTTTTCCTACCCAGGAGCAAGGGATGTCTTTGCATTTTCTTATATCCTCTTCAATCTCTTTTTTCAGAGTGCTGTGGTTTTCAGAGTAGATATCTTTGATTTCTTTTATTAGACTGATTCCTAGGTATTTCATTGTTTTGGATGCTACTGTGAAAGGAGTTGTTTCTCCAGTTCCTCTCTCAGCAAGTCTATAGTTCAAGTGTGGGAAGGTTATTGATATTTGTGTGTTGACCTTATGTCCAGCTACTCTACTGAATTTGGTAAGTCTAGATGACTTTTGGTAGAGTTCTGTGGAGTATCATGTCATCTGCACACAATGACAATTTAACTTCTTCATTTCCTATCTTTATTCATTTTATTTCCTTCTCTTGTCTGGTTGCTGTGGCTAATGTTTCCAGAACTATATAGAAGAGGAGTGGTGATAATGGACATCCTTGTCTTGTTCCTGATTTTAGCATGAAGGCTTTGGTTTTTGACCATTTAGTATGATGTTGGCTGTTAGTTTTTCATAGATGGATTTTATTAGGTTGACATAAAGACCATCTATTCCAATATTCTGCAGCATTTTTATGATGAATGAGTGTTGGATTTTGTGTTATTAAAAAGCTTCTGCACAGCAAGAGAAACCACAGCAGTGTGAAGGGAAAACCCACAAGATGGGGAAAACATTTTACCAGCTGTTCCTCAGAAAAAGGCCTACCATCTAGAATATATAAAGAACTAAAAAAGTCAGACCTCCCAAATTTAAAGACCCAATCCAAAAATGGGCATCTGAAATGAACAGACATTTTATCAGACAAAGAAACAGGAACAGCAAATAAACATTTGAAAAAATGTTCAACATCACTGGTCATTTGAGAGATGTAGATGAAAATAACACTGAGATTCCACCTCATTCCAGAAATAATGTCTGCTATCAATAAATCCACCAATAACAAATGCTTGCAGAGTTGTGTGGAAAAAGGAATCCTTCTCCATTGTTGGTGGTTGTGTAGACTGGTATAACCACTGTGGAAATTAGTGTGGAGATACCAAAAAAAGCTAGGCTTGGAGGTCTCATTTGATCCAGCTATCCCTCTGCTGGGTATCTTTCCAAAAGAATCATACTACAGAGATATATGTTCACCCATGTTTATAGTGGCACAGTGTGTAATAGCCTAAACTTGGAAACAGGCCAATTGCCCATCAACTGGTGACTGGATAAAGATGAGTTTTTTTTTTTTTTTTTTTTTTTTATGGGAACTCT
>NW_022900913.1:24017550-24035251 GCF_012274545.1 Fukomys damarensis | reverse complement strand
GATGCACATTGGCCATACTCTTAAATGAAATAAATAGGACATACATGTGTAAATACCAAATAGTTTCTCTGGTGTGAAAAACTGAAAGGGTAAATAAGGATCAAAAGGCAAAATAGATAATGTGAAATAGGAAGAAAAGGTCCAAAGAGGAAGGGGAAGTAGGAGGGGCTGGGGAAAGGAAAGAAAGGAAAGGAATGAATAATAGAATAGAAAAAAATGGAAACAAAATCTTTGTAAATAGGGAGGGGTGAAGGGGTTGAAGGAAGGGCGGGGCAAAGGGGAAAAAATAAAAACCAAGACATGTCATGTAAAGGTATAAATTCCCGATGATGAATGTCATCATATTATATACCTAAAATGTACCAATATATTTAATGGAAAAAAAAAAAGACAAGGGATCCTATTCTCAAAGCCCCGGCCAATATCTCATATGTCACATAGTTACCTCTTCCGTAAACAAAATATAAAAATTTGGGGATATAATGGAAAGTCAACTGCTTTATGTTTCACTTGAAAACCTGAAAGGAGTGAATTCCACCCAGCCCATGTGATGGAACAGAGAAGGAGCAAATTCTGGGTGCTGTGGAAGGGAAGAAGTAAGAAAAGCACAAAGTATCTGAGTGATGGGGGGAGGGCGAGGAGAGGGAGAGTGACTGAGATTCAATACTGAAGCAGACTTGGTAGGATGAGGAAGGATTTCACTGAATAGTTGCTCTGAGTTAGGTCTAAAGTGTTCCCCAAAGTTTCCTTTGCTTGGAAATTGACTGGATCATGCGAATCCCAGTCTCATCAGTGGATTCTTCCAGTGAAGACTTTAGTAGCTAAATGTGCTGCTTAGAAGTGTGGCTGGTTGGAGGTGAGCAACTGGGGATGTGCAGGGTGTATTCTTGTCCCTGTCTCATTTTCTCTCTCTCTGCTTCCTGGCTGCCAGGATCTCAACCCCTGGCAGCTTTCCTCTTCTTTCGCCTTCTGCCATGACACTTCTGCCTTGGAGCTAACCAACCATGGAATAAACCCAGTGAAAATGTGAGCCAAAATAAATCTCTCCACTTTTAAATTATTGGGTATCTTGTCCCCGTGATGAGGTGTCTAATACAATAGTTATGCTTTGACTATTAATTCCTACTTGGCCTTCAAAATCTGATTCAGAGAAGAAAAAAAAGATTCCTTCAGAACTAGGGACATATAAGTAAAAGGATAAAGGTAGAAAAAGTGTAGAGCTGTGTTCACATGACACTAATTGATCCAGCATAACTATAGTACAAAATGAAGGAAGACAGTGCCAAAAGGAGAATTTGGAGCCTTGTTGTGAAGGAATTTTCTTCAATTCCAGCAGGAGGAGTCATTTTTAATTTCAAAGCCAGTGGTGCTTCATTGGCAGTTTTGAAGAGGGAAAAGGCATAACTAAAAACGCCCTTTGGAAGTACGTATTGGTGAGTGGTGAACTGGGTGAATTGCAGTGCAGACAGACAAAATTCAGAGACTGGTTAGGATGCTACTGTAGTGTTCTGATGAAAGCAATGAAGTAGGGTGGAAGTTTAAAAATGGAGGGAGATGATGAGCACAGAAACATGAGGTGGTGGAAACGCCATGACTTGTTAATAAATTAGTTGTAAAAGAGTTAAAAGAGGAGGATGAGTAGTGGCATAGAACTCTGATGTCAGGCATTAGCAAGAAAGTGGTATTGTTGAGAAAGCAGAGTACTCAAAAACACAAGATGTATGGAATAAAACAAGTCCCACAAGTAGGAGGGCTAAGAACTTTGTGTTATGTCATGGCAGCTGGTCCTTCAAGTACTTGCCAAACAGAGGCTCCTCTGCTGTAATTCACCTCTTTTATGAGCAAACATAGTTAACTGTGACCTGTTCCACTGTGTCAATTCACAAGCTTTTAGCATTGCAAATCTATAACACAGGGGCAGGAGAATTACTCTTGAAAGTTCTGATTGAGGGAGTTAGAATGACATTCACTTTTCCCTATGCAATTCAGAATTGAAATTCTGGGGTCAGGAGATGGAGACCAAAATATCTTCAGTGCTGAAAAACTGTATGGGGCTTTGTGTGAGAATCAAATGGATTTCTTCAGGTTGCCCATGAAAATCAAAACAACTCATTGATTTACGGCCAATGTTTGGGATGCAAATCCTTTACTACAAGGGCAAATCTTCTAAATGAAAAATTATACTTCATCCTATGAGAATGGCATTCTCTGTGCAGAAGATGTCAGAGAGAAAAGAAAGATGCGCTGAGTCATTTATTTCATCCCTCATCCAGCAGGGAGGAAAGATTGAGGAGGGCACTGACCTTGCTTCCAAGATAGTCCCTCCAGGTGACAGGGAAAATAAAGTTCCTCACTGCCAGTGGGGACTCTTCCTAACCCTTGTGCACAACTTGTTCTTCCTTCTCTTCATCTTCAGAGCCTGATGTCCCTGATCACCACTGGACCCTGACTCCCTCTGGGTTTGCTAGATAGAGAGACAGAGGAACCCAGATCAGGCAGAAGTCGTGGTATTTACATAAGCAATTGGAAGGGTTTTAATTTATGGGAATTAGAGTTTTAGAAGTTTCATTTTGATGACAGTGAGAAGATTGGTATGGGTGGAGGGGCCAATGTCTCAGTTCTTTTTGTGTTGGTATTACAAAATGTCACAATCTGGGTACTTGATAAAGAAGTATACATAGCTCAAATTTCTTTCTTTTTTAAAACATTTGTTTGTTTTTTTTTGAGACAGATCTCACTATGTAGTTGAGACTGACCTGGAACTCACTATGTAGTCCAGGCTGGTCTCGAACTCACAGTGATCTTCCTGCCTCAGCTTTCCGAGTGCTGGGATTACAGGCGTGTACCACCATGCCCAGCTTCCTTTTAGCTCACATTTCTAAGGAATCAAGAGCCTGACACCAGCATCAGCTTCTAGTGAGAGCTTTGTGGAGGATGGTATCACATGATGAAATGTGTGTGTGACAGAATGAGGTCATAGGGAGAGAAAGGAAGCAAGAGAGCAGGGAGGAGACAGGCTCACTATTTCATAACAACTGCACTTGCATGGGACCTATTTCACTGTAAAACCTAACACACCTCAAGATCAGCATTAACCAGTCACAGGGTAGTCAGGACCCCACCATGTCTGTGAGTCTCTACTCATGAAAGGTACCATCACCTTTCAACATTGTTACATTGAGAACCAAGTTCTCAGTATATGATACTTGGAGGAACAAACCACAGCAAGTGAGGAGTACAGAAGACTGGGCTGGGATCCAGAGGCAAAGATGATGAGGTGTTGACTAAAGCATCATTGGTGGGGCTGCTCTGGGACAGGCAGATAAACGAGCCACGTAAGAGCAGGAATCCACGGGACAGTAAGAGAGATAACCAGATGGCCCAAGGAAGGCTGGCCCGGGCTTGGATGATGATGTCGGTCTTCCAAGAAAACAATCATGAAGGTTGAGCACATTGAGGAGGGAAAGTAAGATTTTACTTTGTGGTACTTTAGTTACATATGGCTTTTAAGTGACGGTGGCTCTAGTTGACCTTATCTCTATGAAGGACATGATAGAATAAAATTTAAAATCCAGTCAGGGTAGGGGCAGGAAAACTTATTCCCATTCTTCACAGTCCCATTAAATGGAAAGATTTCCACTCCTTCCCAAAAAGACAAGTTATCGGAGGAGCCTTCCTAGCCTTCCTCCACCTCACCACTCACTCCTCCCCAGGGAGTTCTCTTTTGTCCTCAGTGGTTCTGGGTCTTCTTTCTGTAGGATTTCCCTGCTTGTGCCTGGAGGACTTCCTCAACTTCCACCTGTACCACATTTCCAGGGCAGGCCTGCTGGACTGAGGGGACAAATTCAATACAAGCTCTATTGACTCATCGAAAGCCACATTTTCAAGTGCATTTTATCAACAAGATGGCTCATGTGTTCTTGCCTCATCTCTCTGGTTACTGTCTCTTTTTCTTAACCAGTTGTTTTTGAATTCTGGAGTAGAGTATATTTGTTTGTTCAGGCTACTACAATAAAGTGCCGCAGATTGGGTGGTTTAAACAACAGAAATTTACGTCTTCACAGTTCTGAAGTCTAGAAAGCCAAGATCAATGTATGGGTAGGGTAGCTTTCTTTTGAGAGCTGTCTCCTGGGCTTGCAGATGACCATTTCTCTCTCTCTCTCTCTCTGTCTTCACATCTTCAACCTCTGTGCCTGTCCTAATTTCCTCTTCTTATAAGGATACACTCGAATGACCTCATTTTTATTTAGTGATATCTTTGATGACTTTATTTTCAAATACAGTCACATCTTGAGGTACTGGGAGTTAGGACTTCAACATATGAACTGGGGGTACAGGGCTCTCACAGTTCCATGTATAAAAGGGAATGGTACTTATTGACCCCCTAAAACTCCATCAATAGCCCTTACATCACCTTTTTTCCTTAAATATATTCCTATACACAATTTTGAGAAAGACCCCCCCATTGCTCCATTTATTTCTATGCCAAGAACTAGGAAAGTTTAAATCGTGCCAATGTTTAGTTTCTTTAGATCAAAAGGGAAGTGATGCTCATTAAGCTAGATAGCAGTGGGGGTAGTGTTGATAGGCTATGCATCACTAGGAGCTGAGCAGGGTTGGAGAATGGGCCTGGTGAGAACCTGACGCCCTGACAATCACGACACCTGTAAGTTTGCCCTCAGAAGTAGCGTGGAACCATGAGGTCGTCTTTCCCATATTACCATAGACTTTGTGATTTGCTGAAATATTTCAAAATAACTTTGTGTGTAAATTTAGGTTCACAAGAAATTAAAAGGCCATAATTCAGGTCCGTGTTTCTTCATTAGCTTTGTTCTCGATCTGTTATTGCTCCTGTCAAATTTGAACTCAAACAGTGTTTTGTTTTCCATTAAGTTTATTGGTACATTTTAGGAATACAGCACAGTTACATTCATCACTGAGATCTTGTACCTTTACATGATGAATCTTGGTTGTTATTTTTTCCCCATTTCCCTGACCTCCCTTCACCCACTCCACCCTTCCCTATTTACAAAGACTTTGTTTCCATGTTTTTTCTTTTTCACATATTTTTCCTTTTCCCTTCTTTCCTTTCCCTTACCCCTCCCACTTCCCCCACTCCTTTAGATGTTTTCTTCCTATTTCAAAATATCAATTATACATTTTGATCCTTATTTATACTTTTAGTTTTTCATACCAGAGAAACTATTTGGTATTTACACATGTGTATCCTATTTATTTCACTTAAGAGCATGGCCTCAATATACATCCAGTTAGCTATAAATGTCTCTAGTTTCTCATTCTTTATGGCTAAGTAGTACTCCATTAAAAAAAACTCACATCTTCTTTATCCCGTGTCCAGTTGATGGGCAACTGGGTTGTTTCCAAGTTTTAGTGATTAAGACCTGTGTTGCTGTAAACATGGGTGAGCATATATTGCTGTGGTATGATTCTTTCAATTGTTTGGGAAGATACCCAGCAGAGATATAGCTGGGTCAAATGGGATCTCTAATCCTAGTTGTTTGAGGTATCTCCATATTGATTTCCACAGTGGTTGCTCCAGTCGGCACTCCCACCAACAATGAAGAAGGGTTCCTTTCTCCTCACAGCCCCGCCAGCATTTGTTATTGGTTGATTTTTTGATATCAACCATTCTTTCTGGAATGAAGTGGAATCTCAGTGTTGTTTTCATCTTAATGTCTCGAATGACCAGTGATAACATTTAAAAAAATATGTTTATTTGCTCCTTTTACTTCTTTGAGAAATGTCTGTTCATCTCAAGTGCTCATTTGTTAATTGGGTCTTTATATTTGGGGGTCTGATTTTTTTTTTGAGTTCTTTATATATTCTAGATAGTAGACCTTTGTCTGAGCAACAGCTGGTAAAAATTCTTTCCCACATTGTAGGTTGTGTCTTACCTCTGCTTGTGGTTTCTCTTGCAGTGTGGAAGCTTTTTAGTAAGATGAGATCCCAGTTGTTGATACATGGTGCTAGCTCTAATGCTACTGAGGATTTGTTCATAAAGTCTTTTCCCATGCCAATGTTTTCAAGAGTTCTACCTAGCTTATTTTATAGCAAGTTTAGTATTTCTGTTTTAATATTTAGATGTTTAATCCATTTTGATTTTAGTTTAGTGCACTGTGAAAGATAGGGATCTAGTTTTAATCCTTGGAAAGTTGAAATCCAGTTTTTCCAACACCATTTATTAAAGAGGCTATCTTTCCTCCACTGATTATGGTTGGTTTCTTTGTCAAAGATGAGGTAGCTGAGTGTGTCTGGAGTTATTTCTGTATCTTCC
The DNA here is from genome assembly GCF_012274545.1 of Fukomys damarensis. Lineage (NCBI taxonomy): Eukaryota > Metazoa > Chordata > Mammalia > Rodentia > Bathyergidae > Fukomys > Fukomys damarensis. The sequence continues at coordinate 24,028,956 of NW_022900913.1, read as the reverse complement.
AATCTATTCCACTGATCCTTGGGTCTGTTTCTTTGCCAGTAACATGCTGCTTTTATCACAGCGGCTTTGTAGTATAGCTTTAAGTTGTGAATTATGATACCCCGGCCATGTCTCCATTGCCTAGAATTGCTTTTGCTATTCTAGGTCTCTTTTTGTTCCAAATGAATTTTTGGATTGTTTTCTCTAGTTCTGTGAAATATACTATTGGTATTTCAATTGGGATTACATTGAATGTGTATAGCAGTTTTGGAAGTATGGCCATTTTCACTATATTGGTTCTTCCTACCCAGGAACAGGGTATGTCTTTGCATTTTCTTATATTGTCTTTAATCTCTTTTTTCAGAGTGCTGCAGTTCTTAATGTAGAGATCTTTTGCTTCCTTCATTAGATTGATTCCTAGATATTTCATTTTTTGGGTGCTATTGTGAATTGAATAGTGTTCTATGGGAGAGTTTTTGCTGACTGATTTTATGGAATTCTGTTAATATGAAACACTACTGAAAAATGTCACTCAGAGCTTTATTTCAGGAACATAAAAACTTTAGGCAGCTTCACACAGTGAAAGGAAAGAATGACAGATCTCTGGTGATGAAACACTTTTCTTGATCAGTGTGATTATATTAGAATGCTCTACTTGGATATATTGATTTGTCTTTGAGAGTGCTTTGTGCCACATAAATCTCATAGAAGTATTTTAAGGAGCTACCCCAGAAGGCCACCACTTCCTTCTTAGCAAAGAGAAGCAAAGCCAGGGAGTCATTTGTCAAAGTTTCAAACAGAATGGTCCATTTATGAACTGACACTGGATGGTTTCCTATTCCGACATTCATGGGATTTTAAAACAAAGATGCATTTTATGATTAACCTCCCCATATACAGGCAAAGTGCTATATTTATCTTTTTTTTTTTACTTACTTCAGCAACTTGAAATAAAAAAAAATTACCTTCAAGGAGAATCATATTTGTATACCTCAAAAATTCAGTTTATATGCACCATTGTTCACAGGGGTTTCTTTTTTCCTATGTTTAATAGCAAAGTGATCATTTGTTTTTGGAGATTCATTTAAGCTTTGGAGGATTTGGCCATCCATGGAAAAGAACATTTCTAAGAGTTTCCCCCCCTCTCTACTGCTTGAGGACAGAAAAATGATCTGTTATGGCTTATATCTAGATGCCCCCACCCCTGAGCCTCATGAGCTCCTAGAAGGGGCTTTTGAGAGGTGATTGGGTATGAAGGCTGTATAGCTGATTTGCTGCTAGGAGGCAGGACCTGCCTGGAAGAGGCTGGTCACTGGGCGCCTGACCTTTTCTGGTTTCCTCCTTCCATGTGTGGTCCCCTATCACCAAGACATGAGCAGCTTCTCCTCCACAGTGTCCCCTCTGCCACATCACCCTGCCTTGGAGCCAGACGTCCACGGATTGTAAATATGGCCAAACCGCTCCTTAATTTGTTGGTGTCCATTATTCTGTCTCAGCAATGAACAAAGGGAATAAAATATGGTTTTAAAAACAATTATAAATGAATTGAAAAATACCAAGTAGAAGATTCTCATACTGTATTCTGGGACACATAATTTAATTTTCTAATTTTTAAGAGCTTTAATGAATATGGTATTGGCCTATGTTAAGATCCTCTCTGTCTTTTGAATTGGATGATCCTGAGAAAATGATTGACTAAAAATTTACTTATTTCCTCATGTAAAATGATATTGTGATTTCCATATTATTGGGAAGGCAGTATCAGTGAATGGGAGTTCTGCACATTATTCAAGAGCACAGATTTTGAGCCAGTTTGGCTTCATAAATCCCTGATTTGCCCCAGTGGTGCTGAGCATGTGACTTAAACCCTTACATCCTACCTCATGTGGTTGTTTTGAAAATGAAATGAAATAATTTATAAACAAGCTGTCTGCACATTTATAAATTTGAGACTATCACCACCATCATCATGATTGTCTTTACCACCATCATCATGAAAACAACAAATAACCATTACCTAGCTTAATTCTTTTACTTCCATAATATAATGTGTAAGATGTGCATTCAAAGGAAATGTAAAATCCATACAATTATACCTCTGTTCTACACAAGATGGTTTGAAGCCAGGTTTATACTATTAAAATAATATATCTTTTGAATATCTATATTCATACTATATATACTTAAATATAAAATATATATTTATATTTGGTTAATATTTCATATTTTATATAATAATAATGTAAAATGTATTTACCAAGATTTTTTATTACAGCCATACTTCTATTTCTCATGCAAAACCTTTTTCTAAGTAAAGAAAATATTTAGTCATAAGTACAAAATTGGAATAAGATTTAATAATCTCCCTTAGGAACTGATTTTAAGGTTTAAACTGTCCTTTTATGAACATTACATTAAGAACTCGTAATTCCTTCTTATAATGTCTTCATATTTAAGCTTCAGTGGAGAAAGAGCAGCTCACTTATTTAAAAATGTTTCTGTATTTAAAAGTATTAAGACTTCTGTTTGAAGATGGTAGTATAAAGATAACTATACTAAGCTCTACTATGTAATATCAGCTGGAAGCAACACCAATTCTAACAAGAGTCCATCTATATTGAAACCAGAAGACAGACACAACTAACTATGAACAATTACCCCTAAATATAGGGACATTTGGCCCCAATTCCAGAGGATGACAAAAACCAACTAATACCGGAAGGCCATGCACATAGGACGGAGTTCTCCAGTAGTCGATGGCAGAGCTCCAAAAGGCTTTTCCCACTATCTCCTACTGTGAATCATGAATTCCACATCCCACACCAAGGCACTACAGACCAGATGTGTCTGGAAAGAGGAAACTCATTGATTTTTCAGGAAAAATACTGGAAGCAAACAATGGAAATAATGGTGCTGTTAGTAATACTGACAACAATGACCAAAATTTACTGAATGCACACTATGTGGTAGGCACTGATTTAAATGGTTTACATGTACCCATTTAGGTAATTCTTGGAATAATCCTACAGTAAAGGTACTATTATTATCTCAATTTTGCTAGTCTGTTACAGGGCCTGGATTCCACTGCTGAGCCTGAGTTCAAACTGTTATGTTTGAACTGTGTGCATGGAGTTAGCTTTGTTCTGTGAATTAATGTTGATAGAGGAAAATGAAAATAAATGTCAAGTCACCACCCAGGGAACTTGAGTCTATGAGGCTTCACTGTGAACCACCAAAACCTTCTGCTCAGGACTTTTTGTAGGACTGTGAATAGGCAGATCTTTGGACCAACAGCAGGGCAGAGCTGATGAGAAAGTCAGCAGAGACAATATCGCTCCTGTGCACTTTGGCTCTCTCTCCCTTCCTTTGCTGTTAGTTAACTTCCCATGAGTATGACAAATGCACAAGATAAATCAACCTATAAAGAGAACAGGTTTCATGTGGCTCACAGGTTTGGAAGTTTTAGTCTATGATACATAGGCTCCATTTCTTTGGGCCTGTGGTAAGGCAGCACATCATGGTGGGAACACGTGGTGGAGCAAAACCATTCACTTATGGCAGGGAAGTGGAAGGGAGAAGGAGAGGAAGAGATTGAGTCCCACAATTCCCTTTTGAGGCACACTTCCAATGACATAAAGCCTCTTGTGAGAATCCATCTCTTGACATTTAGCTTCCTCTTAACACTTTGGGCTGCAGACCAAGCCTTTAACATATTTTAGCAAACCGCAGCATCTTTCTCTTGTATTTCTCGAGCAAACAGCTAAACTAGATGGAGGTGCTCACATTTAAAAATGAGTCATAATTAAAAACCAGCATAGACTAATGTAAAGGTATTTGAAAGATAGAAAGAAAAGCAGGGTGCGTGGAGGACAAAAATAACCACAACAACAAAAAAGGGCAAGTGGATTGTTGCATCAGGCCAGTGGCCTTTGAGGGGCCAGGAGTCTTCAAAGAATTCTTGTCTCCCCTGGGTGTTTGTGGATCCCTCATCTCCACTCCAGGGAAGAACGGGGAACTAGGGTAAAACTGGCTCAGAGCTGAAGGCCCCCAGCAGAGAATGTGGAAGTCAGAAGTTAAACTAATAAAAGCAAACATTTATTTACTGTGCCAGTGCAGGAGAATTAGCTACCTTGCAATAGTGTGCTACCAGGTAAGAGGAATTTAACAGAATTTCTCAAGGGTCAGGGGACCACTGTGCACATACTTATAGAGCTAAGCTTGTTTCTAAAAATAACTGTTTCACTGATTGGTGTACTGTAGGCCAATGAGGGTCTTAGCTTTTGTTTCTGGGTAGAGGAAAAGGTTAGGAGGCTAAGGGGCACACAATGAGTACCTCTAATAATTTCACAAGAGCTGGCTTTCTCAAGTACATAGAGTGTGATAAGCATACACAACCGTCAGCCCAGGTTATGTCCTATATCATCCCTATCCGCATGCCCCTCTAACTGTCCCTACAGGATCATATCAGAAGATGAATCAAATCATGAGTTAAATACAACCCCAAGCACTTTCTCATACAGAACAGAATTAATAGATGCTCTCCAAAACATCTCAAGGATTAAAAAAAAATCATTGATATAAAATAAGGTTTGATTCTCTGAATTGAAGGTGTACTCCATATCTTCATGTTTGAGTATAGTTGATGATGATAAAGTGACTTGGTATCAAGAATAAGGAACTTGAAGTGGATCTAGAAGTTAGGACAGTACCTATCACATAGTAGATATCCCATTAGTAATTGTTGAATAAGTGAGTAAAACCAGGCCAGGAATACTGTGCCTAAATTAAGGAAAAACCAAGTTGACATTAAATTTTACGGCAACGGTACAAGAAAATGGTATGGCAACCATTACAAAGTCTTCAGGGAAATAAAGCGTCTCTGAGATCTTTCATGTTCAGTTAAAGTATATAGAGCACAAATTATTTGGACACATAGAAGAATTCAGGAAATATGGTACATAGCAGATTTTGTGGGCAAGAAAAACCACTTAGTTATGAAGTTTAGTCTACCAAGTGATAAGTGATAAATAAAAATAAGGAGCTCCGAAATAGGAAGTGAGAATGTTGCTATGAGTACTGAAACAATTTAGATATAGCACCAAGACTAAACAACTGTGAATTATGGCATTGGAAGAGAACATGGAAGTTATATAATATGATAGAACTCCTAGAAATATGATCTCAGTACAATATGAAGGTGGGAGGAAGAGGAGCTGGGAGGAAGTATACATCTCCTAATTTCCTTCTATTTCATTATGGACCTTGGGAAATTATATTGTTGCCAATCCAAGCAAGGAAAGTTGAAGTGTTTACTTTAATTCATGAAGCTAACACCAGTATAATTTATAATAACAATACAACCAACCATATCATTACAGGGAGAGGCATATACATTTGAGAGAATAAGTATATGTAATAATTTCCCCATCTCCCTTAGAAAAGTTTACAGACAATGTTTAAGGTTGATGAAAAATTTTGAGAGTAGATTAAATGCGTTATTCAGAAATATAAAATTTAAAACTAAAAATTTATTATAAACATAAAATAACACAAAAAAATCACAGAGAAACCCAGATCACATGGGAAGATATAACCAATGGAAATATTAAAGGGTAAAGTGTAAAACTAAGACCAAAATATTACCAGATTAATAAATGTAAATTAAGTAAACAAACTGCAGAAACAAAAAACTCTTCTCAGAACTTATATTGTTTAAAAATGTAGTTTCATAGGATGAAATTTTAGAGATCCATAATAAAAAATGAATTAGCAAAATTAGAATTAAAGGAGGATGATGGATTACCATCTCTCTCTCTCTCTCTCTCTCTCTCTCTCTCTCTCAAGAAAAAAAGGAAGGATAGATTTCCCTCTCTCTCTCTCTCTCTCTCTCTCTCTCTCTCTCTCTCACACACACACACACACACACACACACACACACACACACACATATGAAGAAGGGATTGTAATGTTAATATCACCCAAGAGTGAAACAAGGACAAAAACCACTAACAAGAATAAGAGAGACACTTTGTAAATAAAGCTTAGATATATCTATATCTATCTCTCTATCTCTATCATCTCTATATCTATCATCTCTATCTCTGTCTCTATCTCCATCTATCTCTGTATCTGATGCTCTCCCAGGCTGGCCCTCGTCTGGTGTTGCTAGATAATTAGAAGAAGCACGCCTTCTTGCAGTAAGTTGTTCATTTACTGAACCAACACATATTTACTGAGCACCAATTACTAGGAGCTATGCTGGGTGATGGCAATAAAATGTTAACAAAACTAGAAAAAGTTCATGCCCTCCTGGAACTTTCAATCTCCTGGGCCCAGACATTAAATCAGCACAAAGGAAATATATAATTGCAATGAGATCGATGATAACTGAAGGAATATTGTGTGGCACAGTGTATGAGTGAAAGAAAGGGACCTGGCTGATACCATCAGAGACTTGAAACATGAATAAGAAGCAAACAAACTGGAGGTGGTCCCGCATAAGCACAGGGACACCATGCACAGAGATCTTTCAGGACAATGAGTATTTAGGAAGAAAGAAGCCAGTGCAGAGAGAGTAGGCAGAGTGCAGAGCAGAGGCCAAGCTCCACTGGTCTTGGGATCCATGTTAAGAAAATTTTATTTTAACTTAAGAGCAGTGGGAAAAACATTGAATTGTTTTAGATGGTAGTGGTAAAGCACTAAGATTTATGTAAAGATTTTGGGTTGGAAATAAGAGAGAATTTAGGAAGTCCAACTGGGCAGATTCTCCAAGCAAAAAACAGTGATACCTGCATCAGGTTTTAGTGAAAAACGTAGATAAGGAAGATATTTAGGAGACAAAGGTATCTGGATTTTGGTGATGCCTTGGCTATGGGAAGGAGAGCAAAAGACAACTAGATTTCAAGTGTTCTTAAACAGAAAGGATGGTGGATGGTTTCCCCCATACAAGAAATCCAGCAGGGCACTAGGATTGTGGCTGGGCAGATGATGAGTCTGCACGTGGTATGTTTGAGAGTTTATGAGAAGTAGAAGCAGAGATGTTGAATAATGAACTAGAGCTTGGAGAAGTGAACTAGTTGACAGAAGAGGTAGTGTGGAAGAATATATGGCGAGATTGTGATTGTCTCCAAGAATGATGAAAGTAGAGCACGTGGATGACAAATGTTTCGCACTTAGCATGGTGCCTGAAACAGTATGCTTTCAATGAATGCTACCTGTTCTATTATTTACTTAGTCCCTGCTTCTGTTCTATTTGTTCTAGTCTCTCTTCAGAAATTCTACCTGTGTGTTGAATCTCTTCTGTTTTGCAGGGATTTAATACCTCTATTTGATCTTTGGATAGAGGCCGTGGATGTGTATTTCCTGTTTCTTCTCCCCATTGTGTCATTCAGCTTAGCTGTCATCTGACAGGAACTTCAGTCCTATAGCTGCAAAGAACTAGATTTTGCCAACAATCTGAATGAATCTGGAAGGAGATTCTTCTCCTGAGCTTCAGGAAGGATCTCAGCCAGCTGACACCTTGATTTCATACTTGTGAGACCTCAGCAGAGAACCTAGAATATCTTACCTGACTTCTGACCTACAGAAGTATGAGCTAGTAAGTTGATGTTGTTTTAAGTCCTTAAGTCTGTGTAATTTTTACACAGAAATGGAAAACTAATACACAATCAGCACTCACTAGTTTAATATTATGCACCAGAGAAAAACATGGTGATAAATTTTAGGTGGAAAGATAGCAGGGAACACTGCAATAGATTTGCAAACAACTAGCTAAAAAAAAAAAAAAAGAGGCTACTGAAATCACCTTCTAACTTGAAGCTGCTTAATTCTTTACATTGCTCTTGTTTTAAACTTTCTGGATCCTTAATTTTACTGTATCACTCTTCTACTTTAACCCCTTCAAGGACATGTTCTAGCCATTGGAAGAAAACTCAAGTTCCTTGACATAGCATTTCTAGCTTGAAGTTTTCCCAAACTTATTGGCTTTTGTCATCCCGACTTAGTCTTTAATACAATGAAGCATACCATTCACCAGTCTGTGCTTGAAAGAGAACTCTGTCTGGAGAATTACTATTCATCCTTAAAAGTAAATTTGGTCATCATCACTTCCAGAAAATGTTGCATGGAGTTCAGTACTGACATTTTCCTCACAAAGTCCTCTTTATTCTTAGACATTTGGATGCCCTAGGATTTTTTCCCCTTCATCACTGGGAGACCTTGACAGTTACTTTTCCAACCAGCTACAGCCCTTGGATGTACACTATAGTCATGCATATATGTATCAGAGTCTAGTCTAGGCCCAAAAGTATAGTTCAATCTTTATCTTTGTTTTAGGTTATGGCCAGCTTTGGATCAGAGATGAGACAATTTGCATAGGACATTCAGAGTTGTTCCAGTGATCTCTTCTCATTGAAATTTGAATTTGTGAAGACCTGGGGTTTAGAAGCTTGACATGATAGAAGTAAAATGGCAAAGAAGGACAGCACATTTCACATAATGCTGATCAACTAATGCAAAGGGATTTTCGTTTCAGTGTATTAGGTGCAGCTGAAATGGCCTTGACTTGGGTTACTCGGAACCTTTTCTTGCCCTGGGGAGTGGCAATGTAAGAACAGAAAAGGTTGGTAAATCAGACCTACTAAGGCATGGCCTCTTTGATGGGATGAGCTACCTCTTCTTGGGGATTACCCTCCCAAACACTATGGAGCAAAGGACTTAGTCTAAAATGGGAAAATGTGACAGATTCCAGCTGTTGCTACCTTCTCTGGTATTTTTACTGCGAGAGGTGGATGATCCAGAGCAAGTATTTTTAACTATCTTAAATATTTGCTGCCCAGTGTCAGCCATGTACACCTTGTAGGTTGATGGGCACCAGAGTGTATTATACCTGTATGGCAAGTGGCAAGCTAGTACCTGTGCTTGTGGTCAGGTAGGGCATGGATGAAATCTGATGTGAAGCCCTAGGCAAGGTTTCTTCTCACTGAGGTAACATGGGAGAGTGGGCATCCCACCCCTGCGTAGAGCTATTTTGCTTTGGTAGCTAGTAGTGTAGAAGCTTTATCCCTATTGAGGTGCTTTAGAACCTACATAGCCAGGTCCTGCTCTGTGGTCCACATAGCTCCTCCACATTGGAAGTGAATGGATAGGATGGACTTCCTTCAGTTACTAATGAGGTACTCTGGTGTCTGACCAGTGCCTACTCTTTGCACCTCAAACAATGATTCATCATCATTTTCTTACTACAGTTTAGTTGGGGCATAATTAACAGTGAAACCAAACCAAACCTTGACCTAACTAAAGCATTTGTCTAAGAAGCCTTGGCCAAGAGAACCAAATCATGCCAAAGTGGGATTCTTCAGCAGGTGTGCACAATAACACTATTGTATTCATTGGTTCACCTGTTTGTTTCCAACCAGCTGATGAACATTTTCAAGCTTGTCCCCTTATCTGCCATTTTCGATGAGCATCCCATGCATAATAGGCAATCCAACAAATGTCAAGTAAATTTTTAAAATGCAGGTTTTTATGTCCTGTAATTTCCATGTATTTTATTATCATACTTGGTTTTACATTTTCAAAGGATGATAAACTCTGATCACTAAGTATTCTGCTTAATTACAAGTTATTTTGCTACTTGAGAAAAATATTTATTGATGGTTTGTTTGTAACATAATTTTATCTAATCAAATGAACACTATAAAGGTTATAATAAAAACACTGCTCTGGTAGTACATTTAAATCCTATTGTTTGCCTCCAGATAGGAAAATTATTTAAACAACACAAATATTTTCTCCATAGAAAATACAGAAACAAGAAGATAATAATCAAAAGACTATGTCAAAAGACTCTGCACATTTATGTGGATGAATACAATGTTTATATCAATGAAATACTGAAATATTTAATTTTTGCTATAATTTCTCTCTAATTTTATGAAAGAATTAATAATTTATATGATAAAGGAAGGACAATAACAATTTGTACTATTTTTCTAATTTTAAAATTTTACCATAAATGAGAAAATATACTTTTTGTATAGCTTTTTGCTTTCCTCACTTCACACAAATTATGCAAATTTAAGACTGAAATATTAGATATGTGATTCAGTGTATCCAATTTTGCAAGAGCAAGGGTAACCTTAGAGGTTTATTAACTCTAGCCACATAAGACTAGTAAAAAAGCATCCATTTTGGGTAAAATAGAGGAGTCAAATAATGTTTTCTTCTAACTGCTGCCATTTTTAATGAAAAACTCTGAAACACTCTCCGCATGAAAATATTTAAAAACTCTTCTAGGATAAGCAAGAATCCTTCTCTCTTTTTATCTCTGACAGAGTTTTGCAAAGAATCACTCATGGTGCGGGTGCCCAACAAATGCTTTTAAAAACAATTGAATAAATATATCCAGAAACAAAGGAATTAGAGCTAGAATGTGCTGAAAGCAAACCTCACATTAAATGTCTTGAGTATTTGGGAGGATGAGAGTAACTTTAAAACAAAATAGTTCCTACACAAAAAGTTACTCATTTCATTTACCCTCAATTGGAAAATCATTGTTTTTTAAAAAAATCTAAACCAGTGATTTAAAAAAATATTTATGCCAGCTGGGACTTTTTGGTGCTGAATTTCAGCTGTTAGTCTTTATCAACCCTCACCCTGACAAAAGACCATCCCACAGAAGTAGTGAAATTCAGAAAGCAAAAGTTTTTTTTTTTTTTTTTTACAAAGAGCTAAGTGTTCAGAAAGTAACTTTAATCCTAAATCTTAAAACAGAGAACCTTTTGGAAATAATTTTTTTTTGGGGGGGTACCAGGGATTGAACTCAGGACCTTATGCTTGTGACACAGGTGGCAGAACCACTGAGCCAAATCCCTGGCCCCTGGAAAGAATTTTAAAAAATATTTTCAAGAGAGAATGAAAAGATGAAAATAAAGTGTTTGTAGATGGGGAGAGGAGGAGGGGGTGAAGGGAGGGCAGAGGTAAGGGGAAAAAATGAGAATCAAGACTTGCCATGTAAAGGTACATGATCCCAACAATGAATGTAACTGTACTGTATCCCTAAAATGTACCAATAAACTCAATAAAATAAAAAAAAATATTTTCAAAGCTGCTACATGAGACCTTTCCCCCTGTCAGTTTTGATTGTGCAGTAACTTTTCATGGTCCACACTAATATCTGAGCGACCTGCTTGCTCAGCACCACTGCCTCTCCATTATCATGTATTCAGAGGAGATGAACATTGCGTTTCAGTGTGTGCAGAACACTTGTCCCCCAGGTATTCACTCTTTCTTTTTCTTCTGATTAAGAAACTCAGCTGAGGTCTGCGATCACCCGGCGGCGTGCGCGTGAGCTCCCGGCCTGCGCGTGAGCTCCCGGCCTGCGCGACAACAGACCCAGGAAGGACCCAAGGACCCCAGAGGGGGTTT
>NW_022900913.1:23979354-24007983 GCF_012274545.1 Fukomys damarensis | reverse complement strand
AAAAAAAAAAAAAAAAGAAACTCAGCTGCAATATTCAACACTTAAAAAGAGAATCTAATGTCTTTTCCTGAGTCACCATCCTACGCTGCACCCAGGGATTTCAAGGTCAATGCATGTGGTAGCTCCATGTTGAGAATCTATAATATGAAGATTCATTGCAAACATGAAAAAGATGCTTTATGCTCTTGCTATTTGAAGGTAAATGTGAAAACATAAAATTTAAGGCACAAAAGCTTAGGAAAATATTACAACTATTGTACTTGATTACTTTTAGACTCAGCTTGACATTACTAAAGAACAGATATTAAAGAGTAACTATTCTTCAAAAGATATAAAAATTGACTCATTCAAGTATTCAGCGAAAATTCATTGGAAGCCTACTATGTACATAACACAGCAGGTATGCTGATGGACAACAACGATGCATAACACATTGTGTTGACTGTGTGTGCACCATTTTCTAGAGGGCTGTACCAATAAACTAGAACGGCAGCACTGATCATTGTAAACTAGAACTGCATCACTTCCTTATATGCAGCATCCCTTTAACAATCTGTCCCCTAGAAGATCTATCTATCTATCTATCATCTATCTGATGGTTACGTTTAATCATCAACTTTGGAGCCACCGATGGGATTAGTAGAGCACATTTCCGGGTAAGTCACGGAGCATCACCATGGGTGCTATATCTGGTCTCTGGCTCCTTCCTCTCTGGTGCTGTCCTGCTCTGCTTCCCAGCCACCATCAATTAAATATCTTTGCTATATCATCTCTTCTGCCAAAGTTCCTGCCTTGGATCCATGCAACCGTGGACTGAATCCCATGAAAATGTGAGCCAAATTAAACCTCTCTGCCTTTGCAGATGTCAGGTATTGTGTCCCGTGGCAGGAAAATAAAGTAATACAATTTTGCTCACTTACAACAGAGAGAACTTTTTAAAAGACTCTTGGTTGAAGGAAGTATGTATAGAGCAAGTTTTATTGAGAATAGGTAACCAAACATTAATACTTCTAAAAATTTCTTGGTGAAATAAGTTAAGCCTGGCATATAGAGGTTATCTATTTTCTGAGATAATCATATTGATTTAAAATACAAAAGGCATCAATGCAATGTAATTCACAATGAGGAGGGGAGACTTTGTGTATGTAGCGAGCTGCTCATTTTTTAAGAATCTATTGAATGGTCTTTGATACCAAGAGAGCAAGAATAATCAAATAGTTTGCTTAAGAGAAACTTTAAAAGGCCTTTTCTATGAAGAATCATAATCTTCCTAACTGTGAACCAGATTCTCAAGAGACTGAATTTTTTATCATTGCTGAATATGTTACTGAATTGTTCTAAAAAAATGCCGTATTACTATTTCCCTACACTTTCAATGTAGCTTTCAAGTTTGATGGTACAGTGAATGGCTTTATTACATCTTTTAGAGTTTGGGATAAAAGAAGATGATTCAAACTTCAATAACATTAGGATAGAGACTGGGACTACTACAAATCCACAAACTTGAACTCTGAATTGGTCCTTACTAGTAAAAATGCTCCTTAACTAATGATGTGGTTATGTTCCATTGTAAATTGAAGATATCCTAAGCTGAAAATACAGTTAAGTCAAGCATAGTGGCACATGCCTATCTATGATCCCAGCTACTGAGGAGAATGAAGCAGGACGATGGCAAATTTGAGGCTAATCTGGTCAACTTACTGTGATACTGTCTCAAAATAAAGTATTTAGAGAAAGGTCTGGGCATATAGCTCAGTGGTAGCATGCCCCTGAGTTTTGATCTCCAGTACCTTGAAAAATGCATTTAATACATTTAAACTTCCAAACATCACAGCTTAGCAACACAGTGCACTGTGGAGCGTCACTTGTCCCCACTGAGGGTCCTGTGGCTGCCTGGAGCCATGGCGTGCTGTTGCTGCTGCTGCTTAGCAGTGAGGGAGAGGGTCTTACTGCACACTGCTAGCTTGGAAGAGATCCAGATTCAGAGTTCTAAGTATGGTTTCTACTGAATGCATGTCACTTTCACACCAACCTAAAGTTGAAAAATCCTGTTGAACCATTTTAAATTGGGAACCATCTGCACTAAAAAGCTGCTTTCTCATTCACTGCTTTCTCCTGTTCTCCACAGCATAATTATATTCACTCTGCACTTTCGGATTCCAAATCAATCGTCTTGGAGGAAGCATACCTCACATCTTTGTCGTTCTAATTTTCTGCCCCCTCCCACAGCTTCATCTCTGGAGATTGATGGAAAAGCTCACGGATTTCACATTCTTAAAGGAGAAATCTGACTAATGTTTCGCCTCCCACTGAAATTGCTATCACAAAGTAGTTCCATTATCTTCTTTTCTCTATGTCCATTGGAAACTTCCAATCTTTTTCTTAATTGGTCCCTTGGCCAACTCTTTGCCTCACTTTGGGAGCTTTCCCTGCTTTCCTCTAAGTTGTTGAGAAAAATTTTCTCCATCTACATAAAAAGATTTTGTTGTTGTTGTTGTTTATTCCTTAAATGCAGTACTGGTGTTCTGATAGGCTGCGTCTGTTTTGTCCCCTGTCTCTTCATGCCCTACACATTTCTGTACAATGTCATTCCTTGCTTAAATCCATCATCAGCACGTGGCTATCCCTCCAAGCTACAGCTGTTTCTCAAATTGCTTATCTTAAACTTCATATCATTACATCAGCTACTGCATAGTTTCTACTCTTGAAAGTCACAGAAATATCTCAAACTCAACATGCTTGAAATGAACACATTGTCTTTCCTTCAATTTTTTTCCCTTGCCTCCTCTACGACATTACCACAAGTCATATAAATGCTCCTTCCTGAAACATGTAGGGAATGTGCACCACCCAGCCGGCCGGCAGAATTACTCTAAAGCCCTCACAAATCCACACATGGAGAGATCAGACCACTATCACCATTCTTCCAGGGCCAAGCCATCTCGCCTTCTGTCTAAACTCCCGCACTGGCCTCCAATGGGTCTCTCAGTTTGTAATTGCATTTATCTTTTGAGGCCTTCTCTGAAAAAACCTGTACCAGGAATTGTCTCTGGAAAGACAATCTTACTGTGTCACACTCCTCTTTTGTTTTTTGTTTTTTTTGTACCGGGGATTGAACTTGGGACCTTGTGCTTGCAAGGCAGGCACTGGAACAACTGAGCTAAATCCCTGGTTACACTCGTTCTTTGAATATTACAATGGCTTCCGCTTTAAAGTCTAAACCTTTAACATGTTTTATGACCATCTCCACTTCCCTGCCCTTCTCATTTTGGGATCCTTCTCTTACTTTCCAGTCACACCATACTTTTAAAGTTCTCTTAAGCGGCTGTAGTCACTATCAGTTTTAGGTCATTTCATAGGCTGCTTAGTGTGCCGTCTTCTTGTCCCACTTGACTCCTTTTCACTGTTTAGTGTGACCATTATTCTCCTGTGGGCCTTGATGTGTGTGCGTGGTCTCCTATATTTCAATCATACCATTTCCTTATGGTTGTCTACTTAAGTATCTGCCTTTTCCCAGCTAGATTGTAAACCCCATATGTATATCATGTTCTAAGCTGTAGTGCTAAGTTTCCTTCAAAATAAACCTTTATTTATATTCCTCAGTTGAATGAATGTGGAAAGAAGATGGACATTTTGGAAAACCTGTTGGGTGGAATGCCTTCATTCATTTGCTTCCTCCAGAAACTAAAATCTCACAAAATAAGAATGGTCAAGGAGCTTGATGTAGATGTGAGAGGTCAATAAAAATATGTAAGATGAATAAGGACAAATGAGTAGCAATTTATGTGGCAAAATGAAGAAAAATCTGATGCCTAGTCTATGGTACAGAGGTGGGAATTCAGTGTGGAGCAAGCTGATTCACAGTGCAAAACTCAGACACATTCAGGAATGACTGGTGCCAAGCACTTCCGACCACCTGCATGTGGGATGGGGCTGAAAACACATTAATTGTAAATCTGTACCAGGGGCAGCTACACCTCCAGATCCTCTTCCTGACCTTGCACAGCCAAGTGATTTTTTTTTTTTAAATCATTCCTTCCCGGCAGAAGGCAGGTGATGTACTCTAGGAAAACTGAATCAGAGCCGTCCTAATTTAGCAACAACAGCTACAGTGGAGGCACAGGAAAGGCAGATTAAGTGAAAATCTATATAGTATGCCCCCTTTATCTGTGGTTTCACTAACCATGGTTTCAATTACTAGTGGGTGTCAGCTGTACTCAGCAATACTATGGAAGAAATTCTAGAATTAAACAATTCATAAATTTTAAGTTACATACTCATCCTGGGTGGTGTGATGATAACTGATATTGTCCTGCCCCATCCCACTGTTTATGCTAGACATCCACTGATCACTTAGCAGCCAACCAGAAAACAGATCCACTGTGGGGATACTGAAGGGCTTGTGTTCAAGTGCCCATGATTTTCCTTAATAATGGCGACACAGTACAAACTTTTATTGCAATCATATTGTTACCATTGTTCTATTTTGTCATTAGTTATTGTTATTAAACCCTCACTGTGCCTAGTTATACATTAACTTTTGTCATAGATATACATATGTAGGAAAAGCATCATATATGCAAAGTTTGGTACTATCTGCAGTTTCAGGAGTCCCTCAGGAGCTTGGAGCATATTCTCCATGGATGGGGGTTCAGGGGGCATGCTGTGTATGTAGAATACTGGGATCCCTCCAGCTTTTTCTTGTAAAGCTCTCTAACTGGCACCAGGATTATATTCCAAGGGGGGAGCTGGAAGGCATTTTAATGGAAACTGACTGATCCAAAACAAAAGATTTATAAATGTAGACACTTGGGGTTCTCCCGTGAATTCATGTTTCTCCCCAGTCACTTAAGGTATGGCCTGTTAGCTGGCACTGAGCTTTTAATTAGCTCTTTGACACCTCACTATTAACTATAGACAGCTAAGAACCACCAGGCATTCAAGGAAGCTTTCTAATGTGGAAAGACAAAGGCAAACAGAGAAGAGGAACTCATAAAAATTACAGGGAGAAGAAGAAATATTAAAAATATTTATGACTTTAAAGAGATGGGGAATTTCTGGTGTCATACTGCAAGCCACAGAAAACTGGTAAATTACCTTATGTGGTTTAGAGGAATTCAAGAATCATGTCTAGAAGTTTGTGGTTAAATTGTGACAGTTACATAGGAGATTAGGTAATACTTTTAAAGAAGAGGCAGTCATTAATTTTAGCAAAAAATAAAGTTGAACAAGATAAGTGAGATTACAGTATACGATCAGACTCAATGTGAAGAACATTTACATAGAAATAATAATGTAAACTCTGAATATAGAACTATAAAATATGTTATACCCATATTGGAAGGATGTGGGGGGAGAAGTGAACCTGTGTCTGTGAGTGTGTGTGTGTGTGTGTGTGTGTTGAAGGTGTTGCAGTAAATGTAAATCTCTACTTTCTATGGTAGGAGTTAAATTGTAAACTCAAGAAATAGTAGCACTAAGTTGAATCATCTGAAATTGTTAATATTAATGACTTTTGCCTATAAAAATGGCAACTTCTTATGATTCATGTCATTTAGGAATAAGAAAATAAATAATACAAAAACTGGAAAGGATGAAGGACATTTCTGTGTCAAGGAATGGAGGTGAAGTGGACAGTTATACGTCATCTATATGTTTATATATTTCAACATTAATTTAAGAAAAATTAAAAACGAGTAAGTGGCTTTCCAATCACCTAGGTGGAAAGACCCATCTTTACTATGAGGAATGATTAATAGCGGTAATTGATCTGACTGTGTTCACCTTTTCTCCTTTAATAGTCATTTTAAAAATGACTATTCAGAGAGCTTACGCTGAAAAGACAAAAATAGTCTATTCTGATGGCTCATTTAGAACTTTAATTGGAAATTTGGTTGCGTCTTCTTCCAATTAAGCTAATTGAAGTGAAACTCTGATTGGGTCCTGTGAGAGGAAGAGTTCCCCAGCTGAGACTGAGAGAGGAGCAGCTGACTTGAAAAAGAGGGGCATGGAAGCAAGTGCTTGGAAAGCCTGGCAAGCCAACTCCAGAGGGATTTCAACTATTTACTTATTGACTGACACAGGTAGGGAAAGCAGCCAACAAAGTTCTGAAACACGGGTGGGAGTGGGTGGGGACTCTTAAAAAATTTTGAAAACTATGCCTGGTATTTTAACTGTAAACCGGCAATATTTTAAAGATAGGTACAGATACTGAGACATTGTATGGTATGTGCATAGCTATTAGAATTTATCTGCCACCTCATCCCTTCCAGAACTTTCTATATCAATTAAATGGACATAACCACAGTTCGTTGACCATGGCTTTGTTTTTGTTTCTATCTCACACTTGGTGTGAATAACAGTCCTCATGGAACTTGCTCCAGGTGTAGATTTCCAATCTTATCATCATCATCATCACATCATCATCATCATCAATCACTATTATTATTATTCTTTGATACTGAGGAAATGAACCTAGAGCCTTCACACTGAATTACATCTCCAACTTTTTAAATTTATTTTATTTTGAGGCAGAGTCTAGCTAAGTTGTTAAGTTGCTTAGACTGGGCTCAAATTTGCAACCTTCTGCCTCAGCCTCCTAGAGTGTTGGGACTACAGGTATGCACCACCACTCATGGTCTTCCATGTTTTTTAATATCTTGGGCATAATACACACAGTACCTATTTGCTCTCAGGTGGCCTACGGCCTAAAAAGCTTCAATTTTAAAAAAGGCTTTGCAGAGTATGCGGTAACATGACTGCAATCCAAGCACAGTGGAAGGATGATTGTAAATTGGAGCCCAGCGAGGGGAATGTAGTGATTTAGCAAGACCCTGTCTGTAAACAAACAAACAAACAAACAAACAAACGAAATGGGGATGCAAGTCTGTATGAAGGCTCTGGATTCAATACTAGTTAGTGTAAAAATAGACTTCAAAATAAAAAGGGAAATAACTATAATAGAATTAATAAATGTGTAATGGAGTACGTAACAGTGTTGGTTAACAAAGTGCAACTAAGCATGTTCTTAAGGTAAAATGTGAGGGTATTTTAAAATGTTTAGTAAAACATAGGTTGGACTTCTAAAGTTAAAAATGTTATACTGTACATAAAATAGCCTTGATTTCTTTCTGGAGTTGGGCCAAGGAATTTATTTGTTTATTTATTTTTGGTTTTTTGAGACAGGGTCTCACTATGTAGTTGAGACTGACCTGAAACTCACTATGTAGTCCAGGCTGGTCTTGAACTCACCGTGATCTTCCTGCCTCAGCCTTCTGAGTGCTGAGTGTTGGGATTACAGGCGTGTGCCACTATGCCTGGTTTGGGCCAAGGAATTTAGATCTTAGATAAGCAGCCCAATGATTTCACTGTAACCTACTTTTGCACTTTTTAGGTCTGGCTTAGTGCATGTTGCTGAAATCAGTCTGCCTCTCTGCTTTCTTCAGGCGATAGCCACCATCTTTTCATTTTGCCATCTTTTTTTTTTTTTTTTTTTTTTTTTTTTTGGTACTGGGGTACTGGGGATCGAACTCGGGCCCTTGAGCTTGCAAGGGGGGCGTGAAACCACTGAGCTAAATCCCCGGCCCTGCCATCTTCTTTTAAGGTAGATAAATCTTTGAATTTAAAGGGAACCAAATTGTCTGGATTGAACATATCTATTTCTCTCAGAAGTGAGAAAACACTGTCACATTCTTGTAATAAAGAAAAATATTTTTTACACAAAGTAGATAGTAGAGTCACAGAAGAGATGTTCAGAAATAAATGATTAGGTCAATCCTTAGCATATTATTTAATATGTTTTAGCATTATAAATGAATACTTTTTGTATGTCTGAAGCAGCAAAACATAAGAAAACACTGTTACAAACTACTATTGTTGAAAACAGTGACATTCTAAGATAACTTTCAGCTCTTTCTGAATCTCTGCCAAGGCCATAAGTCAGGAGAGACTCAGGTGTCTCTCTTAAGCTTTTGATCCTGACCTTATGAGAATGAGAAATAATGACAATAACATAAAAATTCTGATCAATAAACTTCTGTCACCTCATTTTGTGGTGGATGGGAGAACAGATGGGGAGTTTAAGACAGAGAATTACCATATTTTTCTGGAATCCATCTATTCCTCCTAACACCCTTGGCAGATTAGCTTCAGGCTTTGACTGTATCTCATCTTCCTCCTAACCCTAACCCTTGACATTATCTTAGCTCTTCAGAATTTAACTTCTGTATCAGTGAAGATTATGGAAAGAAACCCTACATGACTAAAGTTGAGTTTGAGCTGCTCATAAGAATCAAGGTTCAAAACAGAAATTAAGTCTGTTTTTAGAAAAATAAGCAAAACTGTTTCTCATAGTTCATAATCAAATATTTGTAGCTGTTATTCTGTCACACCTCCTCCCACCCACCTCAGCAGATGGGTTTTCTGTGGATGTGGCCGACACCAAACTATTGAGATAGAGTAGTGAACTTGGTGGGCTCTGATGATCAGAGCCTACGTCCCTTCATCCTCTCATATCTATGGCAGTCAGTTTGATCACTGTGATAAAATACCTGAGATAATCAGCTTAATAAGGAAAGGTACTTATTTTGGCTCAGAGTTTTAGAACTTTCATTTCGTGGTCACTTGGCTCTCTTGTTTTGAACCTGTGGGAGCACATGGTGGAGGATGTCTCATTATAGCAATGGTGAAGGAAAGGGAGACAGGAATGGGCCTGGTCCTAATATTCCCATTAGGGGCATGCCCTCAAGAGCTAACTTCTTTCCACTAGGCATGCCCCCTCTGAGAGGTTCTGTCATTTCTCAATGGTGCCACAAGCTGGGAACCAAAACTTCAAAACAGAGGCCTTTGGAGGACAGCCAAGATCCAAATTATCAGAACATCATCTTCCCCACAGAATGTGATGGTTCCTTGCCTGTTTCCTGTTATATGGCATAGTTGCCTATGGGGGCTCACTATAATTTGATGTTTCAGGTATCAATATTGTTAAGATTAGCCTTACATAAGTATTTAGAAATTTTGCAGTCTTGGCTATAATTTGACATTTCTTGGAGATGGTTTTTCTTAGCAATACTATTACAATTTTATATTGAGTGAGTTGAATAATTGAATAATTGATGGGCAGAATTTTTCTTTTCAGATTTCTTCCATCTACAAATAATTTGGACTGATCTCAAGGTGGGGCATGTCTTTGGGGTTACAGCCATCAGCAGAGTCTGCCATCATCTGAATTTGTATAAAGGAAAAAAACATTCTTTTTCTCCCAGTAAATATTTGCTCAAGCAGGTGGGATTGGATATGCATGCAAAGGAGAAAACGGGGATCCTATGGCAAGGGTGCAGAACATTCATTAAAAGAAGTGTGTTTAATTAGAATTCTTGTGATGGGAACTTACATGCAAATGATCCTACCTTCTTTGTTCATGAAATGGAAATGATACAGCCTACTGTACAGAGATTTTTTGAAGGTTATATTAAGTAGTATATATGATAGTTTTTTCTAAAGTGTGGCATAAAAGTAAGTTATTATTATCAGGTACCTAAGCAAATTTAAAAGCTTTAATAAAACTTATCCTTTACCTACTATACAAAGACTTTAAAAAAAAAAAAAAACAATGTGCAAACAAGACATGTTCGCCTTTAAAAGTTAAGGTTTGAGACTAAACATCTCAGGAAGCAATAAAGATCATCTAAAATGTCAAGGGAGGCATTAACAAAGGAATAAGTATGTTATAGAGAGAAATAGGAGACAATCTACTTCCTTTAAAGAGCCATATCTATTCATAGAATATTTGGAAAAGTATTGGATTTGGGAATACGAAACCTAGAAAAGTGCTTTAAAGAATCATGGTGTACCAAACAGCCAGGTGAACTGATTAATAATGGGATATTATCCCAGTATGCACACTTGTAATCCCAGCCTGAGGGCCTGAGGCAGGAAGGGCACAAGATTATGCACAGCCTCAGCAACTTAGTGACTTAGGAAGACCCTGTTTTAAAATAAATAATAAATAATAACAGAAAAAGGGCTGGGGATGGAGCTCAGCGTGAAGGCTCTGGGTCCAATCCTCAGTACCTAAAAGAAAATAAAAAGACAGTAAATCATGGCAGCCCTTGATGGAAGGGGAAGGGCCTGGTGAACACAGATTTTGTGCGTTTTGTTTACTTGTATACCCTATCACATTGGCCTGTGCCTCCAGAGCAGATTCTTACATGACTTTTGCAGAATGAATGTAAAATTCCAGGAATATTACTGAGAGGGGATGCCTTACTTAAACACACTGAACTTAGTATCTGAATTGAGCCATCACGACTGATGATTTAGATTTATAAAATAAAGATTGGGTACTTATAACAGTAGGCTAAGCTCTTTATCATAATTAATTATTGCAAAGTTTTGAAAATCCCTAAGTCAGAAGGCTCCTTCCAAATGTCAGTCATGAGTAAGTCAACAAAAACTTACAATGAAAGAGAACAAAATTTTGGATGGGAGAACTGCATTTCTTAGGTTAGGAATGCCACATAAATTAAAATAATTTTATTATTAATAGCTGCATGGTGTATTCTAAGGTTATGCCTAGGAGATTCATGAAAGAGTGTGGCAATTGATTAGCAATGTCTGCCATGGATGGTGAAGTCAGGGTTGGTGCAGAAGCATCAGTTGAAAGGACTTTTCAACTTGAAAGCAAGATTGAATTTTTGACCACTTCTCACTTTCTCCTCTGATAACTCTCACAATTACTATGAGGTGTGGTTTATTATGATGATATAAATGGGAGAATTTGGAAAAGATTTGCAAGGTTAACAAAGGCTTTTATTACCCAGCAGATATCGCTCATCTCTACTTCATCCTCTTTCCAGTTGGTTTGGGACCATGTGACAGAGTTCTCCCTGCCATGGTTGCCTTGAAGGCAGCATACTTCTGATGGCATCCCTACAAGAGGGAGGAAGGACTACAGCCACCCTGAACTTCATGAGAGTAAGAAATCATCTCGATGGATATTTTTGAGTTTTGTTGGTTCTGATTGCCAGGGTTAGTTACTCCAACACATACTAATAATTTTAATCAGAAATGGCCCATTATGGAGTTTGGAAAGGGTTATCCTGTTTAAACATTTGCCTGATTTCTGCTACCTGAACTGGGTCCTTGAGAAATCACCTTGCACTTCTTGCCTATGCTGCCATCAAGTCAGGAAAGTTTCCTAGAATCCTACTGACTCTGCTGGCGCTGTCTATTCCTCAGGGTGCCACATTTCTGGGGGTGCTGCAGAGTGAGGGCACCATGGAATAGAGTAAAGGATTCAGCTCTACTTTGCATGCTGGTGTACAATATACATATCCTTTAACAAGTCTGTTTCTAACAGCATCTTTCCCTAATGTGGGTTTCTGTTTCTAACTCTGAACTAAATGACAAAAAAACCCCAGAACAAATCAGCTTCTGCAGCATGCCTGCCTTCTGCTACCATGTAACTTTCCCAAGCTTAGTCCCCTTGAGGGACCTCAGCTGAGATCAGTTGCATTGCTTAAACTTCTGTCTCTTTCCTTGTTTTTTTTTTTTTTAAAGTGTTTTTTTAAAAATCACAATTGTAGTAATGTCTGAACTGCTCCCATATTCTCATTTGGGCAGAAGTAATTTCTTTTGTTAGTTTGTTTTTAAAGACATGGGCTCCCTGTGTAGTCTAGGTTGTTTGGAACTCATTATGTAACCCAGGCTGGCCTTGAGCTCATGGTAACTCTCCCTAGTCCCAGGATTGCAGACCTGTACCACCATGCCCAACAATTTCTTTTTCTGATGTACGCCTTCCTTAGTATCTCTCTTAAGATATCTCCACAGCATCTTCTAATATGTACCATAGTTAAGCACTCATGTCTTCCTCCTGGACCGTGGCCTTCCAGAGAAGAGAGAAAAAATACCAGTGTGGCTTACTGTGAATATTCTATAGCATGCAGATGCAGCTAATACATACAGAGCAAAGGGGTGAATAAATGAAAATCTCCTGTGCAAGGCTATGAGCGTTCCCTTTTTAAAATTACGAAATGGCCTCTAGAAATAGGAGGCAGTTTAAAAAACAAGAAGCATGTAAAGTATTATAGTACTGAATGTATTAAAGCATTTTATTTACTCAAAGTATCATACTGTTGGAAGGATTTATTCTTAGTTTCCTCTGATCTGCCTCTTGCTTTTCTTTCTTAAAATCGGAAATCCGCAGACAATTGTTTTTATGGGGATGAAATAAAGGATGGAGATTTCGGAGAGGCATAAATATAGAACTCTCTCTTTTTTATAATCTGAAGCAATTACCATGAGGATAAACAGCTTCCTTCTTAATACAGCAACACCACAAATAACAGTAGAATTCTGGATGTCTCAGCAGAGTGTAGTGTGTAGGGAAGTATCAATGTTATATAACGCTGGTGGGGAGAAACGATTATTTACAAGTTAATTATTGTATAACAAGTCAGATTTAGTTGCAGAGAGGTTAAAATAGCAGATTCAGAAAAATAAAGTACGTCAGCAGGTACATTAAAAAAGTCTACATTACAAACAATTATCTGAGAGAATTGAAAAAAAAAACCAGTTAGAAAAAAACCCAGTTTATTAAGTAATATTATATAAATAACTTGTTACAAAAATTGATTTGCAAAAGGCATATTTACTCTTTGTGAGAAATCATTTTTTTTAAATTGCATTCTTTTCAAATTTATAAGTCTGAGAAAACAAAACAAAATAAACGAAGCCATTTGAAGGAGTGCATATTTGTTACTTGACTACAACAAGGGGCCGGCCACACTGAGCTGCAAAGTAATTGTTTCAATCCCATTCTTTTGATACCGAAAACTTTCCCAGGCAAATTGGGAAGTTTCAAAAATCTCCATAACTAGAAATGTGGATGGAAGCTCAGCAGGGATTGTTTCCCTCAGGTATTCTTGTTGCTGAAGACATGAATGATACTGCAAAAACAACACGAAACAGAGCACTCCAGCTAGTGAAACTTCAAGGGTGGCAACGGTTTCAATTTATACTTGGAAGTATTTTTAATTAAATACAATTGATACCAAAAAGCCTTTATTTTCTTGGTTTAAAATCACAAATCACAGTAGGAGAGTGCCAAATTGCCTTAGCCTGGTATTACTAAAGAGATGCATCGCATTTATTATTAGGCCTATTTTGACGTAGTTTACTCTATATGCTATGAGAATAATCACCAACAAAACAGTACAGTGGGTTTGAAGTGTTCTTGTGTTTCTTCTGAGCAGATCCATTTTACACTTGCTACATGGCATTCCCCCTGAATGCCTAGTGATTCTATACATTTGATTCTTTAATAAACACTAAACTAATAGGTCATAGAAAACTAAAAGCTTGTAGAAGGTGCCTCTAGATATATTTACATAAATAGCAGAGTCTCACAAGAAAGACCAAGATCTCATTATAGTGGAATGCTTTTTTCCGAAACGCTGGGTCCATGCCTCATTTGTCAAATTAACCCCATTTGAGGAGAAATTTGAGTTTGTGGTCCATAGGTTTTTTAAAAAAATGGAATTAAGCAACTTGTAAAAGCTCTTTTGAAATTAATCTAATAACCCAGTGGCTCTTTGGCTAAGTGCCTCCGTCCTGTCTGAAATATAGTGGGTAATAGCCTTTGTTTCCATTTGACCTCCTTTTCTGCACTTTCATCTGCTGGCTCTGTCAGGCTAACGTTCCCCCCAAATTAAAAAATGAAAATGCATCATCAATAAGGTATTACAAAATAAGGAGTAGATTACAGATCATCTCAGCAACACTTAAATTAAATCGATGATGCAGAGACCATAAACTTCTGGCTTTAAAAATGAGCTATTTCTTTATTAACTTTTAACAAGTATGTGAGACAATGTATTTGCTTTCTAAGAGGGTATTGTGTTCTGCATTAAATATGGCTGGGGTCTGGTATTTTTAGTAGAGAAGTATCCCTTTAGAAAATTATTCTATGACTATGCCAAAGGGAGATTAAAAATGCTGCAATTGTAATAGTCACTGAACTTTTAAGGAGATGGTACTGTAGTTCTGTATTCTCTGGAAAAGAAAGCTGTTTGTCAAAGCTTGGGGAACAGTTCATCTTCCTCAAGATTCACATGCCAAGTGTTAATCTTTCTCCTCTTACAATCTGATGGAGAAGGTTAGGTTGCAGTGCTAATTTAAACACAGCAGACTGCTTGGGTTTTGAGTCCTTTGTCACAATGTCATATTTCAAAAAAGATTTCATCTAGATAAAACATAAAAATTAAAATCACACTAAAATGATCCTTTTCAGAGAATATCTTTCAAAAATAGTGGGGATCATGACTTTTTAGACTGTTCTTCCAAAGTAATTATACCACTTTAAAACTAGAGACTAGGATAAAAGTTTTATTTTGTGGTTCTGTTCCTAGGGAAAATGAATTTCGTTGATAAGGGCAAGTACCCGATTTAAAAATTTAGTTTGCACCCAGAAATCAACCTCATTCTTTCCTTTCAGCTGCATATTTTTATGGTGCTATAATGTACAGTCTCAGAATGTCCACTTGGTAGGTTATATATTATTATCTCAAAGGAAATACCCATTTCAGGGCAAAGCAGTTGTGGTAAGATATTGTTCAACAATTCAGGACATCTAAAATTTATGTACTTAGAAGTAGGGTAATAGAAACATTGCAAAGTTATTTTGGATCCACAAAATTTGGATGCTTCTAAGATACGAATTCAATTTTTAAGAACTTCTTGCACAACTTTTTAGGAGCTGAAAATGAAAACTATGCCACATATTTTTATACTGAGTTAAATTGAATCACCAGCTTTGTTCCATCTAAAAATGGAGTAATTTTGTAGCTGAACCTTCCTTTATGCACCCAGACTATAAAACCAGGGAAACTCCAAAAGAAATATGTGTTTACTGTGGCTGAACTTCCTTTCTTATGATTTAATGAAACTATCTTTGCTTCTTTCCTATTTGACTTATTTGAAGACAAGTATTTTCAGTAGAAAGTGGGCACAAAATGAAGGGTATTTAGACTTAGGTGTAATGGATTAACGTCTTTAGCTTATTCTAGGATATGTCTTAGTGGTTTAATGAAATATTTCCTCTTGAATAGAGGGCCAAAAAAAAAAAAAGGGGCCAGGCTTCAATGTCCTTGAAATGACCTTGTACACAAGAGCGACTTTCTTTGTTTAATAAATTTTTCATTTCTGTAATTAAAAACAGATATTAAAATTTTACTTCTTCCCACTCTCCTTCAACCTAACAGTCAGTATCAAAAACCAAGACATAGACAATGTGAAAATTGAACTTAAAACTAATTTTCTTATTGTGACCCAGGATTTGACTTTAGAAAATCTACACATGGAGTCGTGTTAAAGCTAATATTTGGTGGGAAGGAAGTGAAGATGAGCAGGAGAATGATGGAACTGTTGGCTTTTAATGTTTGAAGGATGTCACAAAGTCTTATAGAAAAAAACCCCATGAACTTGCTACTTACAGGAAGATAATACTCAATATTCAGCTCTAGGCTTGAAATACCCAATTTTCTATAAGTTTACTTTATCATAGCTTTTGTGGTTAGAAATTAACCAATTATGCAATACTTATCTCAACCTTATGCCACTGTCAAGGAGGGATAAAATATCCAGCCACTTATATCTCAAATGTTTCACTGTAGAACTACTTACTTTTACTTAGAAGGAAGGAGTCAGCTTTACCTGGAAACACTGGAAATTGCTAGTGTTAACCCTCAGAAATTCCAATTAACACCAAAAGTTCAGAGGTATGACTTTTGATAATACTTGTCTTTTTATGGGACTACCTTTCTTGGTTCAATTTGTTATATGACATGAAACATAAAGTTAGAGAACTCTTTAATTTTACCATAAATTTTGTGATTAAGGTGCTGTTCTATTGCTATAAATATCTAGTTCTTATTAATTTTACTAAGTTATCTTTTAAAACATTACCTGTGACTATAATACATACTGACTTCTTGCTGTAAAGCCCTCGCATAACATTTTCTTTACATTCCTCCATGTGTGTGTATTTGTGTGCATGTGTGTAATTTGTGTGCATGTGTGTGTGTTTGAAGAACTAATAAAAGAAAACCCTAAAAGTTGGAAATAGCCCAACCATGAAACATAAAATACTTGCTAGTATACAGGATAGCCCATTACAATATATAGGAAATCATTCAGGGAACACAGGAATAATAGAGTTGCAAAAATTTTTACTTTAACTCAAATTCTACATTTCTCTTGTTTTAAAGGTGCTATTTTCATGTCCTGGGTAATACGCCCATTTAAAATTTAAGTAAACAATAGTGTGCTTCCAAACAGAAAATATGTGCTGAGATGACGTTATCCCCAAATGGAAATGACATTGAGATTATCTCTAGAAAATAAGCACTGATTGAAAATAAATTCTTAAGATTAATAAGTGAGGTCAACATATTCTTAAGTATATATTATATATGTACATAGAGCCTATTTTTAAACTTTTCAAACAAGACTGTTTTCATTACAGTACTTTGGAAATTTCTGGTGACTGAACAATGTAAGATTCTAATGATAAAAGCCATTAGAACAGCCATATGTAGTAAATGCTTTGAACCTGCCAGAAGGATTAGCTCAGTTCAGTTGGGTCCCCTGGAAAATAACTGACTACGATGCTAATTACATAATTAGAAAAATAATGGATTGGATGGATTTTACATTACTTTTCTGTCATAGTTTGAGACCATTACTTATCATTAGTTCAAAGACAAGGGTGGTAGGCTTGCCATCCTTTTGCCTTGGAAGCAAAGTTCTAAACAATGGGGAATATTAATACTTTTGAAGGTCAACTCTCATTTTCATTACAATCTTAAACACTTGTGTTGAAGGGAATCCAAGTTGTGTCTTTGTATCCATCTTCCAGTCATGGAATATATATGTTTCTACTGTGATTTCAGTGTTCATCTCTATCTGTTATGTTGTATGTGCATATCGATGTTCTGGATATGAGGGGAATGGCATTAGGTTCCAATGAGGCTGGCTCTGAACTCTCCCATGAACTCCAAGAGTAGAGTGAACTTTATTTAATCTATTACCAATTCAAGTTAATTGTGTAAGAAGTTTCTGAGGAATAAAAATTATCGTACTTCACTCTGCTACTTTCAGGTACAGTAGAATAATACTGACAACTACATACAAGGAATTAACATTTGTCCCAGGAAAAAATCCTTCAAGAACTTTTAAACAATTAGATGATTGGTCATTAGCTTACTGATCATTGAAAGAATTTCAAGATACATCTGGTGGTCAAAACTTTAAAGTATGCTAAGTGTTTCCTTTGCTTACATTATTAGCCATTTTCTCTTTACCTTTCTATGGTACAAAGGCAATTTTTAATATAGGTAACACATTTTACGCTAGTGGCAAGGAATGACGTCTTAAGTTTTTTGTCTTTGTTACCTTTGAATGTTACAATTTAATATGCTTCTTTTCTTTAAGAGAAAAAGCATCTGAAAGCATCTGTGGATTTGATGCTTTGAGTAGCTGCTGCCAGATGAAGTATTAGAGCACAAACAAGACTGGCTGAATGCCTTTTTAAATTCTTTGTGATAGAAATACACACCCTTTCAATCCTTACATCATTTATTATTATCTCCTTGTGAGCTGATATATCAGGAATGACTCTCCAGTTTTTCCTTATTTTTTTTGACTAAAACTCTATTTTTGTCATTAAAGCACAATCCTTTATCTCATCAGCATGTGAAATGTACAGTTAGGGCAGTCAGCTGACCCGAGGCAATGGAGTGTAGCAAAACACTAGGCCAGTGGTAAACAGCATGTTCCAAACTGGCCTCAGAGAAAAATTGAAAATGCAGCTACCTGTTCACTCCTCCAGTGCCTGCCTACTGGGCCGACTTGGTTAATTGGATGCACTAAAAATAAAAATTTGCCTCTTGGAAGCTCATAAAAGTGTACTAGAAAAAAGTCTCTAATATTGGATCCACACGGACTGCAGCCATTGGCTTTTGGAATGGGTACAACGAGGACCCTTCACAGAATAGTGGATAAATAGAAAGAAATAGCCACTTCACATATTTCAGTGTCATATTGGAAAATGAAAAAGGCAACCGATTAGGAGTCTTTGTCGCTGTCCACCCCTCCATACATATCTGCCAGCTTTTTGAATCGAGGGCCCCAGTCACTAAGGTAATCATAGTCTTGATCTCCATCCGTGGTCACAGACTCCAGAGAGCTCAGGGATTCCGCAACTGAACCGGTGCCTTCGTAGGCGTAGGTGGCCAAAGAGTCGTACGGCGGGGCAGTGGGGTCCGTGTCATTTTCCTTTAACCTTTGGTTAATGAAATCTCTGACATCGGTGTTGTCTCGAGCTGTTGGAGTCCGTCGGGGTAGAAAAAGACCTTCAGGCACAATGTCCCTGCGTAATTTGTTGTCCTCTATGGCTTCAGGGTTCCTCAGGGTGCCAATATCAAAGGCCTGGGTGTCTTCCTCTCCACCACCTTCATCGTTGTAACTGACAATGTTATCTCTGATGTCTTCTTTGGAAATGATCAAGGGCTCTTTCTTCCGCTGCCGCCTCAGAGCTGCAAACAGCACCACTGTCACTGGAAGCAGACAACAAAACAGAAAGGGAAGGGACAGTTAATTTGCTGCCCAATTAGTGCTGGGAAGAACACCATACTCCAGTGTGAAGTTTTGAAAGTGCTTGAAGAAATGCAGACTCAACTTCTACTTCAGTGAGGATGCATTTGCCTCCATCCGTTTTCAAAGCTGGATCCAAGAAATGGGGTAAATATTTGAAAGAAGATTGTAATTTAAGTAGAGGATAAAGCACCATCATATTTTGTCAGTAGTTTTTTTTTCTTTGAAATGGCACACTAGTTTCATGAGAAGAAAAACTAAAACAATAAAAAAGCTCAGCCAAAGAGAAAATACTGCAATAAGAGTGCAAATTATGCCAAACACCTAAAATGCTCTGAAACTGGTTATCAGGACAAGGCTGGCACCTTGGGGATGTGTTAAAGGGTTTGCATAACTCCACATCTAAAATAACTTTTACACTAGGCATTATTTTTTTCTTTTACTTGAAAAGGTGTAAAATTAGTTTAAAAATCCAAAGTAGAGTTGTGAATATTTGCTTACTCTTTCTCCATACAAAGAAATATCATTACAGATAATACCTGGAGAAGCTGAGGTCCAGAAAGGCTTTTGGGCCTCCAGATCAGCCAATTAAAATGGGGGCAGATAGTAGCACACATTCCATATTATTCTGCCTGAACTAAATAAAACAAACACAACTAAATGAGAATTCTTTATTTTTCAAAGGTTCTTTTTCTCTCATTTGATACCCAGAATGTTTTTTTTCCCTTCTAACACAAATTAGAGGCAAAGCAAGAATTGTGTTTAAATAGCTTCTGATCTTTCTTCACAGCTGGCTGGGTAGAACAAAGTTGGCTACCTGTAGAGAGACACATCTATCTACAAATGGACCTATGGGTGGGAAATAAACAGAAAGCAACAGCTTCCAGAGAAAACAGCCATCCAGGACAGAAAACACATAATGAAACGAGCTTTGTCCAGAGGAGTTTATTACAGGAAGAACCAGTAATGCCTGTCTCTGTACTATTTCTTCCAATAACACAGTCCAGTTCTATAAGTTATGAAATTGAAATTTTCCAGCAAGATTTACAGAACAATGGCTTTTTAGTGGGTAAATACATCTAGCTGTATAATAATGGATGCTTGGATACCCATGTTTCTATATATTATAATTTCTGACATTAATAGGATAATAACTACCTACCTTCTCTATACCAATGACTGTTCTAGGCAACTTCCAAACTGAATCTCAGTAAGTGTCATAATAAAAAGTGTCATCATTATAACCCCACTTTACATAAGAGAAAGTTAAGGCATAAAATGTCACATGTACAAGCCATTCAGATCTGGGTCTGTCAAACTACGAAGCCCCCATTCTCAACTGCCATGCTTGAGAAGTGTTTGGATTACTGTCTATTGCCAAAAGAAATGTAATTTGCCATTTTCAAGTGTGTGGTTGTGACTGTTTACACTCAGTTGCTGCCAGAGAGCATCTGATGCCTCATTTGTCACAAAATCCAGGATGTTCATCTATCCTTTCAATAAATATTTATGTAGTGCCTACTATGTGGTAGGTGTGGTTCTAGATCTGTCAGTGAGAAAAGTGGATGAAGAGCCCTGCTCTCATAGAGTTGGCAGGGGTGCAGGGAATGGTGGATGGAGACAGAAAATTAACAATATGTAAAACCAGGACAGAAATTGTTAGAAAGTGGTAAGTACAATGTAAACAAGGAAAAGTGACAAGGAGGACAAGGAGCTTTTCTACATATTCCAGGGGCTGCTCATGTTTTTTGAAGGGAGGTTGCACCACTTCAGCAAAGATACAAGGGTTGTCCAAGGAGTTATCTAGCAAAGAGGAAAGAGCTACAGGAAAGACCCTCAAGGTGAGCATGAAGCATATTGTTGGACCAACATCCAGAAGACTCAGGGGCTGAACTAGGAGGAGCCAAGGAGAGGACAAGGGTAGAGAAGGGCTGTACTTAAGAGGCCCTGGAAGCTTCTGTACCTCTTTCACCTTTGACTTGGGGTGGGAGTGGCATGGAGGTGTAGACCTGCGGGGCTCTGGGCAGAAGGATGGCTGTGATCTACCTGTTATGATGGTTTCCACTGTGACCATGACAAAGATTTGCAAAACAGGGTTGTAAATAAGGACAGACTTTGGGATTAGGAAATGGAGCCAGACCAATTGTTCCTCAAAGAATTGCACTCTAATGTGCATGAGTTCTTTCAGTCACTTAAGGCAAGATAGCAGGTATTCACCATTTTTGAATTCTTCAGTTTAAGGCACCCAGATCTCTTATTTTTAGTCTTATGCATATATGAAAGTACAACTATCTAGAAGAGAGAAGGCACATTCAAAAATTCAAACCCATTTACTCAGAGCTTAATTCTCCTATAGATAAAACTACCTATATCTTTTATTTCCTGTAATCGTATCTGAACAGAATTTGTAGTTGTCTAGAAATGAGGCATTTCTGAAAGTTAACTTTTATAAGCCGATTTCTAATCACATGCAAAGAATTCTAAAACAGTGACATCTTTCAAAGTACCACTGTCATGAACTGAACCTCCCTTCTCCCTGCCCATTTGGGGACAGAGGATGGTATTTAAGCTTTTTTAGGGGAGGAGTCATTGGGCAAATTTGTGCCCAATCTCATAAAAGTAGAATATCAGCAGATCTAGGTTAATTTACATGGTGTGACCTTTCTTAGCCTGTTTTTAATTTGAGGAAGAGGGCAGATAATACGGTGCCCAGTGCTGTCACTGAGAAGTAGTTAATAAATAAGAAACTTTTGTGAACCTTAAAGTGCCATAGAGACATGAGATGTAGTTGTTATTTGGATTTTTCTATCATTTTACTTTTGTAAAAAACAGGTTCCATATGATCCATTTTTATATTTAGTTGTGATTTTGGTGCTGGTGTTGGGAATTGAGGTTGGACCTCATGCATGCTAGGCAAGGGTCCAACTGCTGAGCTGCATCTCAGACCCAGCTTCTTAAACCCTGGTTTCTTCACCCATCGATGTGGATTTCCTTCTCTGACAAGCTTTTGTGTTTGCATTCACTTTCTTCTGTCTGTCCCATTTAAGTCTGGCCCTTCTCTCACTCTGGAAATTGCTCTGCTTTCAATAAAGTGACAAGAAAAGCAGAGCGCAGCATTGAGGGGTGAAATCCTAGGGCTTGGAGCTTAGTTCTACCACCTGCTACACCTGTGACTTCACATTATGGGGGGCGGGCTCAGCCTTCCTATTTAATATACAGATAAATAAATGCCAGGTGCTTCTGAGGAGTAAGTGAGACAAACATTTGTAGAGCTCCTTGCACTGCATCTGGCCTATGGTGTGAGTCTCATTAAGGCTAAATCCCATTTCTCCATATTTGTCAGGTATGGGATTCCCGAGACTAAACAAGACGTGAGAGGCACTGAGGCCAACTGGGAATAATGAAGAGAGGATGAATTCAGTGGAGGAAGAGAATGAAAGTAGAAGAGAGAGTGGCTGAGTTAGAAGCAAGAACATGCAGAAGAGAA
Organism: Fukomys damarensis; assembly: GCF_012274545.1. NCBI lineage: Eukaryota > Metazoa > Chordata > Mammalia > Rodentia > Bathyergidae > Fukomys > Fukomys damarensis. Next base: position 23,985,845 of record NW_022900913.1, on the reverse strand, counting down.
TGCGGATTGCTGATGAGGACAGTAGGAGTCCCCTGTAGGAGACGAGCGCCGGCTTTCTTTCTTAGACCACAAAAAGAATCCATGCACTAGGACTGGAGCACAGCCCTGCCAGCCTAGGACTTCTGAAAATACTCCTTTTTATCAAAAAGAATATTCATGCCCTTCCCTTCCAAACAATGTTATAGACTTACAGCCTTAGGAACTGATCTGTCTTTGCTTACTCTCAGTTTTTATTTCTCCTCATCCTAAAATACTCACCCAAATTTTAGTTGATACAGGGAATCACAGCCTAAGTTGAATTTCAAGGCTTCTGTTTTAGTCAGCAACATAGATTTGGAATGAGAAGCTCTGGAGCAGGGATCCATCATGTTTTGTTGGAGAAATACAAGTCTTCTTTTACTCTTCTTGAAGTGACGGTGTCTTTATCTTTTATGTGTTTATATTTCCTGTTGTAATCTAGGTTAACTCTAACTTCTAATTTCTGCTTTTTCATTATATATGCAAACTCTACAAGTCTTGCATCTGCTTTTGGAAGGGCTGCATTAGCTAATATTTGACTTTTTAGTTCACAAATAGTCAAGGGACCCTTGAGCAATTTGAGCTCAACATTTTGGGTTAATTGATTGATCAGAGCAATTTGAATCATTGTTAGACCTCAGTTTTCACTTTTTTTGCATTTATTTTGGCTTCCAGGTTTGTTTCTTTAGTCACAGAAGTTATTTATTATTGAGAATCTAAAAATAAGAGACATTATGAATGCGGTAACCTATGAAGGCAGCCACTGAAATGGGTACATCAAAAGTTTGTCGGGTTAAAGAACATTTCTTGCTTTAATTTTTCTTGTATGAGAGAGAAAGTCATCATACTCCTCTTCCCACTTTCCCATTGATCTTAAACTTTACCTTTGTAGAAAGGGCCTTCATCATACACTCCATGCCGAACAACTTCACTATTTAAAATTTAACAATATTTGCCGACTTGAGTATTAAACAACAAATGAAATGAAAAGGTTATCTTAATAGTGTCCTCAAATCCCCCTGAGGTCCATTTCTAGTCTGATAGACAAGATACTCTTTTGGTGGAACAAAAGCAAAGACATGGAAAAATTTCACATCTGTTCATTCTCTAAAGCCATTTTCAAGCAAAAACGAGTTCATGTTTGAACAACACAGATTCTCAGCATACAACTCTACTCACCTAGATCAGGCTGTATGCCTTAATGGGGGAGGCGGAAAAATCTAGAGTGTCACAGTGACAGTGTGTGCCCCTCACCAAGGGGAGATAGGATGCAGGGAGAAGCAGTTTACCTAGTAGGATCACGATGCACAGGAGGATGGCCACCAGAGCCCCTGTGCTCAGTCCCGTGGGGTGGATGAGGGCCTCCGCATGGCAGGACTGCATGTTCCCATGGTGGTCACATGCACAGACCCGGACAGTCACTGTCCCAGTGCTGCTTTGAACTGGGTAGTCGTTGTCTGAAATGACCACAGGCAGCAGATAGGTGCTCATCTCATGTCTATTATAGCCATTTTTCCGAGTTAAGATTCCCGCTGTGTTGTCTGGAACCAAAAGCAAAGTGGTGAGTGCATGTGGTTATCACATCGTATACTGAAGCAGTTGTGATGAGAATCGATGGACACAGCGATAGACACAGATACCGATGGAGACAGAGATAGGTTGATGGAGAAGGTAACTTGAGCTTGCTTACCTTTGTTGTCATGAATGGTAAAGTTTGAGCCACTGGTTGCTTCAGGGGCCAAAGAGAAGGAGAATTGGTGTCCACTGTAAGGGTCGTCCTTGTCAACAGCTCGTAGGGTCTGGATTAACTGAAATAAAAGCCATAACATTTTGATAACTCAAGTGTTTCTTACAGTTTTTCAGTAAAATGCTTGCAGTTATGATTTTTAATTTTAAGAAATGGATTCTTGATTGTGAGAGTCTTTGGGGGATGGAGGTGTTCAGCAGCAAATGTCTCTACCCAGTAGATGCCATTAATGACCTTCTAAGTTGTGATCATCGAAAATGTCTCCAGACAGTGCCAAATGTCCCCAGGGACCCAAATCTCCCTGGCTGAGAAACTGTGCCAGAGTAACACAAAGCTATAAAAGATCACAGTGATCTTTGACAATGCTGCAATTTAACAAAATGGAAACACTCTTTGGGAAACCTTTTAGAAATATAGTCTTCACATGTATATAAGCTACCAACTTGCAGAAAACTAAAAAAGAAAATTAGCATATAAAACATAGTAACTTCAGCTTTCCACTTTTCCATGTACTTTAATAGTGCACTTCTATTTTGACAAACTGTAACATAATTTTTGTATTACTGGTAGCAAAGTCCTATTTCAGGTGGTGACAAATTGGGTAAAACAGTAAAACACTCATGAATTTGTATTACTTGTACAGATGGGCAATGTAAATAAGTAAAACTGTGAAATATAGGCAGTTGTAAAATATGTTCTAGTTATTATTTTTGAGTACATATGGTAATTAAATTATCTCTTCATCAACAAAGATTTTTCCAATAATGCTGAGACTAGTCTATTTTAATAAAAACTTAAGACTAATTTAGAATCAGGATCAGTCTTGGAGACTCACGAACTTCCAGTTCTTAAAAACTGTTTGTTCTCTTATGCAAGTCAAACATTTGTCATGGCTCTTATTTATGGTATTAATCTCCTTAGCATTCACTTCATAGATAATTTAAAACCAGCCCTCAGCTCTCTGTATCATCTGAATTATTACAAGATCTAAATTAATCTTTCAATTTGAATGTATTTCCTTACAACACTCACCTGATCTGCCTTTGCTTTTTCACAGACAAAGGTTTCGTAGAACTCAGCGAACTCTGGGGCGTTGTCATTGACATCTAGAACTTTAATATACAGAGGTACTCGGCTACTCTGCTTTGGGTTATCTGCCACACACCAAAAGGAAACAGACATTTACATGTTGATCACCAATCGCATTCATTCCCATTAATGCACAGATTCTCCAAGGACATCGAATACCAATGTGGCACCAGAAAGAAGAATTGGGTAACCTGGTGTTTCTGGAGTTGGGAATACCTACATGTTGGGAAACGCCTACATGTGTTGAAGCAGTGCCCCTGCCAACTAAACATTACGGTGGCACCAAATAAGGATTGGGGCTTTAGAAGTAGATTTTCAAGGAGGCCAGTGACACAGGCAGATGGTTTAAAATATGGAAAAAAGGAAGAAGAGGAAGAGGAAGAGGAAGAGGAAGAGGAAGAAGAAAGAAGAAGAAGAAGAAGAAGAAGAAGAAGAAGAAGAAGAAGAAGAAGAAGAAGAAGAAGAAGAAGAAGAAGAAGAAGAAGAAGAAGAAGAAGAAGAATGAGTTATGGGCCTCAGTTTTTTAGTTTGAGGGACACATCATGCTAAGAACCTTGCTGTATGAGTTTGTTTAATCTTTAGAAATATCTGTTGTAGATACGGTTGCTGTTCCATTTTATAGATGAGGAAACAGAAGCACAGCAAAATTAAGTAATTTATCTATTTTTACAGAGATAGTAAGGAGTTGAGCCTAGGTTCAAACTTGGATTTGTTTGACTCCAAAGCCCAGGCTTCTCATCTAGCATAATGAGAAACAATTAAAAATAGAATTCATGATGTTTTGAAAAATGGTTATTTTCAACAGAAAACCATTTTGTGATTTTCAAGCTTTAAGGGTGCATTACTGTTGGTATACTCACACCAATCCTTGGCATAAATTCTGAAGAACAAATTCCTATCTAACAAATGTCTAGGGAGGTGTCCTTATCCCTACAAAAGAGCAGTGTTTCATTTTGCCTATATTGGTTATTTACTAGTCCACCCAATACGCTTCAGCTATTTCAAATCTCACGAGTTATGTTGACAAAATAGAACTGTAATAAACCATTTGATATGGAATATTTCACCCTAGATATCCAACAGAGATTAAAATGTTTAGATCTTTTAAAATTAAAAGCAAAACTTAAAAAAGGCTATAATTCAGAAGCCCATTTTAACATTAAAATATTATTTTAAAGATAATTTTATGTGCTTTAGCCCATATATTGTCTGTGATTCACATTAATTTTCATTGAATACAATCATTTCATTTGAAGTGTTCTTGTAGCACACTTTTTTCTTTTCCTTAAATGTTATGAGGAATACCACAAAATTTATTCTAAACATTTTATTGACTATTTGGAGGTTTGTATTCCTCAGTTTGATACACTTTAGAGAACTGATAATTGTGTTTTTCATTCTGTAAATATTTGAAAATAGAAATGATACAGAAAGCTAGAGAATGATTATCCAAAAGATTTCTAAACAATGTCTACATTTTAAAGATATTTGGTACCTCTTGTCCCCTGTTCCCCTACACAATGTCTAACTGAGGTCCCGTTTTTCCAACTGTTTCTGCAATGTTCTAATTTATAAACATTTTGGGATCAAATCCAATAAGTACAAGTTTAATCTTGTTTGAGAGATGCATTCTGATTTTATTGTTTCCAAACTGCAAAACTTGCAAGATTGCCTGCTTACTTATGAGCGAATGAGCACATATTTAGAAGAGACATTACTGCAAGTCATTCAGGGCTCTTCACTTCCATAGGTATCAAGCAGGGCCATCAATAGCTGATGATGAGTTCCAGCTGCGTTCCTTCAGCCCTTCCTGGGACACTCACTCTATCATTCAGGACAGTAGCCATACAAGATTGGACTTACTAATCTCTGTGGCTATCACTGTAACGTTGTGCCACAGCAGTGTTTCCCGGTCAAGAAGTTTCGATGTAAAAACTGAACCATTTCCAGAATCAATGTTGAATATTCTGTCCATATCTGTGTGTCGGTCAACAGAGTACCTGAAAATACAGAGCAGAATTGAAATATGCTTTCCTTGCATTTGGTATTCTCATATTATAAAACTATTCCCAGAATATGTTATATTCATTTTTCTACTTATCATGCATACTTAAATATCTATAACGTCATATTAAGCAAAATATTCTGAGAAATTAGATCTTTACAACTGAGGCCTTCATTACACACTCAGTAGGCAAGTTGAATGATTTTGTGGATCGCCACTACAGTTTCTTTTTTTAAATACGAAATTGGCATCAGGTTTAGGTAGTGATTGCTATATTTTTAACTCAAGCTTTTAGAACCTTAAGATTTTAATAGATGTGTGTGAACATGCAGGGCATTGATAATTTTTCTACTATCTGTTTCATTTTTAAAATCATCTGGTTGAAAGAAACAAAGTACAGCTGAGTTGAGGAAAGACGTGGGGAGGGAGAGAGCTAGAGTTGAGGTTGTGGAAGGGTGAGCTGGCCATAGGAAGAAAGTGGGATTTATTGTATTTTTTTTTTATCTGCAAATATCTTATTTATTTATTTTTAATTTTTTCTTAGTACACTTTTACAGTCAATCCTGATTCACTCATCGTGGGAAGCTGGTACATGTACACAACACATCTTAATTCTTTCTACTTCCTCCTGCCTCTATTTCTTGGCTTTTCTCCTTCCCATTTACAAATGACCTATCTGCTAGTTTCATATTGTCTTTATTTTATTTTGCTTTTAAATTATTTATACTTTGGATTTCTCATATAAGTGAAACCATGTAATATTTAAGCTTATGTGTCTGATTTATTTTATTCATCATTATGATCTCAAACTGCATCCATTTTCCTACAAATGACTGACATGTATCACAGTGGTACTCCATTGTGGATAAACACCACATTTGCTTTATCTATTCATCTTTGATGGACATATAGGCTATGAAGATTTAGCTATTATGATTTGTGCTGCTATAAACATTCACCTGCATGTATCACTATGATATGATGTTTTTAACTCTTTTAGGAAGATACTCAAAAGGGGAATAGTTGGGTCAAATGGAATTTCTGTTTTTATTTTTTTGAGGACTCTCTATAGTAATTTCCTTAGTGGCTGTACTAGCTTACATTCAAAGGTGAGTTTTATTTTAAGCACAGTGCGAATCTGTTTTAAGCACAATGTCAATCTCTTCCAAGCAGGGAAGTGTCAGAATCTAAAGCATTTAACAAAGATCACTGGTTAAATTGACAGAATGGTTGGATGGTATTGCTATGAGCTAATAAATGAGGGGTAAGAACGGGATTTGAAGATCTTAAGTTCCATTTGTGATATGTCGAGGCTGAAGTGCACAGGAAAGTACAGGAGGAGCTACCTATCCTGAAGCTCAAGACACAGCTAGACTGACAACATAGACTTCTTACTCAATTGTTCAGGAAGCAAACACCGAGGGAAGGACGAAAGGTGCTAAGGACAGAGGCACCTGCAGGACAAAGGGAAGAGCAGATACCTGTGAGGACTGGAACAGGGCCTGTAACAGAATAAGAACTGGACAGATATTTAAGGTTGAAAGTTTGGAAACTTTAAAAGGAGACCAAGGACCTGAGTTCAATCCCCGGTACCAAAAAAAAAAAAAAAAAAAAAAAAAAGGAAACAAAAAG
>NW_022900913.1:23948254-23979296 GCF_012274545.1 Fukomys damarensis | reverse complement strand
AAAAAAAAAAAAAAAAAAAAAAAAAGGAGACCAAGAGCAGCATCTTAGCAGTCAAACAAGAAATGTCATTAATTCTGATTTTTTTGTTGTTTTATTTATAAATTTGTTATTAGTTTTAATCAATTAATTTTTTTGGGTGACTATTTTTTAAATAGCCACGTAAGGGGGAATTATATATGTGTGTTTACAAGAAAAGAGCATTAAAGAGAAAACTTTGAAGAAAGTTGATATGTTAAAGACATTAGGAAAACAACTGCCCATTTCAGATGGAGTCTTAAAACTTATATTACGATAAGAGGTTTAAAAATGTGAGCTTAGAAGCAATATAAAGTAAATGACCTAACTAGTCCTTTACTAGTTAGGAATTACTATGTGGAATTACTATGATTGCTGCAAGCAAAGTTGTTACTAATTTAGAATAGTATATAATGTCCAAGGTCCTACTGCAAGGAATTATTTTTGTTTGGAACATAAGTAGTGAATTGTAATGAATGATATATTTTGCCTTAATAAAATTTAGTTTTGATATCGAGAAGGTGTCTAAATGAAGCAAACATTCAACTATTGCAGAGTATTTAAACTTGATTTTAAAGAAAATTAATGAGGTTCGAAATGGATATCAGGTTAGGTTGGAATTTTAGTGTTTAAGGTATAAAAAATAATTTTTTATTATCAAAAAGCTTAAAATGGGAAAAAGCTATTGTTTTTGTGTGGGTCACCATTTATTAAAAATTTAGGCAACAACAATGAATGTACTTGATCACCTGTCTTCATTTTAAATTTGAGAATGATAAATATTTATAATGCATAGTTAATTATGAAAAGGAAACTTCAATATTCATAAGCTTTGTGAGAAATTTAATAATTTAATCTATGAACATATCTTTTCTCATGAAAAATGTCAAGCTCAAGAAGTTCTGCTTAGTGCCTTAATAAGCTGTTATAATTATATACAGCAGTAATCTTTATCATACTTTGTCTCCTTGCCTCCTGCCTTAAAGTTACAAGTTTTACAAGTAATCACATTTTTACATCAAGCCTTGAATAAAGGGTAAGTGATGAGGAAGTTTTAAATTGAGGCAGCTTAATAAGGGAAAAGAAAAAAACTATGAGAAAAGGAAAAAATGGAAACAAAGTTTCTGTAAATAGGGGAGGGTGGAGGGAGTGAAGGGAGGGCAGGGTATGGGGAAAAAGTGAGAACCAAGGTCTATCACGTAAAGGTACAAGAACCCAATGATGAATGTAACTGTACTGTATATCCCAAAAGTACCAATAAACTCAATAAAAAATAAAGAAATTGAGGCATCTTTAAGTTTTAAAGAGGGATTAACTATTTAGAAAATGCCAAAATATACACTATTTTCCCCTAATTGGGAAAGTTAAAAAATAAGATCCAAATTGTATAACTGACATTGGGAAATGGGAAGAAAAGGGCTAAAGGTGTAGGGAAAGTGGGAAAGGTAGGGGAAAGGAAATAAGGGAAAAGAAAAAATATGAGAAAAGGAAAAAATGGAAACAAAGTCTTTGTAAATAGGGGAGGAGGGTGAAGGGAGGGCAGAGGTATGGGGAAAAAATGAGAACCAAGATCTGTCATGTAAAGGTACAAGATCCCAATGATAAATGTAACTGTACTGTATACTTAAAAAGTGCCAATAAACTCAATGAAAAAATTATCCCTAAGTAAAAATAAAATTAATAGAAAATGTAAACTACCTGCATTGTTTAGGAAAGATGTTTGCATACAAAACATTTTTTTGCTTTTTGTTGTTTTACTTCACAGTAATTTCAATATCTATTAAAGATATTTACTGTCCAATAACTTTAATTGTAATCATCATCATTAGAAAACAAGGCAATCAATTCCATCATGGTTACAGCAGATCATTTTTCTGGGAGCTCTTTTTTTAACCCTAACTCCTCTTTTTTTAAATTCTATGATTAAATAATTTGTCTCCTACTATATCTTTAAGTCAGGAAGATTTGAGGGTTAGAAAAGGAAGTGTATTTAGATGAAAATTTTCATAGTAGTTATTTATAGTGGCATAAGATTCTTCCATGGATATCAAAAGGCATTTATGATAAAGCTTTTAGAAGAAAATAACCTTTGTGATTAAAGAGTTAAACATGGAATAATAAATTGATCTTGGTGGTAGAATTCTCTTAATTTGTCACCTAACATATTGTCTAACATCTAGGTGTTCAATATTTATGTCTAGCATAACCCAAAACGACTAATATAAGAATGAATTTTATTCTATAAAAGCAATCATTTGTACATGCACTTATATACCAATGCATCTATGTGTATTTCTGGCCTTAAACCTATATCCATATATCAAATCCATATGTACTAAAGAAAGGCTTGCAGGAAAAAATTTTAAAATTAACTAACAGCCAACCAAATCTGACAAGCTAACTACTTTTCATACAACATAAAATAATGTAGTGAGTAAAAATGGTATTTGGTATAAAAAGTAACAGAGATGTAGAAATATAGCCTAAATTCCCAAAAGACATTATCTCTTCAAATCCAGAGCAAGTCGATATATCAAAGAGGTAACTGAAACTCATATTTGTAAACTTCTAGTACTAACACTTATAAATGAGACTTGACACTGAATCGCTGAGATTTTTTTTTTCCTTAGGAAGCTAGAACAAACTCCAACAGAGAGAATAGTTGTAAAAGTAATTAAATCACTTGTGCAATTTAAGTGAAAGCCATTCTTCATTTTCCTTGTTAATAATACCAAGGATAGAGAGAGAGAAATCCTTGATCCATGGACCTAACACATTGCTGCTGAGTTGCATAGTCCAGTTCAAGGTGGAGTAAGGTATTCTAGTAGCATGAAGTCAGGAGCCTATCTACCCATTGATTTAACAGTACTTCCTGAAAGTAAGATAGGCACTTCTGAGTTTCATTTATTATTATTATTTGATACCAGGGATCGAACTTGGGACCTTGCGCTTGCCAGGCAGGCAGCAGAACCACTGAGCTAAATCCCCGGCCCTCTTCTGAATTTTAGTTGTAGCAGCATCATAAGGTTTCATTGGAATAAAGGAGATTCAATGGCTAAAATGCTAGGAAAACAACTTCCCCTCCCCCCATGCTTTGTGGACTCACTGGCCAGAATTCCCGTGACTTTCAAATCTGCTCGTTTTATTTATGGGGAATATTTTGCACAATGGCATTTTGGTTTGCACTTTTCTCATTTTGTCAGCTAGGCTGCTAGCTGAGGCCTGGAGGGTGGTTGACTCCAGCATTTTCATAAAATTCTGCAGTACTCAAAGCATCAGTGCAAAGAGCAATGAGCTTTCTGGCAGCATGATTTACAACTAAAGTGTCAGGAAATTACAAGGAAAACAGTGGGTAATTACAGGACATAAATTTGGATTCTGCTTTATTAATTTACCCTAGATTTCACAGACATAGCATGAAATACTTCCTATTTTTATTTGTATTACAAGTGGAAAAACTGCACATCCAAATAGAGGCTAATTCTCTATTACATGATAGGTTCTTTCAGTACTTGAGAAACAGGCTCTCAAGCCCAGTGTCTGGATTGTCTCTCCTTCTACTCTCTGATAAGTCTTAAAACAGAAAAAACCTGAAATTTGAAAAAGAAAAGCTGCAGGCTGTTGTTCAACTCCATCAACTTTACTACCTCTATGCAAACAATAAACTCCTTGCAGCTCACCTTATGTGTTGTTTTCTTTAAAACTTTGTATATTGTAGGTTTATGTTGCTGCTAAAATAATATTTATGCACTGAGCAAGGAGACTTAGAGGTGCTGTTTGGAGTAGGTTTTCAGGAACTGTGTTATTGGAAAAAAAGGGATCCTTTTTTTTCCTAATGCGCAGGTGAGTATTTGCATACACATCACTGAGACTTAGGAAAGAGATGTCGCAGAAGCTTGCTTACTTGATGGGATTCCTGGCGGCATCTGGATCTTGAGCTGTGACTGAGCCTATGGTTGTGTTTATCTGAGCGTCTTCTCTTATCTGCAGGATGTAGGCTAGTTTGCTGAAGACAGGTGGCTCATCGACATCCTCCACTACGATTCTCACCGTGGCTGAATCTTTGAATGGACCCAGGTATTGAAATTGGGCTTCTACATGAGGATTGGAGGCTTCTACCTTGAGGGTGTATACTTTCTTCTTTTCGAAGTCCAAGAGCTTGGGAAGGAAAGTGACATGCTTAAAGCAGCCAAGATTCAGAAAGCCAATTCATGAACTTTTTTTGTGTGCAAATCTCTGATAATGGAATGTGACTGTTACTTACAGAAATCACTATATATTATTTGATATGAGGCCCAAGAAAGTAAATACAGGTGTAATTAATTTTTTCCCACAGTTTAGACCATTAGGAGGTGAATTATTACACCATCTACGGAGGAGTTCGGATGCCACATAACCCTCACAAAGCATGGACCAGAATCATGACTGCTGTTCTTTAAAGTGAGTGCTGAGGTGCCAGCCATCATACACAGCAGGCACATCCACTCCCAGAAACTGGAAGCAGGAATCTGTTACAGCCTAACCCCCTCCTTTAAGATAATCCTTGTCTTTGACCAGAATCTATCATCATGGGAAAGTTGGTAAATTGTAGTAGATTATTCTGTCAGATGTTCTCACATCTGGCTTTAATTGTACCTACTGTGTTGAAAATATGTCAATGCCTGGGCCCTACTCTGGTCTGTTAAACCAAAATATTGTACCTGGGATGGGGATGTTACCCCTCCACCCAAGTGACTAAGGTGCAGCTAGAAATCTGCATCACAATTTCTTCTTCCTTATTCAAATAAAGTAGGTTAAGATTTATTTTTCATAAGTTAATAAAATATTCTGAATGATATCCTGATAAGGGAATTGGATTTTTTATTTACCAAAGGAATGAGTACGGTTGTCAAAGATCTTTAGGAAGAGTCTCTTCGCCTTTGGAGACACAGTGATCCAAGGGCTTATTACTGACTTTTAGTTTTAGATGATAATATAACAAGGCTCACTAGAAACAAAATTAATCAAGATGATAGTGAATGTGATTTAGTTGGCTAGGCAAAACTTCAGTTTGAATCTGAAGAAGCACCACAAAAATCAAAAAGTTTAATGAACACTAATGGGTTCCCTAGTTACATTATGGTATAAAATATTGGCTTGAGTGTCACTGAAACATGTTTTATTATGTTTCCAGATATTAAGACATGTTCTTAAGAGGAATTTTTTTTTGTTATTTACATCCACCTAAGCTTATATTTGCCATTAAATATAACAATGTGTTAAAGGAAGGAGAAAATATTATACTACATATAATAAAAGAGAAATCATTAAAACATTAACCACATTTAACATTTTTAGCCTTACATTTATTATTGCTTTTTAACTTTTGTCACACTTTGGTATATTGCTCTATGGTACTAGAAAATTTTGACAGTAAAATAATGCATTAAGTACATTGGTGAAAACAAGAATTTAGCACATAAAAGATTTGTTATCATTGTGTTTCAGAAAGTGGCTAAAAGCCACAGGAAATTTGTATTACTTAAATTTATGGTCTTTATAGGTCTTTTCTTTCTAATTTTAGGTCATTTGGATCACTTCTTCCATTATCTTTTTTTGCTTTAAAGTGGACATCACAATATGCAATTACACAGTCTTGCATTTATTTTCTTGCTTCTTTGTTTTTTCTCTCTGTGACCTGCAAGTTCTAGGAGAGCAGAGATCTCTGTTTTAAGTGTGATTGCACCTGCAGGACTTGGAATGATGTATAGCATTGTCTGTTCATTTATATTATTTATTTCACATGTTTTAATGTATGTTGTTTACAGTATTTACTTCAGTAAAAAAATCTGCTTAAAGTATAGAATTCATGAATATATTATATTATTTTGGAGCTCTAAAGTCCAACCCATGAGATATCAGTATAATTAGAATTGGGCTATTAAAAACAAAAACTTGGTGGAATAAGAATCTAAAGGAAATGTTTATGTGAGATGTGAATTGCCCCTGGTAACCTGAAAACAGATCAGAGAACAGTATATTTATTCAGATGATATTGAAGAAATAGCATTACCTTTTTGACAGTTAGAATCCCTTCCTGGGTTTCCTGGTCAGTGATGACATCAAACATATCCAGCCCCTCACCGTCTGTGATACTGTATACAATTTTGGCATTTTCTCCTACATCAGCATCACTGGCTTTGATCCTGCCAATTGGTGTACCCGGTGGAGAAGATTCAGGAGTTTTAAACTGATATGTACCTATTAACCACCAGATAGATATGAGTCAAACACAGACCAAGGGCACTCTTTAAAAATAAGCTAAATCTGCCTTTCCTATGAAGAATATGTTCCAAGCCCCCTGTGGATGCCTGAAACTGGCTAGTACTAAACCCTACATATTGGTATACTATGTTGTTCCCTGTACCAAACATACTCATGATAAAATTTAATTTATAATTAGGTACAGTAAGAAATTAATAACTAATAATAAAAGCTAGGGGAATTATAATAATATATTATCATAAAAGTTATACAAAATCTGAAATAGTAATGCCTGAAATATTCTTTCTAATATTTTTGGACTGTGGTTGACAATGGGTAAGGGAGACCATAGCTAACAAGGGACTACTGTAAAACCAAAATCCATTTTCCTATAAAACATCACCATGGATTGGAAGCAGATTTGTTTTATCTTTAAAAGCATATTCGTTCTTCAAAATAATAAATGATGCTCTATTCTTCTTATTTTGTGGCTACTATGATTTTAAGAATATTTCTTCTGTTTACTGTCTTATCTCCTTGCAAATATATATATATATATTTTGGTCCCTTAAACAGGCTTCCAAGTTTATGGTGTGACCGTGAGACTAAGTGAAGTGCTTGAGGAGGGAGCAGAAGGTTTTGAAGCCTTCTCTGAATGTAATCTAAGAGAGAGAAGAGAGAACTTAACTGAAGCTTAATCTTGAAGTCAATTGCTAGGTATTCTTTAAAGGAGTTCCTTTTGTCATTGCACAAACTAGCGGAAGGTAGAAGTAAATGATAGTCATTTGGAGTCTGTGTACAAGGAGCCATCCATTTACTCATATGGAGAGCTACAGCCAGTTGCAGAGCTAGGGACATGGTAAATAGGCTACACGATAAAGCTCTCATATTTTCCCTTTTGGATAACTCCTTCTTTTAAATTTTCTTACAATATTTTTCTATGCACAGGTTTCTTCCATACTTTAATTACTAGTTCAAAACCTGTACAGTATTGCAAAGATAAACACTTTTGTTATGTCCTCATGTTGCAAAATTAAGGCAACTACTTGTAAATTTCAGCTTAAATCTGACAAGGCAGCGTGTAATTAGAACTTAATAAAATAAAGTTGTAAAAAGAAGTGTTTCTATTTTCACTCATTATATTTTGTCAACCATTCATATGAATAGTTTAGAAATGAACCAGACTGTGATAACACTAAAGTATGGGTCTTCAATAGTATCAATTCCCGGAGTATTGTATTCTTTGTAAAATGATAAAATAGGTCATGTTTCTCCAATGCATTCAAGTCCAAGTTTTAGGGCCTCATTCTATATTGTCTGTCCTCTTTCTTTAGCACACTTTCTAGCAACAAGTCACAGGCTAGGTGAAGAAAGAGTGGCGTGAATGATATTTCCCGTAAGTTCCAGGGCCTTTCCATACTGAAAATGAATTTTTGGGCAAAATGTTAGTTATCGTGATATTTTCAGGCCTTTTTGGCGAAATTTTGTATCCCATAAAACTTTTGTCCCACTTATGTAAAAAAAAAAAAAAAGTTGATTACCTATTCTGTTTTTGCATTTAGCTAGCTCTGATTAAATCCTTGAAAAAAAAACAAAGAGGATTAAACTCTTTTCTACTGATTCATATGAATCTCCATTGTTATGAAAGTTCATATTAGCTGACCATCTTTTCAAAATTCCCTGATAAAATAAGTAGGTTTTCTATTCACAGACTGAGATAACTTTCTTAGGAGATCCTGGGCAGAATGAGATTTTGTTCTTGCTAGAAAATTGCATTAAAACCAGTTCCTATTGGGCAAGAGGAAAAGAGTCTTATGTGCTGCTTGATACAAAGTCTATGGTCCCAGGTATGTTTTCTTTCTTTTTATTTAATCATAAAAGTTAATAATTGTAGAGATGATTTCAGTATCTCAATTAGCCATAATGTAGAAAACTATTTCTCATTACAGATGGATTAAGTACATAGTTGCTTCCACAGGCATATTTTTAGAAATAGGAAAATGATAAATCCTTTCCTTACAAAGCATTGTGAGGATTTAAGAGAGATTACATGCCTGATTAAGTTCACAAAACATAAAGTCAGTTTTTTCCTAACAAATAGCAGCATGCTGGTATACATATGTTCTGCACAAGCAAATTTATGTCTCTGGTAGTCTTTTTAATAAGGAAAAAGAAAATAATGATGTTGCTTTTTAAAACTACAGCCATATTGGAAATCGCTTAGCTAATTACCAATGGCAGAACATAAATGTTCATACTTCCTGAGCATAAGTGGTGTTGTCAACTCATTTTAATAATTTCAATAAAAGTGTCAGTTCTTACTAAGTCTGTGCATTTTGACATTAATGACGATAGTGGAAAATAAATACTCTCAAGGTTAGAATTTTATGAAATGCATAGAAGAAAGCCATTCAATCAAATGTTCCTACTCTGGGGGAATCGGGGAGGGTTGTCGTTGACGTCGGTCAGCGTGATATTCACTGTGGTGGTCCCTGAGAGTCCTCCCATCTGGCCGCCCATGTCCTTGGCTTGAATCACCACTTGGTACTGCTCTCTGTTTTCTCGATCCATGTTGTGCAAAGCTGTCTTGATGATACCTATGGACGTAGAATTTAGGAGTGGAAAGGGATGCATTAAGAATACTTTATGGAATCATTTATTTATGCAAACAAACAGACTGTCACCCATAATATACAAAGCACTAGGTAGATGTCACAGTGATACAAAGATGGTTATATACAGCCTTTATACTGAAGCTGATTATAACCACACAAGGGAGACAGATACATTTTTAAAAGCCTGTAATACAAGGAGAATAAAAAGTAAGTACAAGTCAAACCCCACAATAGTATAGACTAGAAGTAGTATAAATATTAGGTGTTAGAGACAGCAATCTAATGGCATGTGCCATAAGGGCATATACTACAGCAGCTGCTTGATTAATGACATTATGGTGTATTGTGAGCACATTGTTAAGAAAGCCTTATCCTCGAACTGACTTCTGTGTTTTACAGTGCTAAAGTGGCTAATTGCTCCTCAAATATACCTTCTGTATAGAATGTTCTGAAAATTTTCTAAACCATAAAACTATGGTATTAATAAAAGCATAATTTCTCTCACAGTTATCATCTTGTATAATATTTGAGAATTTAGATTTTCCTAAAGCTGATGTGAACATTTGTTTAACTGGTCCCCAAAGTAACCAACATTTTAAAGTTAGGTTAAGTTTATCTTTATTGGTAGGAAGCTCTAAGATAATTAATTAAAAGAAATTCTAAAAGTTTGCTTAATCACTACAGAGGGTTTATGCTTAAATTAGCTTTCTTTAAATAAAAATCACTGGAGAAGACTTTATAACCTTTTCCGGTCACACGTTCCAGTACTTAACAACTAATGAAGCTGAAAATATATTAAAAAATATTTTAAACAAGAATACCTCAGACAACAGGTCACATTTAATCCTATAGTCTTGGCTTCTAAGCACAGATGCTTTCTGTTCTCCAAATAATAGTGCTTCTTTATTTAAACATAGCAAATCACCTTAGCCATTTGTCTTTTAAGTTGAATAATTCTAATTTTTAATTCTCATTGTTTTTCAACTCAACTCCTTGGGATTCTTTCCAAGTTAACTGCACTTTTTAACACACAGATCTCCAACTATATGTAGTAACCTAGAAAGGTTTCTACCAAAATAATGGATGCTTGAAAAACACACAAATAGAACTTGGCTCCTATTATGAAAGCAAGAATATGTATAGAATTTACCATATCTCTGCCACTTATTAAAAAACATCATCATCTGATAATATGCTACTTTGTGGGGAAAATATAGAATGGGATAATGAGACATTGAAAAAAGGATTTTGTAAAAACTCCATTTTAAGGTCTTATCAGTTAGGCTGGGCTAGACAATAATGTTTCAACAACCAATGTAAAATCTCAGTAGCTTACACAACTAGTTTAACTGTTGTTCATGCTCTGAACAGACAAGTGGGAAGTTCTGCTCTTGGTAACACTGGGCCATTCAGGCTGAAGAACCCATCTCAACAGAGGTTTCCATGATTAGTGTGTCAGGGAAAGGTCTGAGGCCCTCTTACAGCAGCTTTATAAACGATGCTTGCATCATCGCCAGCCATCTGGTGTTTGCACAAATCAGTCACATGCATATGCCCAGCATCAGAGAAGAGTACAGAGGTGCAGTCCTATCAAATAACTAGAAAAGGAAGAGGGAGTGTGTCTGCCGACATCCCTACTAGCTATCAGAAAGGGTTCGTCTTTTAGCTTCACCCCAAACTGGAAGAAAAAATAAAGGAACGTGTAATTTGTCTGAACCTACTTATATAAATATGGTGGATGAAAGATTCACTGTCAGATTTCTTGATTAAAATGATCCTGATGTCGTGCTTGCAAATATATCATTAGGGTTTGTCAGAGGAATACAAGAAAATTCAATCACACTGATTGTTTTTATTAAAAAATATGCTAGCTCAGCAGAGTGTAGCAATTACAATTACAGATTGTTAAAAAAAAAAGACCAAAAAGAATTCTAACCTGTTTCTGATTCAACAGAAAAATAGGGCTGTCCCTGTAGGATGCTATAGACAACTTTAGCACTGTTCCCGTACGTTGGATCATCAGCATCAGTTGCAGTGACTTGGACAACAAACGTGCCTGTAATGACAGAAACATAGATTGAAGACAAAGGAAGGGTTCATTATTTCATAATGCATATTCCTAAAGAGGAAGCATCAGTTTAATTTTATACAGAGCTATCATGGGAACAAAGTGAACTTCAATGGGATGCTCCATTAAAAAGCCTTGGATTCTTCACTCTGAAGGCATGTAATGAACATGAATAAATACTGTAAG
This sequence comes from Fukomys damarensis, assembly GCF_012274545.1. Taxonomy (NCBI): domain Eukaryota; kingdom Metazoa; phylum Chordata; class Mammalia; order Rodentia; family Bathyergidae; genus Fukomys; species Fukomys damarensis. Next base: position 23,968,169 of record NW_022900913.1, on the reverse strand, counting down.
GATTACGTTAAAAAGAAGTATGGAGATGGTAATGACTTTGAGTGGAACTGATTCCCACTCATCTCCAATGACAGGATTTGACTGTATGTACTCCCGTTGTAGTGATTCTTTCAGGCTATTCAGGACTAAGTCCTACATTATTTTGTCCACGAGATTAGTTTAGAAGCTCTGCAACCAGGAGGCCACTTATGATTTTGCTAGAAATTTTGTCATTAAATGCTCTTTCTCCTGGTCTGAGAAGAAGGCGCAATGCAGGCACTATTTTATGATTTTAGAAATGGCAGGTTTTAGGACAAAACCTAAAATGGCTTTGTATGATAAAAAATATGGTGAACATTTATGTTAAAAATTTATTACAGTAAGAGACACACTGTCATGAATCCCCCTTGCTTCAAACACCCTGATCCTTCCAACTTTCTGAAGTAGTTTTTTTTTTAGACAGGGTCTTGCTATGTAGCTCAGGCTGGCCTTGAACTCACTATGTAGTTCAAACTGGCTTCAAACTCTTGGAAATCTTCCTGCCTCAGCCTCCCAAGTGCCAAACCACCATACTCAGTTTCTGAAGCAGTTCTGAAATTTCTCTTTCACGAGCTTTAGTTGTGCTATTCCGACTGCCTTGATGCCTGGATTGGAAATGTTAATGGAAATTTCTGTCAAATAAAAACATTACAGTGTGTCCTCATCCACCTTATTTGGTAGATCGGGTACCATGTGACTTCTCAAGCATCCCCAAAGTAAAAATGACCACGAGAGGTAAACATTTTCAATGAATTCAGGACATTGAGGTAGCCAAGGCAACACAGCTAAAGCCAGTCAATGAAAGACGACTTCCAGAACTGCTTCTGGAAGTGGCAAGAATAATAGAATAAGTGTATTTGAATCAAGGAATATTTTGAAGGGGATTATTGACAATACCTCTTCCTGTAGTAAATTTTTAACATTTAAACACACAATACTTTTTGATCAACCCTTATATGATAGAAAGATTGGAAAGAAACATCTTGAACCCATATCAAATTATATGCAAAGCCCTTCATACTTTTCTGCTTAAGTAATGACTAATAAATACTTTTATTCTTCAAACTCATTTTGTTGAGTTTCCTGTTACTTGCCATCCTACATAACAAATTTATCTGATAATTTCCACAAGTGGAAAGATTTTGAACCTACAAAGAGGTAGTTTTTGACTAGATAAAGAATTAAGCAGAACAGCAGAACATAATATTCTGAAAGCTATAATTTCAAAAAATGATTATGATTACATATACAATGAAAGCTATAATATTTTAATTGGCATTGTTATTTTAGGGACAACAGTCAGCTCATAGCCTTTAAAATATCCCTAACTACTCCCAAAACTATGCCAACTTTCATGTATACACTTTAAGGGCTATTTCACTGGAGAGACAGGCCATAGATTTTACTTGATTCTCAAAGGATTCTGTGATGTCCAAAATAGGTCAGACCCTCTGGTTAAGATCAAATTATGGGTAACTTTTGATATTCCCATCAGATAAACAGTAGCACACTGCTAGACTTCTCTTATCCATGAAAAGGGCAAGAAAGTTACATCTTGAGAATATTAGGATTTTTAAATTGCTCTCCTAATAATATCTGGCGAATTTCATTTATTGACAAAATAGATTGTACTGTGTCAAGGTTGGGTGTTCTGGATGCACCATGCTGATTTATGAGACACAGCACCCACCTCTGTACTCTGCCGGGGAGGTGGAACCAATGAGAGAGCTTTAGAGCATCTTAGAGGGGGAGCTGAAGGAAGTCACAAACACCCAGGTTCCTATTTAACATGAAACTTGATTGCTTTTGGTTTATGGTCAGGTGGATGTTTTGGGTACCTTCTAGTTACCAGATATTATATTAGATGCTTTGCACCTATTTTTTTTGTTTAATTCTCATAACAACCCTTAGGAGTTAACATTTATTATTTATTTTTTATAGAGACAGAACTAGAGGATCAAAGAGTCAGGATCAGAGAAATAAAGTAATTTTCCTAAGGCTACACTGCTAGTTATTACAGCAGATAGTTTCAAATTTAAGTCTGTTTGATACCATAGTCCATTTTTTACCTCCCTGCTGTTGTCCTACTATCTTTATGTAATTTCTGTAACTTGCCTTTGTATATCATAATAATGTCATATACATTGATAATACTGATGAATATCAACATTCTTGTGCCCACATGCAAAATTGGAAAAAGCCTTCCTTTTGTCAATGTGTGGTACTGTCAGCTACCCTCAAATACTCGTAATATATTTGTAATCTTGTAGTGGCTTTGAAAGTGGATGTCACCCCTTGAATTGTTCAGTGTGTGGCCTGCATATCACAGCTGTTCTGTGTGGTCCCAATGACCAGATTATCCTTCTTCTGTCTTTTATCTTTTAAAGGAAAAATATTATGTTCCCTAAAAAACCTTTCTCTTTAAAGAATTCTAATTCATCTTTTTGCTTTGATGATTGATGGTTTGTGATTTTTTTTTCTAACAAAGTGGCTTGTAGTAATGAGATGAGCACTTTCTTCATGAGAAAAATGCAGATGTTTTACAATCATTTCTGTAGATTGGATATTTTTCAGTTCTTGGATGTGTGAACTGCAATGCCTCTGATACCAGCAGGACGGAATCATGGAAAAGTTATGTAATTTGAGCGCTTTTGAATTTAAAGTGAAAATAAAAATACCCCTTTACTTAAGTAATTCAAAATTTGTCACTGTTTCCTGTACATAGAATACTTTGATGTTTTTAGGAGTGATGATACTTCAAGTAACCATCTCTATCCTTTAGACCGGCCTGTAAATTCAGAATTTTATTTTCCACTGGGAAATCCTTCCCTGGAGCTGAATTCTGATATGGCTCAGAGAAAAGGAGAAGGCTGCTGTCTTGGGCCCTACAAACCCAGTGGGAGTTTGGCGGGGACAGAGAAAAAGTAGATGAGGATGGTCTCCCTTTCGACTTCCCACCCTGCTGCTTATCAGGCCTGCATCATTAGAGGAAATGCTGTTTCCTTAAACAAGATGAGACTAGAGTAATAGTAGGCAGCACTTGTGTACTTAAAGGGATAGGAGTTGTTTGTAAATATGCTACTTTTGGGATTCAGCAATTTAAACACAGCTCAGCAAATTTGGCTCAAAGGATACACAGAGGAGAATCAGTTCTTGGTGGAAATCACATCTCACTCACCGACATCAGACATTTCAGGAACAGTAGCCATGTAAACCTCCTCGGTGAATATTGGTTCATTGTCATTGATGTCATGGATCTTGATGACGAATTCAGATTCGGGCTCTACAGGTTTCCCTGTCCTTCTGTTAACAGCTTGAGCTCGAAGTATATAAACGGGCTTCTTCTCCCTGTCCAACCTCTTGGTGGCCTGTATATCGCCTGTGTTTTCATTGATAATGAAGAGATCTCCTGCTCCATCTCCTGAAAGGATATATTTAAGTGATCCATCTCCTCTATCCTGGTCTGAATGTAACTAGTGTAGAAAAGAAAATTAAAGAAAATAAAAGTCAAGCATGTGATCCTGAACTGTTTTTGTGTTTACAGTTCATTCTGTATTAACTTTCGTTCAATCCTTTCTAAAGTATACAGGTTTTTTTTCTTTCATTATTTACATAACCCATCAATAACAAACATTTAATTAATAAAGATATTTCCATATAATCATGGAATTCTCCTGAAATGAAACAAAGTTTGGGAAAAATTTAGGAATCCTCCTTATTTTGAAGAAGGGAAATACTAAAAACCGGAGCAAGGACATATTACCTTTGCTGGAATGAATTTATTTTCACTACAGCTTTCCGGTTTTACTTACACACTTTCTTCCTCACTTATATGCATGCAAACCTACTAACAATTGATGGTATTGGAAAAGAATTTTGGTTTCTGAGTCAGAGAGAACTGGGTATATCCTGCTTCTTGGTGAATTCAGGGAGCTAAGCCATCTCTTTGCATTTTTAGTGGTAGAGATTACCATTCCTTTCCTGGGAAGATATGATGTCTGTTTATTTATGAAATTTAACTCAAAACATTTGAGAAACATCATAAGTGCTGCCATGAACAATGCCTTGAAAACCACCTTGCTAAGTAATTTCTGAGGTCAATTAGAATAATGACGTTTAGCATTCAGATTTTAGTATGAAATGAAAAAGAAGCTTTTGAGGCACAGAGCCAGACTACAGTTGAAAGGGTATGCATTTGGATTCCTGAAAATAATTAAGCAGATGATTGAGGATTCACGGTCAGCAAAGTGGGTCTCGATAAGGGACTGAATTAAACGAAGAGTAAGATATCATGGAAGTGGAACACGGTGATGATCTTAACTTAAGAAAGCAGGTCACATTTCCTCTTGCGAAGATCATTTCCACAGAGTAGGGTGTCTGTTGTTTCCTTGATTCTGTTTTTTGTACCCAGCAAGGGATCAGGTCTTTAGATAATTTTAAGAGTGCTTTTTTTGTGGAGAAAGACTACTTCAAAGCCTGGGGTACAGACAGGCGCCAGGGACATCGAGACAATTTGGCTGCAGTAGGAAGGCTGTTAGTCTATCTTGCCTCACTTATGCTGAAACAGAGGAGCTATGTTAACACGATAAAGGCCACAGGTAGACCAACTCTGCCTTCTCTACAGATACAGCACAAGATGCTCAGAGGAGTCTCCACAAACACATCTGAAAAGGGGCTCTCAGAGAAAGAAAAGGGACTTAAAAATTATCTAACCAGCCTTTTGCTAGACACAGTTCTAAGTGTGTTCTGTGGAATATGTGGTCTAATACATTCGCAACTTCCTCTTTTTTTGGGGAGAAACTGTCCAACGGTACTCACCTACAGCTAGTTACTTGCAGAGCTTGGGAATGAGAATATTATTCATACAATTAGTAGCTTTGAGTGCAATTTGGCAGGAATAATGGAAGATAAATGCAAATGGGGAGGAAATTGCTTAGAAGTGAGAGTAGTGCAGTAAGAAACGTAAAACAGGAGCACGCCCTGATTTGTGGAATGTGATGCGCTAAGGGAACCTTGAAACCACGAGGACACAGAGAGAGCCACTGGGGAACGTTTAACTCTCCGTCCTCCGATTTGAATGAAGGAAGAGCACTTTAAAAAAGCCATTTCATTCAGTCGGGAGTAAAGCAACCAGCCTCACTGCCCTTTGAATCCTTGCTTCAGGCTGGGCAGCTGTGGTTGGCAGCTCGTACAGTGCTGAGGTGCCATTTGCAAGCCCTAAGTCCGGGTCATGCTCCTTCTCCTAGCCTTACCAAGTGCAAGACTACAGCAAAGCTAATTAACCTCCCTGAGCCAGGACCCTTATCAGTAAAGCAAAGATAATAAGAGCTACACAACAAGGTTGTTGTGAAGATCTAATTAGACACCATATACAAATACCGCACTAATTGCCACGTAAACACGCAATAAAAATACAATATGTGGTTTATGAATTATAAAATGCCTTCCAACTTAAAGACATTGCTATTATCATTAGTTCTTATTTCATAATCAGCGTGTTTTTGCTCTTATTCTGACTTTGAGAACTTTGTTTTGAAGACTTTAAAAACCCAATTTTACAAACATCCCATATCTCTGAGGTAAAATCCGTTATCAAAAGCCAGTATTCTTCTACCTGGTGGCAATTGCTGTCTTTACATATGATTTATTATATTCTTCATTGCACTAGATTATAGACTCTCTGTGGCTGGTTCTTTCATCATCTTCAATATGTAATTGTTGCACACTTAGTAGGTGAATATCACAGCTGGTCACAAGATTTATTCAGGTAGAAGTAATCAGAAACTTATTTTTAGCTGTCACGAGAGACCATTTCGATGACTTATAGAGCAAACACCCGAGACAATATAGAGGCGCAGAGGAGATGCCAAGAAGGAGTGTGAACTGGGATTGTGTTGCAGATCAAAATTCTGATTTATCAATATTTGAAAACTAGTGGGAAGATGCATCTCCACTCAGGCATTGTCTGATAATAAAGCAATTTAACCTTCTCCCCCACTGAGCATTATCTGAGTCTGACCCAACGTTCACAGCAAAAACCTCCGAATGCCTCTCTTTTTTTTCTCCCCACTCTCCTCTACTCTGCTGAACTCCCCTGGGGCCAGTCCTTTTCTCTCTTCCTGGGAAAAAGAGGAAACAGAAGACATTGGGCCCCCACAAAAGCAGTGGCAACAACGGGGCATTAGGGGTTTATTGAGCAGTTAGATTTTAATTAGATTTTTTTCTTTTGTGATGTCATTCATCAAGGCCACTGTAAAAGACAGAAGTTAAACAACAAGAAATAAAAGGTTGTAGGCTGCCTGAGGAGTGTTTTCACTAATTTCGGTTTAATGTAGCTGTTGCATTAAGTTTAATCATCTGGTTCACTTTTAATGATTCACCATAGAGTAAAAATTATCTGCTTCCCTCGGAAAGTCACGTTGCACCTGTGGTGGGCAGGATCTTTTGCTATTGTGTCTGTAGCACTGTGTGCCAGAAGGGGCCCTTGGTCTATGTTTGTTTCTCTGTCCACTTCTTCTTTTTTAAAAATAAGAATGCAGTGACTCAGCAAATGAATACAGGAATTTGTCGCACGGCCCCATGGAGGGCCTCACCAGGTGGTGGTGGAATCATTGATCGCTCCGTATCCTTGTGGATATAACTTCCTTTTACTTGCTACATGGACTGGCTTCCAACTTAATTTTAATTAAATTCATGGGAACAACGTTCATGGTATAGATTTTTAGTGGTCTCTGAAGCTAGCTAACGCTGCTCTGTTGCTGACTTCCCATGTTACCGAGTCGCTGAGTGAGTGAACAAACTGAATGTTCTAAATGTATGTGATGTGGAGACGAAAAGTGGGCTCTGCAAAAATCTTACCTAGATAGCACACGTGAGTACCCAAGACAGCCAGAAAGGACCTCAGGGAAGGGAATGTGTGATGTTTGGTTGAAATGAACTGTGCAATCGTGACCAATATGCTTAGAGTGAGGTGCAAATGTGATGTGTCCCTCTAAGACAGTAATGGCTGCTAATCTGAGATGTCCTAGGGTACTTGGAGAACGGCTGTGGTGAAACGATGCTGTCTGACCGGGAAAAAAGTGGAGAAATAGCAGTCAAAGCTAAGAGAAAACACGTTTGTGCTAAACAGGTTGAATATTATTTTACATTAGGGAATAAATCTACAATCAAGTTATATCAAATTAAAGCTAAGTAAATTTAATATATATAGATACTTGCATTTATATATCTTTATAATGCATTTGTATAATGCTAATAAATATGCTTAATATTGTGAAGGCTGAGGAGATCTTATTGGATAGTTTCTGTTAAGAATAAATTGAACCATGCTTGAAGTACATGACAGGAATTAGCAACTGATTCCTTTTAGGGATTATAGGATTAGGCAAATAAAAATATCTTTTACTGCAATTTCATATTATATATTTTATTATGCTGTGCTTGAACACTAATGATTTAGCATTAGTTACCTAATTTATATCTGATGATTATTTTGCAAATGAAAAAGTTGAGGGCAGCATATTATTGGGACAGTGTGCTAGTTGTTTGCTGAACCCTTCTGTTAAACAGCTTTGTGTTACCGTAACAAAACATCTGAGATAATAAACTTATAAAGAGGGGAGGCTTATGTTGTCTCCTGGTTTCTGAGCTTTCAGTCCGTGGTCTCTCGGTGAGGCAGAACATTATGGTGGGAGAGTGTGGCAGAGGAAGCTGCTCGTCTCATGGCAGCAAGGAGGCAAAGAGGGGAAGAAGCCAGGGTCCCGATATTCCCTGAAAGAGTGCGCTCCCTCTGGTGTGGAAAACTCAGAGTGTCAATAAGGATAAAGTGTATAATTGATATTCTGTAATAGGAAGAAAAGGTCTAAAGGAGTAGGGGGAGTGGGAGGAGTAGGGGAAAGGTAAGAAGGGAAAAGAAAAAAAACATGAGAAAATGGAAACAATGTCTTTGTAAATAAAGAGTGGTGGAGGGGGTGAAGGGAGGGCAGGGGAATGGGGAAAAATAAAAAATCAAGACCTGTCATGTAAAGGTACAAGATCCCAATGATGAACCTAACTCTACTGTATACCTAAATTGTACCAATAAACTTAATAGGAAAAAAAAAAGAGTATGCTCCCAGTAACTTCCAACTAAGCCCCAACTTCAAAAGGTTTCATTACCTCTTATTAGTTTCCCCTGGGGACACAGATTTACTACTTGGGCCTTTGTGGGACAGTTTGGGTCCAAACTATAGCTTGCCTTCTCTGGTTCTTCCATAATAGTTAACAGCTCAGGGAGGCTCATGGCTCTTCTGCCTTTTCACTAAGTTTTCACAATGTAATGCATGTGACTCTGATGAGGGGAACTGAGCAGGCATTGGCTTATTCTCTACTTTTTATTCCCACAGACTGCAGCGGAAGTGAGGCAGAGCTTGGCTTCCTCTAGAGCGATGAGGATGATCCTGATGGGATCAGAGACCACAAAGTGAAAGAAAGCTGGGTTCCAGAATATCCTCCTGTCTGACCAGCCTATAATATGAACTAGACAAGTACCTCATTTCACTCACTATGTTTTTTGTTTGTTGTTGTTGTTGCAGTAGTTCTGCCTTTACCCTAACTCTTTGCTTCTCCAAATGTGATTTCTGAGCTGGCAGCACCCCCTGGGATCTGGATGGAAATACAAATTCTATGCCCTACCTACTTCCAGAATCAGAAACTCAGGGGGTGTTGCCTAGCATTGTGTGTTACGAAGCCCTCCAGGTAATTCTGCCCAGTGCTCAGGTTTGAGAACCACTTACCTAGGAAAATGATAATGGTTAGAAACAAGGAATTTGGGCCAGAGAAAGAGATAAATGTAATTCCATGCTGGTACCAGCAGTGTATCCTTGGGGAACTTTGTCAATGTCTCTATGTCTCTGTTTCTTCATCCACATGATGAGAATACTAATGATACCTAGCTTACAAGGAGCTTTCTCTAAAAATTCATAAAATAATATATGGAAAATGCTTAATAGAGGATCTAGCCCCGAGAAAGCCTTCCAGAAGTTACTCTCACATTCATAAATGTGAAGTATTCAAAAGGAAGATTTTGAAAGTGGAAATATTTGGGTCTAAATTCTGACTTTTCTATACTTCAGAACATTATTGAAATGATTTTAGTTTACCGTCTAGTCTTTTTTTTCTCATTGAATTTATCGGTCCATTTTAGGTACACAGTACAGTTACATTCATCATTGGGATCTTGTACCTTTACATGACAGGTCTTGGTTCTCATTTTTCCCCCTTGTCCCTGCCCTCCCTTCACCCCTCCTCTCTCCCCCTTTACAAACACTTCATTTCCATTTCTTCATTTTCTCATATTTTTACATTCTAGTCTTTATAAGATAGATTTCACTATAATTAACCTTGCCAGCGATTCCTCCTCTATCTCCATCTCAAGGGTTGCTGCCCCTTAGGCCTCTGCCTTAGGTCTTTGCTTTCCACATTTTACATATTCTCCCCAAATGAGATCATCTATTTATTTTAATGGGTTCTACCATCTTTGCGCCAGCTCTGCCCAAATCTTTATATATCCCCAGGAAAGACCATTTTCCTTAGACCTGTAGTCATGGATATGTTTACTTCCCAGGGGAGTCTCTCAGACCATTTACACTTAGCACATCCCAGGGGGTCTCAACTGGACCTTCTCCCTTCTCTTCTTCACCCCTATGTATCGCATCTTTGTAAAGGCCTCCTAGACCATCCACTCTGGTACCATCCCCACATTCAGTAATACCCCAGCTCCTGTCATATATCTCAAATAAATCTTTACTAACTTAATTTTTTTCCATTTCTTTTGCTACCAGCTTGATCCAAATCACCATTCCTCATTGTTCTCTTCCAAACACACAGACAGGTTTCTTGCTACTAATTTTCCTTTGTTATTAGACCAGCTTAAATAGAATACCAGCTCTAAAGATGCTGAGGTCTTCCAATCAAATCCTTCAGGGTCTCCTCTTTGCTTTTGGGGTGAAGTTCTTTAATATGGGATCCAAAGACCACTATGGCCTCTGTTCCTTTAGGTTCATCAGTCACCATTCTAACTACTTCTCCTTCTTTTAGCCATTCTACTTCTTGCAGTTTCTTGAGAATGCATTAGTCTCTTCCTTATCTAGGTCTTCCACATGTGGTCCTCTTGGCATAAAGCCCCTTTGGCATCTTTACCTGGTTAATCCAACTCATCTCTCAGGTATGCTTAATCTTTATCTCTTCAGGGAAGCTTTCCCTAAGCTGCTGGACTAAGTTGGATTCTCCTTTGTACTCCCAATTCACTCCCCGCTGGGTCATCAGAACATTCTATTTTTTTTTCTTTTTATAACTTGTTCTACAGATGTTTTTCTAGCTAGATTATAAGTCCATAAAGGAAAGCACCAAATCTGTCTACTTCTGTATTGTCAGCACCAAACTTACTGGCACATTATAGATCCTCAATAATTAATGATAGCAAAAAATGAATGAATAGATGTAAATATTAATTTGTATAAGATATCAATGACCAATTAAAGTTTTTGGCAGATAGCACACAATCGATAAATCTCCATCTCCTTTCTTGCTTGACTTTAGAATAGCTCTATATAAGAATATACACATATTTCTGAAGCTCTCAGATGATTCAGCAGTTATGATGAAACATTAGGCACATGGTCTAATCTGAACAATCTGAGAGTAATTCAAGCTATTGCCTCAGATTTGAATAATTCTCTTTTATAATCAGTTGAACACTGACAAGGTAATAAAACCAACTTCTATTGGACTTGTCAATAAGAACAAATCAGTTATAAGTACAGTAAGTTCATTGATCATTGTAAATACTTTGAATATTGAGTCAGCAGTCATTTGTCAATGATGCAAACATGGCAAGATTTTGCTGAATCATATTTTAAGTATCATCCTATTGCAGAAACTAATGGAAAGTGCTCATTTCCTTAGAAACATTGTTCTTTGTAAAATAGCTGTCAACCAAGACCATTTAAATGTTTATTGGCCTGAAGAGCTGCATAAAGCAGTACATAAAAACCATCTAATATCTGTCTTTTATAAACTTGCAATTTAGGCTTGGAAACATATATATGTATGAGATATATGTATATATACTAAAATGCAGAAAAAAAGCATTTAGACACTTGAATCCTATTACATGTTGGTTAGGAATGACAAGATAAGTAAACTGGAAAACAGCATAGAAGGAACTTGAAAACTGGACAAGATGGAATCAGGGGATGTGTCAGCTCTTTGATGGTTTAGAAAGACCCCTTGGAGAAGTTTAGATTACTGATGTGAGAAAAATTACTTTGCAACCAAAGAGCACATGGCATGATTTCAATTCTCAGTGTGGGAGAAAATCAGAGGAGGCTTTGAATATGTGAGTAGGGTAATAAAAGACATAAAGTCAGCAAAAATAGAAACACTCCTTTTCTTGAGTTGTAGGTTCACATATTTTCTCATACTGCACTTAGATGCAGCTTCTTTATTATTTTTTATAGCTTATCCCTCAAGTCTTAGACCCATTTAATATTAAGAACTTGGTATGTTGAATATTGAGTCAAAAATTTAGTGCAATATGATGAAGTCTACCTGACTAAATAATACGGTCTCTTCAGATAACTCTTAGGTCAATCTCAGTCTTTATTTTATTTTTTTAAATTCCTGTTTCTGATCTAGTCCAGGATGAAGCACAATATTTGAAAGAGAAAGATCCACATGACTTTGGTCAGTGGGAAATTTGGGGATTTTCTTCCCAAGGGCAGTCTGATGGTCTGATCTCTAGCCAATATATCTCATCCATTACTTTCCCCAGTGGAATCTATGGTTTTGATAGGTGGGGTAAGGATTTTGAATAAGGCGAGTAGCTTTATTATACCTCCCCTATTGATATCAGGCATCTTCCCAGGTCTGGTTGTAACTTCTCTATTCCTGTGGCACATGTGGTCCTTGCTAATGGATTGCTTTGTCCTTGGTAAGTACCATCTATGTGATCGATCTCCTCCTTTCCCTAGAGAAGCCTGGGAAAGCTACAGGGAAGAAACAGGGATTCTCCTGTATCATTTGATTGTCCCAAAGAGAAATAGTAACAAACCACTCTGCTTCCACCTTTACCTTACAATCTTGCCACTGTTTCCAACTAGGATCTCAGTTATACATGTCTCAGAGTAGTAGGTGTGAGAATGCATTGTGTGCTTGAGAGCCAGGAATGTGAAGTCGCTTGGCTTCAGGAATCCCCACCACATGAGTCTTGGTGAAAGGAAAAGTTCCTGGCACACAACTGGGGTGGAAATCTGACCTGTATCCCAGAGCCTGGCACAGATAATGTCTGGTGACTATTTTTATAGATGTAATCAGTGAATTTTTGTCAGGCTCATCTCTTGATATATTAAAAGGGCTCTAGAAGAATGTAGAAAAATCTTTTTCTTTCCTGTGACAAAACTAGGATAAGGCTGCTTCCACATTGCATGTGCTTTTTCCATTTTACCATATTGCTTCTTATGACCTGAAAAATATTTTCTGCACATAGAATTTAATTGATTTAAAAATTTTTAGCTTTAATTGAGTTTATTGGTATAATTGATTTTTATAACAGTAGAAATAGTTTATCCCTATTGTCTTATATGTTTCATCTTTTAATAATTATTCTGGGTGAGATTTAGGAAAATAATAACAGTAGATGTCTTTTAAGTCCATAGTATGGACCAAGAAATGTGTGGAATTTGTTGCATAGATTATATAATTTGTTACTTATCATGGCCCTTTTCTCATTCTCTTTTAACAGATAAGGAAAGTGAGGGAACATGGGAACTAATTTTGCAGTATCACACAATAGGAAAAAGATTTGGGTTTAGGTAATCAAACCTGTTAACCACGACACATATTTATTTTCTGCAGATTTTTACATTCAGTTCTATGAACGTTTATTAAAGATGCTATGCCAAACACTGTTTTAAGTGTTGAGTTACAAAGTTTTATCTAATTTATTGTTTTTCCATCCTGTGCATTATTGGTATTTTGGGCTAGATAACTGTTTTGGGAGTTGTCCTACGCAATTTAGGATGTTCAGTATCATCCCTTGGTCCCACCCCATGAGATGTCAGTAGCACTTTTCAAAATATAACAGTCAAAAATATCTCCAGATATTGTTCTGTAGAATCACAAAATTGAGAATGTCTATCTCCTATCGTCCATCTGTCTGTCCATCTATCCATCTCTCTCTCTATCCTTTTCTACTTCCATCTTTCTTATTATGTACCTTGTAACTTTCAAAGTACACATGAATAATACCAGAAGAGGTTCTGCATTTGCAGAGATTCTGCATGACCCCACTCAATTTAATCTTTTTTCTTTTGTTAGATTTAATAACCACTGAAACAGACCTTGTGTTATGTAGAGGAGAATTTCTGACAAAGTGCTAAAAGCAAAAGAATTTTAAGTCTAAACATAGAAGAAATTTATTAATTCCCTTGACATTCATCTCTTACACTCAATACTTTGCATTCAATGTCAAAAGTACCAGGCTATTAAATTAGGAGAACTAAAGTGCTATAGAACTTGTAGCAGGCAGAATAATGGTTCCTGCAAAGATGCCAGGCCCTAGAACCCTAGAATTCCTAAAACCCATGACTATGCTACCTTCTGTGGTCAAAGGACTTTGTACCTGTGACAAGATGGGAATTTTGAGATGGATTATCCAGGTGAGCTCAGTGTAATCACAGGGTCCTTTAAAGGAAAGAGATAGAGGAGAGATGGAGTCAGAGAAGAACATGCAATAATCAAAGGAGAGAGGAAGATAGAGATAGAGAGAGAGAGAGAAAGAGAGAGAGAGGGAGAGAGAGAGAGAGGAGAGAAGAGAAAGGATAGAGCTGTTTTTGGTTTAAAGATGGAGGACAAGGCCATAAATCAAGAGATGCAGGTGGGAGCTGGAAAAGGCAAGGACACAGATTGTCCCTGGAGTCTCTGAAAGAGCATCTTTCAGACACCTTGATTTTAGCCCAGTGAAACTCATTTCAGACTTTTGATCTCCAGAATTGTAAGATGATGAAATATTATTTAAAGTCACTAAAACTGTGGTGATTTGTTAAGCAGCAATAGAAAAGTTCCTCATCACTGTAATTCTTGGTGAATTTAAACTGTATACGATCCTTAAAGAATTCCAGTGGAAGAGAGATTGAAGACTTACTATGCATCAGGCACTTCAGGAATGTGTATTACCTGAATTAATTATCCCTATGATGCCTCCCTCCCGCCCCCGCTCTTTCTCTTTGTTTCAGATTAGGAAATGGGGGCCAGAGAGGTTAAGTAATTTACTTAAAGTTAATGGAAGAGCCAGGAAAGATACCAAAATCCAAAATCTGCATGACTCCAAAGTCTATCTATGCATTAAATTTGATGTGCGATACAGCACATTGCCAAAGCAATACTCTCCACAACGACTATAAACATTCTGGATTCATTGTATTTATTATATTAGACCCCAGGCTAAGTTATTTGTAAATTCTATTGACACAGATGATACAAACTGTAATAAATGTTATTATTCATTTGGGATTTATCAATTAAACAGATGCCTTTTGGTTTATTAGCTGCATGAAGTTATTTCCCAAAAAGGCATTGTTTACTGCCTTTCTCTTGGCTTTTGAAGCCCAAGGTCCTTTATGTCTTGCCAGACTGTGACATTAGTTTCAGCTCCTGCTTAGTCTAACATTTTCATTTTCAAAAAGCCAATGGTAAATCAAGCTGAGAGCTAGATATCCAGTCAAAAATTGATTTAGTATGGCATTGTAACTTATCAGTTATAATCTTACCTTTTTGCCTTACAGAGTAATCTCTGTAGCCATTGACAAATCCAAGGAGGGACACACACACACACACACACACACACACACACAAACACACACTCCCTACTACCAATCCATCTTTCTGACACACATGCCATGTAGGAAAATATTAATAGATAAATGCAGATATTTGAGACTTGATTATTCCCATAGCAGAAAATTTTAAAAAATGCATTCCTTAATAGCTAATGGATTTTCCCCAAAATATATTTTTCCTGAAAGGTAAAATATATGTTGCATATGATATTCATATATGCTGACTCTTACTTAGGATCTAAAATCTCAAAGCTTTCTCTTTATGAAGCGAGCAGTTTGTTTGAAGGCAGGCCTATTCCTTATTCAAATTCATAACTCTCAAGCAACCTGAATGTGCACAGTAAATGATGATTAAATTGAATTCTGTAACCTGCTCATACAGTCAAGGAAATAATGGTGAACAATTCCAGGAAAGAAGATTATGAGCTCATTTATTAGGTTTTCTTGCTTTGGAAGGAGCCTAAGTTTTTAAATGATTCCAAAAGCTTCTCTCTCTCTCTTTTTTTTTTCCTTTAAGGGAACTGTGAACTGATCAGTAAAACATTACTGCCCCATGGTGAGGCTGGGGAAAGCGTCTTCACTGTGACATTAGTGCCATGACCTCCTATGGTCTTTTCACCAGTATCCAGCTTCAGAACATGTATTCTGTTCTCTCATTTGCCATCATGTTTAAAACACTCTATTACTTTTTAAATTTCTTAAATTACGTGGTATAAAGAAAGCATCAGATTTAAGTCTGTCAAAACAGGTGGGCTCCAGCCCCAGCTCTGGTGGTCTCCCAGCAATGAACCTGCAGTTCCCACACCCACCTGTAATTCTGTTTCCTCACTCAGAAAAGGACTGAATCATGTGCAATTGAAAGAGTGGCCACGAGGATTGTTTGAGGAATGCCTGTGTGTGCGAGAGCATCTTATAAACTCTAGAGCCTGATAAAACAGGTACAAATATGATTAAGGCTGGCCTTGAATTTACTATGTAGCCCAGACTGGCCTTGAACTTGAATCAGTCCTCACCTCAGTCTCTCAAGCACTGAGGCTACAGGCATGTGCCACCATGTCCAGCAGCATTATTATTTTAAAACTCAAGTAAGTGATGTCTAGACTGATGCTTTATAAAGCACTGCCAGTCAAGTTTGCTTATGTAATTCAATTTTATCAATTTAGTTTAAAACTCTCTTTTGCTTACTTTGATTTTAAAAATGCTTTTTAAAGAGGCAGATGAATAGGCAGTTGCCAAGATCATAGCTTCAATTCAAGGTAAATCTCTCCCCCTCCATTTTTAAAAAACATGTTATACATGATTGGGAGGATAGACAGACATTTAATACACAAAGAGGACAGGCCAGTAATGCTTCACATGGTTTCTAAAGGGGAATTGGCTTCCTGATGATATGTACATTCACTGCTCTCTCCTCCCACCAGCGCCGCCCCCAGATTCCAGATCAAACAAGGAAATGAGCCTGATCTTTATGTTTTACAGCATATGAAAACAATAAATCAAACATGAAGAAATTTTGAATAACTGCATTGTAAAGCAAATACTTATTTGTGTGTCCTCCTTTACGTCTCTCTCTCTCTCTCTCTCTCTCTCTCTCTCTCTCTATTGGGGATTGAACTCAGGACATTGTGCTTGCCAGGCAGGCGGCACAATCACTGAGCTATATCCCCAATCCCCATGTTTTTCTTCTAAGCTACACTACACTCATATAAGTGGTAGAAAGGGTTAAAATGAGATTATTTTCTAGAAATGATTTTTTCCTGTAGAAACTCTAAATATGCTGATTAGAAGATATAATTAGTCATTGCAGAGAGGAAACTAGTCATTGTAAAGAATTTCCATTCCTGTATTGTCACATTTCTCTCTAGAGGTGATTTTTGTGAAACACTGCAGGCAACATCCTCAGGTCTAAATGATTTCTTTTACTCAGCACTGGAATGTCTGCACATTGCAGCTTCTTAGGAATTTTAAGAAAAAGCAACTTGCTTTCTATTGGTTAACTCTTCTTAGCATTTTTCTCCTTTTCTTGAAATCTTTCTTCTACTAACACCTTAAATATTGCCTGGTTTTCATTTGTTAAAGTCTTAAAGGAACCAACTTTAATGATATATTACTATTTGTTGTATGTTTTCTTTTTTCTTGTTTGTTTATGTACATATAACTCTGTGTTCTGGTTTACACTAAGGAAGCTGGAAATTTCTCCTATTGTATCATAAAATATTTGTGCCATTTTGATATGAAATTTCCAGAGGTAGTTTCTGTAGAAGGAATTTCATAATAAATTTGGTTTATGTGTTTGCTTTCTAATACATTCCTGAACTTTAAAGAAATGTAGAACTTTACTTTTCAACCCAAGGGCCCAAAACACTATCAGTGGTGTGCATATCAAACCATGTACCAATGAATGAGAAAATTCTAATTAATGTATAGCATAGTTATTACAGTTAGTAATACTGTATTTTAAATACTTGCAGTTGGCTGAATGGACCTTAAAAGTTCTCACCATAGAAACATATCAAGATAACAATGAAGAGGTGATAGGTATATCAATTAGATTGATTATAATAATCATTTCATAATGCATGTGTGTATCAAAGCATCACATTATACATCTTACATCTACAGAATCTTGTTTTGTTAATGGTACTTCAATAAGGTTGGAGAAGAGTTGAGAGACTATTTTTAGATGACAAGCTGGATTGCGGGGGGCAAGATCACTAATTTCAGTAAGGTTTGGCTGTCTCAAGTGTCTAAAATCTAAATACCCCTAGGGATATAGAGATCAATAAGACACATAGCCTACAGTTTTTAAGAGTATACAGAGATGTAAGTATTCACAAGTTTAAATTCAGTATGTAAAGTAAAACTGAACAACCAGTCCTGGAATTGAATACAAAACTCAACTCAATATGTTTAAGGTCAAAATTTAATCTTAAACTGAGCATTGATTATTTGGCTCATAAGCAAGTAAAGCATTCAGGGTAAAGAACTAAATCAACAGTAATTTTCCCCACAACAAAACTTTTGTTCAATAATCAAGAGATCACCATATTAATTTTAACTTAACTGTCATAACAAATCCAACTTAAAACCTTACTTTGCTCAAGTTATTTTTTTAAATCGTTGGATGCCTTAAAATTGCTTTTATGGAAAGAAATAAGTTCTTGCTGTGTTTGTATAAAATTATTGACTCCTCACCTCAAGAATTTTGCTCCTGCACTCATTCAATAGTTGAGGAAATAGGGGGCCACGAAGGGTTTAGATAGTTCACTCAGTATGACATGGGTAATCAGCAACACAGCTGGGGCTCACACACAGTCGGACTGTGCTATTAACTCACACTTTCTTGAGTAATTGTTGAATGAATGAAAAGCATTTTCTCTCCAATCTATTCAAAAAATTGCCATAGCCAAGATAACTTATTCAATTGCCTTCTTAACTCCAATCTCTGTACCCTCTAGTCAGCATTAAATCCCACATCCAAAGGGATATTTTAAGCTTTTCATTGTGCTCTCAATACTGCCTTCAAGTCCTTTGAAACACACCAACTCACCTAAAATATTTATTCATATATCTCACCCAAAATATTTATTCATATATCTTGCTCATGTATACAGTTCAATCTTTTAAAATGCCTCTCTTCTTGTGCGTATATATTTTCTGTGAAGGAGAAAGACTAGGAGAAACTATAAATATGTTCCTTGTGAAAAATTTTGGCATGTGGCTCTTTTTTCTTATTCCAGCGCCATGATTTCAAATTGGATTCCTTACAGTGGCTTTTGAGAATACTTGTTACTTTGATTTACTTATAAATAAGAGAAATTTTATTTTCTTATGGGGAATTCTGTATTTTCTTTTGACCTCTTCTTCAATGCCAGCTAGAAAGATACATTTGCAAAAGATACTGCTCCCTTTACTGTGCTCTGAGGGATTTCTGTTTCATTTTCATCTTGATGAGTGACAACATGAAATCTTACAGAAAGATGGAGCCTGCTACTAACAATCTCCTCCTAAAAACTGGTCACTTGAGGTTCTAATGGCACAATGATGTCTAAATATAGCCTCTCGATCTTAGGAAGGCTACCAAAAGGCTAAGGAAAAACCTGTTTGCTTATGGTGGTTGGAGCTTACGGAAGATATCTTCTAATTTGGCTCAAAAGGTTGGGGGCCTCTCAAAGGTCAGTGTATAATTCTGGTTTCAATATATACAGGATATCTTTGGCTATTCAAATCAGTGGAAATGAAAAACAAAACAAAATTAAAACAATGGGTTAAGAAACTACTGACAGCTCATTACAATGTTAGGAATTTGTTGTTTAATTTTTGATGTGTAATTCAGCTAAATTTGTAACTAGGAATTTTGATTTGAAAGGAATTATAAACTAGAACAGTGACGTTCTGCATATTTATATTCTCATCTAATATAGAAGACCCATAATATGCCCCAAACAAGGAGCTCTGGTGCAAGCCAGGTAGTCACACGCTTTAGGAATAACACTAACAGGTTAAGGTAGTCAGTAAGGAAATACTCAGCAATGTCTACAGAATAGATTCCAGAGGGTTTGTTACAATGAGCACAGCAGCCTTTATGACCTTCAACAATCTCTAGCTGCATTTAACTGATGGAACATGGACATAAAATGCTATATCAGAAGCAAAAGTGATCTCAACTCTCTTTTGTCTGTCTTGATCCCTTAATTTTGTTCCACAAACTAAGCAAAAGCCTACCAGATTCCACTTGTATAATGAAATGGAAGTTGGAGGATTCTAGATTGGGTCTTTATTCGGCTTTCTGGAAGCCATTCTGCTTATTCTGTAGAACAAGCCTTTGGGTTTATGATGAAAGTCAGACATCTTACTCTTCCGCTGTCCACATTACTGTCATGTACAGAAGGAAGTTGAAGAGTCAGAAAATCGATTCTGGGTCCGGGATTTAGCTCAGTGGTCTGGTGGACTGCCTTGCAAGCGCAAGGATCCGAGTTTAATCCCCAGTACCAAAAAAAAAAAAAAAAAAAAAAAAAAAC
>NW_022900913.1:23879726-23946510 GCF_012274545.1 Fukomys damarensis | reverse complement strand
AAAAAAAAAAAAAAAAAAAAAAAAAAAAAATCGCTTCTGTGTGGGCCATTTTCTTAGCATCAGATAGCAAATTGAAGCTTTCATCATTAAGGTTGTGAAATCAGCTTGACAGTGGAAATGAATAAGGATTACTGCTAATATTGGTATTAATTGGAAAGTTACTTCCTTTTTTTTTTTTTTTTTTGTACTGGGGATAGAACTCAGGCCCTTGTGCTTTTGAGGCAGGTGGCAGAACCATTGAGCCAAATCCTGGCCCCGAAAGTTACTTCTTGAAACATTCTGAAAAAGTACATTCAATGAGTGTCTGCACTCACTTTCTCTTACATACACTAACCAGTTGAGATATAAAAATGTTAAATGGCTGTGCATTAAATTTAAATGACGATGAAGAAAGATGAGACTAAGGCACTTGCCCTGACTCAGGGAGAAAAGATTATTGCAGGTCATTGAACCAGAACAGAAGTTTAGAGAAGGTTATCAAGGGAAAGAAAAAGACTTTTTAAAAAATCACAATGACCAAAAAGATCACTAATTGTAAATCTAATTTTAAAATACTTTCACATCGTAACTATTTTGAATATCAACAATGTACCACGGAAATTAAAATCACACAAAAGAAAATCAAATGCACATAATAATAACACAGTCATATTTGGATAGGTCTTTAAAGGTAGCCTTAAACACAATCTTTCTCTCTCCTTCCTTGGATCTCACACAGTAGATTTGCAGTTAGGTATTTGTGCTATCGGATGGGATGCAATCACTGAATGCCCAAGCATGTTCAGGAGCTTGTTCTCTGTCACGTAGTGGCTACACAGAAAGGGAAAATAATGGGACGATTAGGTAGTCAGGCAGGGAAATCTGACTGCCAGGGAGAGATCTTGTGTCGAAATTCTGAACTTCTCTGAGCCTTGGCTTACTCAAGTGCAAAACAAGTACATAAATATTATTTATGTATGCACTTTGCTGTCTAAGGGTCTGTCTTAGTCCATTTTCTGTTGCTGGAACAGAACATCCAAGACTGGTTAATTTATAAAGAAAAACGATTTATCTGGCGTATGTTCCTGGAGGTGGGGAAGTCCAAGGGCATGGCGCCAGAGCATCAGCCGTGTACTGCTGCAGATTAACTGCAGAAAGCAGGACGAGCTGGGGGAAGGAGCGAGAGGACACAGAGGGAGCCAGACATACCATGACCTGCTTTTGCTGTCACCAACCCACTCCCACCAGAACTGTCTGCAGGAACCCCTTTGTGAAGAAGGTAGGACCTCCATGACCCAGACACCTGCCTCCTTTCAGTGTCATTGAACTGAATTAAATTAAATTTCACAAGTTTTGCTTGGGGACAACGACATGCAAGCCGTGGTGAGGTACAGTGAGATAATACACATGGAAAATTTAGCGCAGTGTCTGGGGCAAACTGATGCTTAGTAAGTACCAGTTATGGCGTCATTTTAATCTGGTGCTGCTGTCTGAAGTGATAGTGGTTTAGTAATGCTCTGTGTCGTCCATCTAATTTGTGTTGGCACTTCCTACTCTTCAGTTCATTCTCTTTTCAGAAAATGACAATAATACAGGAACAGAAGAAAACCATATTTTTAACCACAGTATTTTTAAGTGATCTTTCAGAATGGATCAAATATCACTTTGTGTTTAGCAAATTTGGATCATGCAATTATAGGCACAAATAACTGCTCTTTCCTAGCTTTAAAGGTGTATAAGGCTGGTAAATTTTATTTTTATGGGCCATTAAAACATTACTACCTAATTAGGAGGGGTGGCTTCCTTGAGTTGGGTACACTTTAAAGACTCACGAGAAAGGCGGATTATGAAGCTCTGTATAATAGCGCCTCAAACAGCAGCTAAATTTTCATGATATTGAAAAAAAAAATACCGCCTTTCAGGTTTTTGGAAACTCTGCCAAAGAAAATCATCATTTATTTCCCAAATAGCTGACATCAGAAAATACCTCTAAAAGTATATAGTTTATTAAATTCCATAAAAAGAGATCTCCTGATATGCTACTAAAAAAAAAGCATGTCAAATGGTTCTAATGGAGATTTGTCTTATGTGTATATCGTATGGAAGGAAGGGGTAAAAAACACTGTGGAAGATAAAGTGGAGAACACTTTGCAAAGAGCGGTTTAATAATAATATGTGAAATTTTTGCCTAAAGCTGGGCCTAATTCTGAGATTTTAATATATTCATCTTTGTATTAATGAATGCTCACATGTTCAAAAATCTAATCTGTATCTATGACTAGCTATGTTCTTCTTTTTGTATGAAACATAATCTCAGACGATATACCCATCATCAGCATCATCATCGAAGAATTTCTACATTATGCGAAACTGGCTGGAGAGGAGCTGCAATTTCTGAAACTGAGGTATTAAAATACTTCTTTCCAATTCTCCTATTAAGTTTACATAAGCCAGAGATAACCCAAGTGGATTCTATACAAAAATCACATTTCCCTTTACCCTGTGACAAGAAAACATATGTGTTTTGTTTTGTGTTTTCTGTATCGGTAGTGACACTTTCACTACTGTGGTTGTCCAATCCCTAAACCTAACTCTTTCTCTCCCTTGGCTTCTACATCCTATTAACTGGGAGGTCCTGGGAATTCTCCCTCTGCAGGGAGAGCTAATACCTGTGATGCCTTTGAAGTGGGGTTCAAGCGTCATCACCTCTTCCAGAAAGCTCTGTGGAACCACAGAGCCTGGGTGACCGCTCTTCTTCATGTTTCCGTTATTCTTTGGGGCTGCTCCATCTTCATCATTAAAGCTGCTGCATTTTATTGTCATGATTGGCAATAATACCCTCCTAGGGCTGCGGGGCTCAGATTTTTCAGTAGTTGGGATCATCAATACTTAATTAGAAACCAACTAAATCAGGATCTTTGGCATGGTAGGTTATTTTTAAAAGCAGTGTTTCATCCCGAGTTTGGTACCCTGGTACCAAAAAAAAAAAAAAAAAAAAAAAACAGTGTTATGTGCAAATAGTTCACCTGGAGATCTGGTTAAAATGCAGATTTTGATTCAGTAAGATTTGAGGGGAGAACTGAGATTCCGCATGTCCTGCAAGCTCTCATGGATGCTGCTGATGTGAAAGCAACTAAAATTGTCTCCAAATGGCCATGCGTTTTAGGAAAAAAATCACATTCATTTCTGTGCCACCTACATTTATATCTTAAGCTCATAAACTGAGTCAACACAGACTACTTCTTCTATCGTTTTACTCCTACCTGCCGTCACTATTTTAGATGTAGAATTGTTGAGATTTTCTTATAAATCAGAACTCGATTAGTCAGTGTTTCTGGCCTTTTCCACTTTTAGTAGTAACGAGCGCTTCCTTCCAACTCTCTTTTGTCCGTGTTCCTGTATCGATCTCACTGGTGATGTGGAAGGTGGGGAGGAGCGAGACAAGAAGAGGTCTCTCTGCCCTGGCAACTGCTGCGGTTTCACAGCTCGACCTTTCCTACGCATTTGGTTACTGCTACACCCCCAAGACTCCCTCTTTGGGTCTTGTGACCTCCTGTGACCCTCTCTTTCTTTTTCCTTCTAAATTTGAAAGCCCTTTGCTCCCCACTCCCATTTTATCCCACTTTCCATCATAGTCTTTGCTGTCACTCTGACCCCAAAATAATTTGACAAAACTAACACAAATATAAACAAATGCATACAATGAAAAATATTTTTCTTCGGCTTTCAGTACTATTTGCTCAACAGCAGTACTTTTTCTCAGTCAATGCTTCTATTCTTCCACATGCAGATCAGATCAGTCTTCAGCTTTAGGCGACCGTGTTAGGTTCTGATTAATTATTTGGTAGGGTTTGTAGCATGATTTAAGGATCTTTTAGTCTTTGAACACCTTTATTTGGCAATCTAAATACAGTCTCATGGTCTCCAGAGTGTGCATAGCGGCAGTGTAGGGTACAGCGAGAAACTCACCGGGAACTACTGTGTTCTAAAATTTCATGGAACATCCACTAACATGTGACCTTCCTCAGCCCCCAAGTGAATTACTAGCTCAAGGTAATTCACAGTTTCTACAGTAGGTGGCGCTGCATTCCTTTTGATGATGTCATAGTTACAACGCTGTTTCCCACAGTGGCTCTGATAAAGCAACTACAACGCAAAAAATCAGTGTGGAAGACTAAAAAAAGGGGCGGGGGGTATCTGATCTGATTGAGAAGCTGTGCATGTTCAAAGCTCAGTATTCCACTTGTAAATAATTGTACTATTTGAGTAAAATAAAAAATTTTCCTGTCAATTTATGTGTGCTATTTTTTCAAATGATTGCAGTGCTAAGTTGCAAACTGTGAAAAAGAGCTTTGGGAAACTGAGGAAATTTCAGAGCCTCCACTCTCATTTAATCTTAGTTTTTCCTCAGAAGTTTCCTGATGTGGCGCGTCTGGATAATCATATCGGGTGTCTGACGTATTCCAAGTCAGTTAAAGGTAGATCAACTTAGTGCCACAAGTAAGGGACAACCCCTCCTTTGGTTCCCAAATTTATTTTTATTTTGGATATTTTAAATTATAATAAACAATTATCTTCAAAGACAGATTTGGGAAAATGCCGCCTCAACAATTCAAGAATGCCTCTTATACCCATCTCACATTGCACTGTGGGCAGCTATTACTTCAGTTATGGCCCTCGATATTTTTATCCTGCCAATTTCTCTCATGTGTTATAACTTCAAGGAAGGGCAACTCGAGAGGGCAGATGATGATGACAAGGCAGGGAAATTTATCTAACTGCCAATGATTTTCCTAAATCCAATGAGTCTGGGCAAAGCTATGGATGTAAAAGGGCTCTGCCATGATTCTCTACATGTCCTAACCACTGAGGTGTGTTAATTAGCCGATTTCACACCTACGTCGATATAAATCAATATCAAGTCAACACTCCCCTTCCTTGTATGACACATACATTTAATAGAATGCACACAGTGGGCTTTTTCAAGCACTTACCATGTGCCAACCACCAGAGATTGTCTCACTGAAAACACCCATCAGGTAGGCATTGCCGTAGACAATTTCTAGACGCAGAAACTACAGGCTGGAAAGGTTAATAACCTGTCCAGGGGCACATAACTGGCGATTGGTAAGGCAGTGACACATTCTTAAATCTGCTTGGGTCCACAGCGTGCAACTTCTCCCCGTGGCAATTTTACCTCTCATAACTACAATTGTAAAACTGATTTTTGTGCAGTTTTATTTTCTGATGCTTCCTGTACTCTGAAGCTTTTGGACGTTCTTTAAGAATCTGTAATATTGTAATGTAAAATGGCAGCACAATTTGAGAAGAGAAGCAGAAAGAGAAAAAAACAACAACAACAGCAGGGGTCTGGGATCAATCACTTAGAAACAGCACTTTTTAAAACCTTAAACTTAGGGCCGGGGATTTAGCTAAGCGGTTCAGTGGTCTGCCTTGCAGGCACAAGGACCCGAGTTCAATCCCTGGTACCAAAAAGACCCCAAAAACCTTAAATTTCTATAGCAATAGTGCCATTTGGATTTTAAAAAGGGCTTTAAAGATTTTCAGATTTTAAAAAGTAATCACCATCCTATTAGCGCAGTGTTATTCAAGTTTCACAAAGGAAATGAAGTGCAAGTAAGTGAACTATCTCTCTTTGGTAGTCACACAATGTGAGTTTCACAGCAAATACGTTGCTGGATCCTTGGGGCATCTGTGTTGATGTTCACCCCTCCACTGAAGATTTCCTATCCTACTTTATTCCACATTAATAGTTCACTGCACTGGAACTGTGCCTGGTTACCTCAGCTGTAGCTGTGGTTGGCTTTCCTTCATTTATAGTGGTAAATAGTTAAAGAGAACAGTTACACACTGTTACTCAGGGATATTTGATCAAAGATTGAAGTGTGAACATCGGCCCTTGGAATCTGCAAAATTCATATTATTTGCCTGAGATCCTAATATAGGTGTTTTAAAAATCAGAGCTGTGATAATGAAGGCAGACATTTTACTATCTGTTCATTCTGTTTATGTAAAGGATGTGTGACAATAATTTTTCTTACCAATGCCACCTTATGAAATGCAGAATCTGCCCTGGCTTTTCTTTTACACCTTTGCAGAATGCAGATATTTTGCAACAAGAAGCTTGCTGATGACGCAATCTCGGGGAACACTCTCGGTGACAGTTGGACAGAGCTGCCTCTGACTCAGCTCCAGGAATCTGTAAGGGCTATAATAAGCCCTTCCTCCTCACTTTACTTTCTAGAGCCAATAAAATGGTCAGATGCAACTTAGAAATAGTGCCTTTACGTAACCATTTTTCTCTTTTTGTCAATCTTGCTATAATTAAACCATAAGAATTTAAAACACCTGGTTCTTGACAATTACCAGAGATCAGACTTAACAGCAGCAACAACCACCAAATCTAACCCGCAGGGCTGGGTTTTGCCAACAAAGGGCTTTGGTCAGAGAACGGAGGGCGTCATAGGTAGCAGAGCAAAAAAACAGTTAACGTGAATTCAGCCAAGAACTCAAGCTCAGAATGTTTGCTTTCAGAATGAGAAAAAGACACTTTCCTTCCCATACAGCATAACCACTCTATTCCTTTTAAGGCACCCTACTTTATAGAATAGCTGGACCCCATTTTGCAAGCTAAAGTACAAATTAAAGGATTTATGGTAATGCTGTGCCGATGGTTGTGGGTGTTCATTTTCCACCATCGTTTCTTGGTCGCACTGCTAACCTTTCTCAGTTTCTTGCTTCAATCTTCTTCCCAAAACTACTCAAGTGGAAAAAAAAAAAAGTCATACCAAGTAAGCAACAATTTTTACTGTATTGGGAAATAGTTCACATCCTCCCTGTCTACTTATTAGAAGTAACTTCTTCAAGCTTTTAAACCCGGAATGTCAAAGTGCCCAAGGATTCCTACCTTGCCCACGTACTGATAATCCGTTCCCGTGTATTCCTCCAGGAGAAAGAATTGGTTCCACATCCAACTCCTCTTTGAACGGTTCAGCTCGGTTTTGCTGTTTCCTGAGAGCTCCAGGGCCCTTTTCTTTGCTGGGAAACCACTAGTCCTCTTAGATAATGGAGTTGAGAAAGTCGGGTAGGGCTGACCCACCCAAAAGAGCAGCAAGAAGTACCAGGAAGTTCTCATGCTGACGGCACGCAGTCTCTGGTTCACAGTTCCCCTCCTCTTCAAGTGGCTCTGCTCACTGCAGTTTCCAGCTTCATCCCTTCCTCCTTTCTTAATGTTCTCTGCTTGGCTCTCAGAGGATATCTGGAAAGAATAATAACATATCAAGCATTTTTAGAGATGCTTAAAATTCAGTGTTAAAGCAAATAGGCTGGAAAAAGAGGACAGAAATTTGAATAGCAAAACAACAAAAAAGTTGGCTATCAATTTTGAAATGAGGAAAATATTCTTTTAGATATGCTAAGTGGAAGGCATGTGCCGAGTAGGGAGCCACTGTTTTCCTTTTCTATCACTTAAAAAAATCCTATTTTAAGTAATAGATTTGCTATAATAGGTCAACATGCCAGGTTGGATTATTTCACTACTCTTTTACCTCGAAATGTGTGGGCTGAGATCTGGTTAGAAGAAACGAGTTTGTGTTTCTGATTCTATTTGCATACTTATCCTCACTCACAAGTGTAAGGCAAAGGATATCTCAGACAATTTAAATTCCATTGAAAGTGGATAATGCTGAAATCTCGCTGGAATTTGGTGAGCGCTGGGGATGTGCCAGGCATGAGGTAGGGCCGAGCTTACTCTGAAGAATTGGGCTGCGGAACTGTGCTGGGATGGAGCAGGCTGCTGGGTCAAATAAGGCTGGAAAATACTGCGCACCTTCTCTTTGGAATGCAGATCAGCATGCTGGAGTTTCTGAAGTGACAGTTTGCAATGATAGTAATAAACCTCTACTCATTCCAGCGTTCTCTAAAGTTGAGCAGAAAGCTTATCCTCATATGAGACTCCCTCACACTCTAGGGTGGGTCAGTGAACACTCATAGAATTTATATGTAAGTCTATGAGAATTAAATGAGCAATTCTATATAAATTTCTTTAGACAATCCTTGGAATTTCATAGCTGAGTTTCACTTGTATAATAAGCAATCAAGCATCTATGTTAAAATTGTCAAACGATCTCTATGCAATTTTCACAGATGCATGGAACATATCATCTCAGTATCACGGTGAGGACCACTGGCTGCAGATCTTCAGAAAAGTCAGCTATTATACATGTGGGTAATAATTTTCCATGGCAAATATTAATTTCCAAGAACATAACCTACCATTTAAAATATTGTGGAACCAGACAGCTTGGCAAAGATGTCCCAATATGGTTTGCTAGCTTATGCAATTAAAGTCATAAATGCCTTTATATTTTCATTTTTTAAAAAAAAAAACCCTCAACCAATGACTCCTTTATTTTAGCATTTGATGTAGGGAAATATTTTCTTGAATAAAGTCAACAACAACAATTACAAAGAAGTGTTTTAAATATGGAACACAACAGTAATTAAACTAGTGCCTTCACTTTTAGACACACAGATTAACATTTTTTTTTTCTTTTGGTACTGGGGATCGAACTTGGGACCTTGCCGAGGCAGGCAGCAGAACCACTGAGCTAAATCACTGGCCCTAATTAACATGTTTAGGCAATCAGATCAGTAATTTTTTTCTTTATATCAGGATTCCTGTTATTCTGTTGCATGCATGTATATGTGAGCAGGATCTTTGTTTTTTACTCCAGCAATGAGTAACTATAGCCATCTACCACGTGCCTTAGTGAAAGCTTTCTGTTGGAAGATAAGTGAAAGATTTCACTGTATTCAGCATTTTAAAGCCTTTATTCCATTATTATGCATCTTCTTGACAGCAAACTGGGGAGGCTGAAAATTCTACAGGTAAGTAAATTAGCACTGTGACAATTAGTCATACTGGAAAAATGCCAAGCAGCAGTATACTTGTCATCATGTGGCCTTGGTACAGGTGTGGAATGAGTGATGATTAATCAGGTGATGATGCTCCTCTCTGCTTATGATGGTGCACAGAGGGGACTGAAAGGGCATATGGAAAAGAGCCTTCAAAAGACATCGATTCCATTTTAGAAGTAGAGATTACACTGAGGCTGATTCAGTGGAAATTTTTCTTCCTTTCCCATACTCTCCATTATTTGCAAAGACAAATCCTGCAGTGAAGAATTTTACGTCTGCTGCTACACTCCGCGTGTGTTCCATGGCACTGGCAAGAAAGAGGGATGCAGAGAATGGAGGTGTCAGCTGCTTAAAAGGCTGACTCTTAAAGGCTGTTTTTTTTTAAAAAAAATCGATCCCTGTGGGTGTTGTATGCAAACTCTACAAGCTGTTGCCACTTGAATATTAAATATTAGTTCTTTTTAATATCACAGATACCAAAATGTCAAGTATTTCCTTTTTTCTTGGTAATGAGCCTTTAAAGTGATGCAAATATAAGCAGTTTCCAAGTATGTGATAACATGTAGTTTTGCTAAAATCTCATTCTTGTATCCGCCTGACAAGGTGAGGCCTTGATTATAAACTCAGTATATAAAACTGAGTGACTATGGTCCATTCATATTTGATATTAGCTTTTTAGATGGATAGACTTCTCTGTGAGGCTCTACAGTTTAAAAACACTGCTTGCTTGGTGCATGACTATAATCTCAGCTATTTGAAAGACTGAGGCAGAAGGATTGAACGTTTTAGGCCAGCCTGGGCAATTTAGAGAGGTCCTACTTAAAAATAAAAAATAAATTAAATAAAAAGGCTGGTGATGTAACTCAGTGCTCCTTGGTGCCATAACATAGACAAATGTGATTCTGGAAACTGTTAAATGCCTCTTGGTAGTGAGAGCTGGAATCAGATTGCCTCATTTTAAATCCAGGCTCTGCAGCTAGTCTCTATGCACTGGGAAAACCCCTCAATCCCACTCTACCTCAATTTCTCTTTCTGTAAATTCAGACAATTATAGTACCTACCTCCTTAGGGTGTTGTGAGAACTATTGCATGCAATGCACTTAGAATAGTGCCCAGAGCTTAGTAAGGTATTAGTACTAGCAATTATGTTATTACTATTATTAGTGTTACTATTTGTATTGCACATATAAAATCCATCTATAACATACTGGAAAAGTCTGAAGAAGATAGCTGAATTCTCTTATTTAGGCCTATATATATTTTTTTGTTTGTTTGTTTTTCAGAAAGCATCTCCAAGTTAGTCAAAATCCTTTTAAAATTAAAGAACAGAAGCACTTTAAAACAAGAATGAGTTCCTTTGCTAATTGTTTTCCTTTATATGGACTTCAATTCTGTATTTAATAGTAATAGCACAGAAACAGAGAAGCAAAAATGCTCTGTCACCTGCGTGAAGGAGATGAACACAGGTAAAAAAGAAAGCTTCCTGTCAGACTGACACATTCACAGAATCTATGTAACTTTTTCCTTTCTGTTTTATTATGTTGCAATTTAAAAAATCTTCTTTACTTAGACCAAAAAAAAAAAAAAATCAGAACTAGCTTCAATTTTGCCTTTGTATAAATGGTACTGGTAATCATCATGCTGATATGATTCTGTTACATTAGAGAAGAATTTGGTAGAATTAACATGAATGATGTGTCAATTTTATATTTTACTTAATCTGAAAGCATGATGTGGAAAAAAATGAACATACACCAGGAATGATCTCTTTTTTTATTATTGAGTTTATTGGTACTTTTTAAGTATACAGTGCAGTTACATTCATCATTGGGATCTTGTACCTTTACATGACAGGTCTTGGTTCTCATTTTTCCCCCTTGTCCCTGCCCACCTTTGACCCCCTCCACCCTCTCCTATTTACAAAGACTCTGTTTCCATTTTTTCCTTTTCTCATATTTTTTCTTGCTCCTTATTTCCTTTCCCCTACCCTTTCTTCTTCCCCTACACCTTTAGTCCTTTTCTTCCTATTTTACATTGTCAGTTATACAATCTGGATACTATTTACACTTTGGTTTTTCACACCAGAGAAACTATTCAGTATTTACACGTGTCTTATTTATTTCACTTAAGAGTATGGCCTCAATAGGCATCCATTTTCCTATGAATGACTCTAGTTTCTCATTCTTTATGGCTGAGTAGTACTCCATTTTATAGAATAACCACATCTTTATCCAGTCATCAGGAATGATCTTTACTGCAAAACAAAAACAAAACAGGATTCAAGGTGTCAAATGATCATGATTCAAGCGAAGGAAAGTGCTTAGGAAACGCACAACTTTGTGGAGAGCTGTCGATTTTTGATCAGTTAAAATACAAGAGAAGCACATGGTAAATGGTAACTGAATGTGCTGGCTGATTTTATAGATGTCGGAAAGGACAAAGAAGTGAGGCCATAGATAGATACTGAATTTAAAATTGCAGGCACAGTGACTGAATCAGCAAAGAACCAGAAGATTAGGTAATGGGGAGAGGGAGCAAAACAAAGTAGATATGGTACCATTTTGCTCCTCACGCCTCCCTTTCATCCCCTCTTGCATTAAAGAACAAATCAGTCAGAAACACAAACAACTCCATAAAAATTCAAATGGAATTTCCTAATTACCTTTTAATGATAGTTTAGCAAGACATGTCTCTACTTTTCATTTTCTTTTTTTTGGGGGGGTATTTGGCTTTATTAGGGAGAATTTTCTGTTTCTTAAAGACAATCATTTGTAGGCCCCGAAATTTGAAATACAAAAGTGGTTGATCCAGAAAAACTGTTTGGATTTTTACAAAAGCCTCATCTTGGTGATATGTAGAAGGTAATTAGGATGTTCATAGAGAGTGGCATAAGGCCCTTATAATATTGATAATTGCATACTTTGAACATTTATTTGCCCACAGATAAGATGTATCAGTATTTTAGTCTTCGCAAAAGTATTTAGTCAAGTCCAAGTCTTACTCAATGAATGCCATCAACAAGGAGCCTGGGCCTCATTAATATAGGTTTTACCAATTTAGGATATGTGCTAATTAATACAGAGAGGCTGGACTGATGTTTTCCTTTGATTAGCAAAACCTTTTGCCCTAGGTTATTGGAAATGAATTGCATAAAAATATTTCACAGGATATGTAGAATGAGAAGACAAACTACAATGTCTTCAAGTTCTCTAGAGTACTTTGGAATCACCTTTCATTCACAAATAATTAATATGCTAATTAGAAAATTCCTCCATTGATTTAATTGCTTCTTCAGTGACTTATGTGATAACAGTTTCAATGTTTGACTGTATTATCTAGTTTTGAGATACTGATTCCATTGCACTATTTACAAAGAGTAAGTAAATATTAGACATATGTGAAAGCAATATAATTACATTAAAGCTTTTGGATTCAGACGGCATATCATTGTTCTAGCATTCTTGATTAATTCTAATCAGGACAATATTACTGCAGTGCTATCTAGGCTTACAAAATTAAACTAGGCACATTCATTCTTTAAGATGCAGAGCCTTAACTTTGCCACTGGATGCACACTAAGCGTTCAATCATGTTATTAATATACTTTAACCATAGTATAAGAATGTAAAAGAATTTAACCTCAGTTTAAGCATAGTAAAAGAATGTTTTAAAATCTATTATGAAACTCTTCAATGAATGGTGTTGCTTATACATATTGAAGCATAATCCTTTGCATGCTACCCACAGAAAATGTTTCTGAAACTATTTTCTACACTTGAGTCATCCTAACCTACTGAACAACTTACACTGAAGTCATCTTAATTCATAAGCATAAAACTTCTTAGGATATGTTATAGTTTATTTCTAGTTGTCCCTCCAAGGCTTTATAAGTGCACCTCTAGGCAGGGCTTTTGGAATGCACTTGGGTGATGGGGCATTACATCTTACTTGCTGTTAGGAGGTGGGGTCTAGGTGGGTCACTGTGGGTGAGACCCAGAAGAGTATATCTTCCTTTCTGGCTCCTGACTTTCTTCTCTGTTTCCCGGCTGCCATGAGGTAGGTAGCTTTTCCTCCTCCGCACCCCTCTGCTCTGTCATTGCCATCCTGCCCTGAAGGTAGCCAACTATGGACTGAAATTTGAGCCAAAATAAACTCATTAAGTTGTCAGTGTCAGGTATTTTGTCCCAGCAAGGACAAAAGTGACTAAAACAGCATATGTATCATAAATCTCTTTTTAACTTTTGGCACATCTTCTCATGTTATGCAATTAATGAAGTAGAAAACAGCTGGTTACTTACAACTACTTAGCATTTCTCCTGCCATGTTGCATTCTAATCCAGAGCTTGGCATTCTCTAGTCCCAGTCTTGGTGCATCGAGGAGGAGGAGGAGGATGGTGTCTATGACACTACAACTTAGCACGTTAGGGAATCAGAATAGTACATCAAAATGAACTAAGCCAAAGGGAAACATGCCTTCCTATAAGTAAAATCTTTAAAAATATGATGCTACTTATTCTGAGAGAAGAGTTTTACAGCCAATTAGGTTTGCTCAAGATCAATTTTCTGATCACCCCAGAACCTTTGTTTTGAGTAGGTTGCCACCTGCTGTGAATAAAAATATGTCGATAAGACATGGTGGATCTTCTAAAAGTGGTGACATAAGGATAGAACCAATTTTAAATGTTTCGTAGGGGCTTCACATGAAGTCTTCATTTCTAAACCTCCATTTCATTTTTCTGTAAATGTCAAACTCACTGTTGAGTAAAATTGGTTCTGTTTCGTGTGTGTAATGAACTCCACTGAAATGTGTCAAACAGCTCTGGCACTGCTCACCACATAGCATTTCTCTTGTGCCAATGAATCATTACTGCAACAGCCATCAAATGATGCCTGATTTTTTTGTAAATGTTTATATTTGTGGATAATATGCCAATCTGTTTGCAAACTGATGCATTTCCAGATGAAGCCATTTCAACAGTATTACCCTCATTCTAAAATCATATTCCACACATTAGATTAATGAAGATAAAAATCAAATGTGTTACAACGCATAATGGGGTCTTTTGAGGCTCAAGGAATATTTGGTTTGAAATGCTCACAGAGGACAAAACAAACAAATGTCAGTCAGAGAATAAAGACAAAGTTCTTATTCCACATGAAGAGAAAAGTGCAATCATTTGTGATAGGAAGTATCCAAATGTGACTAAGACCAGATCTTGGCATGCACATGTCTAGGCTAGAAACTTGGTCATGTTTAACACTAGGTGACAAATAGGGGACCTCAATTTTCTTTATCTATTAACAGTACCTATGTCCTAGGAAATAAATGAATTCATGTGAGGTCTTAACTATTACTTGAAGATGTCTGCAACTACTTCAACTGCCAGAGAAATTGCCAGCAGAGCTAAGAGACAACCCACAATGTGGAAAAAAATTTTTACCAGCTGTTCCTCAGACAAAGATCTACTATTTAGAATATATAAAGAACTCAAAAAAATCAGACCCCCAAATATAAAGACCCAATTCAAAAATGGGCATCTGTAATGAGCAGACATTTCTCATACAAAGAAATAAAAGCAGCAAATAAGCCTTTGAAAAAATGTTCAACATCACTGATCATTCAAGAGCTGTAGATGAAAACAACATTGAGATTCCATCTGACCCCAGAAAGAATGGCTGCTATTATGAAATCAACCAATAACAAATGCTGGTGGGGCTGTGGGGAGAAAGGGACCCTTCTTCATTGTTGGTGGGAGTGAGGACTTGTGTAAACACTGTAGAAATCAATATGGAGATACCTCAATCAACTAGGATTAGAAGTCCCATTTGACCCAGCTATTCCTCTGCTGGGTATCTTCCCCCCAGAATTAAAAGAATCATACCACAGCAGTATATGCTCACCCATGTTTATAGCAGCAGAGTTTATAATAGCTAAAGTTTGGAAACAACCCAACTAGCCCTCAACTGGAGACTGGATAAAGATGTGGCTTTAAAAAAAAAATTGAGTACTCCTCAGCTATAAAGAACGAGAAACTAGAGATATTTATATCTAAGTAGATGTACATTGAGGTTAAGTGAAATTAATAAGACACACATGTGTAATACCAAATAGTTTCTCTGAAACTAAAAGTGTCAATAAGGCTCAAAATGTATAATTGATATTGTGTGATAGGAAGAAAAGATCTAAAAGAGTAGAGCAAGTGGGAAGAGTAGGGGAAAGGGAAAAAGGGAAAAGAAAAAATATGTGAAAAGGAAAATCATGGAAATAATGTCTTTGTAAACAGGGAAGGGTGGGCTGGGGAATGGGGAAACAATAAGAACCAAGATAAGGCATGTAAAGGTGCAAGATCCCAGTGATGAATGTAATTGTATTGTATATCTAAAGTGTACCGATAAACCTAATTTTTTAAAAAAGGACATTTCAGTAGATGATACACATAGGCCATCCTAGGACTGTATTTTTACCTTTTGTGAACTTTTTTTTTGGCCTTTTACAATTAAGAAATTTAAACCATTTGCTAATCTTTAATCATCAGTGGATCCCCATTTCTGATTTAACTTGAAACTCTAGAAATTCTAGTGACAATTCTATTTCTAGAGTGTGTGGGGGGTCCTACCTCCTGCAGATTTTCTTTTTTATAGGGGCCCCACTCATCATTATTGTGTCCCTGCACTGGGGCCTTGTGTTCTGCTGCTGTCTGTCACCTTGCTTTCACTGTGGTTTTCTTAGATCCACTTGCAATCCTTTCTTTATGCATCTTGCCTGGCTCTTGAAGGTCTCTGAACTCATGAAACCCGTCTTTCCCCAAAAGATTTCCTCAAGCGAACAAAGAAGAGAGAGCATTTTATACTTTTAATTAGCTACTCATGGTATGAATTCCAAGCATTTCTGAAGCAGGCTGTGTGTTTAGGTTACAGAAATGTATGAACGACTTGTGTTCACGTTACTGTCTGCTTATATGTTAGGATTTCTGGCAGCTACATTAATCTTTTTGGACACATAGCCATTTAAGATAATGAAGCTTAAACAAGACTGGGAGATGTCAAAAGCCACTAGCCAATTAGCATGAATGATTTCAAGATTTCAATGAATTTGCTCTTATTTTGAAGCTTAACGAAAAGGCACGCTGAATATATTGGCTGGGAGCTGTGGGCCAACAGGAGACAAGGGATCCTAGTGGGTATGGAGGGGATCAAAACAGATTTAACCTTATTACTAAATTGCAAAAGGAATCACATAATTGGGCTTGCCACTAAGTAACTGCAAACTTGGCACATCATAGATGATTTTTAAAAACTTTGCACTTACATAAAATGTTATGGGCCGAAATGTTTAATTTTGCTGCTATATGTCCAAGTCTTTTGTCAATTACTTGTTTTATCTGTGCTGTCTAACTCACACATAATAATGCTGGTTAACATTTGCTACATTCTGTCCCTGAATTTACATTGTGTTAGGCACCATGCTAAACATACCACCCAAGGTATTTTCATTTAATT
Source organism: Fukomys damarensis (assembly GCF_012274545.1). Lineage (NCBI taxonomy): Eukaryota > Metazoa > Chordata > Mammalia > Rodentia > Bathyergidae > Fukomys > Fukomys damarensis. The sequence goes on along the minus strand of NW_022900913.1, from coordinate 23,930,091 downwards.
CTCATGACAGTCCTGTGAGGTGGATAATATTCTTTCAATTTCTGCATGAGAAATTGAAGCTTAGAAAAGTTGAAAAACTTGTTCAAGGTCATAGAATGAGTATGTAATGACCCTAGACCCTAACTGAGGACCAGGGTGTCCTTACTCTGACCCCACATAAGGGAGTCACAGGCCAGGCTGCTGCCCACAAGACAAGCATCAGGATCACCTCTTCATGATTTCCCTCAAACATATTTTCAGTACAGATGTCCAAGAAGTAAAAATAGTTATCACAAAGCTTGTAGGATATTAAGAACAGCAAGCAAATGTTTGTCCTGTGCCAGGTAATAGAATAAATGTCCTTCATTTGTATAAGTTGTACAGTAATCTTTCAAGATAGAGACCATCTTCTCATCCTTGCTTTAGAGATGAGAAACACAGGCTTAGAGGAGGGACTGGATGCTTTGCTCAAGGGTATACAGCTAGTGAGTGGCAGAACCCCATTAATTAAAGAGGCTCCTTTTTAGCCATAAGATCCACTATCTCATTTGTATTTTGCTCATGGAAACATCATCAAGCTTTTATTTACTTTCATTTCAGGCAAAATTTGAGCAAATTTATCATTAGATTTCTAAATCCCCAGCAAATTGAAGAGATGAGGAAGGAATGCTGGGAGTTGGAGTTTCCACAAGAGTGGGAGGGAGTAACAGGCTGAGCGAGTAGAAAAGGAAGATGGAAGGACTAGAGAGACAATGGAGCAAGTCAGGGAGGGTAATGAAGCCCTGCCATCCTATGCCAGGATCAGGGACCAGCATTAAATAATAACACCGGATGAGCATTTGTGAAGTAAAGGAAGGTGTGGGTGAATGCATGCACACCTCGATGTAAGAATCACTAAGTTTGTGAATTGATGATGGGACTCATGACTGTAAGAATGAACATGAGTATCCATAGCCCTGGAGGATATCCCCATTGCAAATAGAGCACACGGATACACATGCCGGTGACCTTGAGTCATTAAGGAAAGGTCTAAGTTCTCTTAACTGTTTGGCTTGAGAGACACGGATGTGCCAAAGAATAAGAACGGAGAGCTAGGGATTCCCCGCCTCCTCATATGACCTAGGGAAGTTTGTCAATCTCTCTGAGCTTGTGTCTCTCACATACGAAATTTGGGCTCATGTGCTGCTCAGAGATAAAATAGCACAGTGGGCAGAAGCAGGCCGGAGAGAGGTGCAGGCAGGTGTGGCTTGACCCGATGTGTTTCCACGTCTCCTTTTTCAATCAAGAGCGGTAAAGTTTTGATGTCTCAGGGGAGCTGCCTAGTGCATAGCGCTCTTCTTTCTCTTCTAAACTCCAGAGAAATTAAGGAATAAAAAGTATTAGATGCAGACCAAAAATATCGTCTTTATTACTTAAAAAAAGTCCGATTAGAAATGTGATTTAGTGTAAAAGCCAAACGTACTTGCTAAGTAAACCCCAGAATTAGGCAGACTGCCCCCGGGAGTAGGGGTTACACTTTATTCTGCCCTTAAAAAAAGCTGAAGTGGTTTTTCTTTTTGGATTGCAGCTCTGATTGTGCAGTTCAGAGCCGGAGGGAATGATTTTCTACTCCCAGCCCTGGTCAGATCAGGTATAGAACCAGAGAAAGGGTTTGGGAAGGACCTGTTTTAATCCCTACTAATTATGAAAGATGATTAGAGACATCAGTGATCCTGAGAGCCAGTAAATAACTTATTAACTAACAGTTCTTGCATTTGAAACTGCTTTTCAGAGTTGTTTACAGCATCTCTAAAAGGAAAAAAAAATGAATAGTTTAAAGATGGAGGGTTTAAAGTTTCCCTAAAAATATCTTTCACTTTAGGTCAATCAATACATTACAGGCAAAATAAATTCTTTTCCATCTCACTTCACTTTCCCCCACTACATGCACACATATGAGTGCAAAAAGGGATAATGATCTAGGCACTTTTCCTGTGCCTGTTAGCACTGAAAATCTACCATGGCTCTTTTACCCAAAAGGAGAGCAGTATTTATGGAGGTGTAGGGAAGAAATAATCAAAGCTCCACTTGTTGTTTGGATAGCTTGTTCATTCATTGTGTTTTATGTAACACTTTATTTGCAGAGGATTCCTAACTTAAATTAGATGCTTCTCAGAGTATCTTGGTATAATAATTTAGAAGAAATGTAATTTAATAAATAATGCATAACCACTTAAAGGGGCAGAGTGACTTTCAAAGATTTCTTTCTTGATACTAACTAAAGCAGAGGGGGCTTGTAAAAGTGGGGACATCTTAACTAATTTGGTCTAATGTTAACTGACCATCAAATTAAACTTGCACAAGACAGGAAGACAATGTGTTTGAACGGGATGCTGGGTGTTGTATCAGTTTTGATTGCCTTCATTTAAAAACTTTAATTAGAACCTCTGTTTACTTTAGTCAAATTGTGCATAAAATATCACACAAAACATTTTAAAAGAGAATTTTAATTATACCACTAAAGAAATGCCCTTGTTCAATGTTTACTAAACACTTGCCAGAACAAGTTAATTAATACATGTTTAAATAAGTGAAAGAGGAGAGGAAACAACCAAAAAAATCACATTCATCTTTTGTCAAGTTTTGCTGCAGTTGTCAAAGAAGTTCAATTTCTAATTTAACGACTGTTCTGTCACAGTGCACAAGTGTAATTACAAACAATGGGGCACCAGAACACAATGAAGGCCAGAGGAAAGCTCTTTCCTGCTGGAAGTTGTTCCAAATAATTGCTCATTGTTGCTTGCTGTCACGCAGTCATCAAATCAAGCCCTTTTCAATGTCCTTCATCTACTCATCTACTCCATGGCACAATGTGAGAATATTCAGGTACAGTCTTTTAATAGGTCGGTAATGAGGTTTTAAAATTATTTAAAACTACAGAGTTTTTTTTTTTTAATAGAAAAGGTGTATGTGTGGGAAAATGAAAAAAACTGATAATGTAGAGGTTTTTGTCTTAATTGTTTTTCTTTTGACACAGGGTCTCACTATGTGGCCCAGGCTAGCCTAGAACTTGCAGAGATTCTTCTGCTTCAGCCTTCCAAATGCTAGGATGAAAGGTGTGTGCCACCACACTTGGCTTTTGTTCTTATTTTAAGTCACTCACTTTTCTTTTTTTGTTTTAAGTTTATCAGACTCAGAATCTAGTGAAGAAAGATATATGTTATATATGTAAAAAGTTTTATAGGCTAAAGACTACCTTATATAAAGTCCAAATATGAACTACAAACTCAGAAAAAAAAATTTCAAAATCCTTGTAGGGACTTCTGGGAAGATAGTGGAGTGGTGAGCAGCAGAAAGAAGGACGCTCTGAGGTCTGGTGTCCAGGAAGTGGAATAAAGCAACGTGAAGAAGAGAAGAAGGAGGAAGTGGGTCTCAGGACCCAAGGATCTAAAGTGAGAAATGCCCACAAGGAGAGGGAACAGACAGTCTCCAACAAAGAAGAAGGTGGTAACAGGTAGCACCTCCCACCTGAGCCTGGACTTGCTGTGTGCAAAGGGTGGCTTGAACCTGCAGAGGAACCATGACTGCTGATGACCCTAGAGACCTCCAGGGAGAAGCACTAGTGGAGCTGAGCGGTGGACACAGCAGATTGCAGTGGTTGGTGAGTTGTTGGATTTTGGACATCCCCCATGAGAGAGCTATTGGTCAGTAGCCATTTTGAGGAGGGGCCAACTGAGCTCAGAACTCAGAACAGCTGTAGGCAGCTCCATCTGGTGGCTTCCAGTGTCAGTGTCAGAGTTTAAATCAGGAGGTCAGAGAGCTAGTTTGAGCCAGTGTGTAGTACACAAGAGTGTTGCAGGCTCCACAGGTCCAATTCCAGCCTCATAGTCAGAAACCAGCTTGAACTTTAGTGGAACTAAAGTTGTAAGCTTGCTGGAATTATCCGCTACCTTTCTATAAAGCTATAGCTGGCTTGTTGGGATTAATCACCTCAGATTTGTATGCTGCCCACATTGTCCACCAGTGAAAGCAGAGACATGCATTGAAGTAAGCACTTTTTTTTTTTAAATTAAGCTTATTTATACATTTTAAGTATAAAACACAGTTATATTCATCATTGGGATCTTGTACCATTCGTAACTTATCTTGGTTTTAATTCTTCCCTATTCCCCAGCCCTCCCTTCACCCCCTCCACCCTTCCCTGTTTACAAAGACATTGTTTCCATGTTTTTCCTTTTCACATATTTTCTTCTTTTCCCTTTCCCCTACCCCTCCCACTTTCTCTACTCTTTTAGACCTTTTCTTTCTATTACACAATATCAATTATACATTTTGATCCTTATTGACACTTTTAGTTTTTCACACCAGAGAAACTATTTGGTATTATACATGTGTGTCTTATTAATTTCACTTAAAAGTATGGCCTCAATGTGCATCCACTTAAGTATAAATATCTCTAGTTTCTCTATCTTTATGGCTGAGTAGTACTAAATTTTATAAAAAAAAGCCACATCTTCTTTATCCAGTCTCCAATTGATGGCCAATTGGGCTGTTTCCAAATATTAGTTATTATAAACTGTGCTGCTTATAAACGTGGGTGAACATATATTGCTGTGGTGTGATTCTTTTAATTTTGAGGGGAATATACCCAGCAGAGGAATAACTGTGTCAAATGGGATTTGTAATCCTAGTTGATTGAGGTCTCTTCACATTGATTTCTACAGTGTTTACACAAGTCTGCACTCACACCACTTTTTTTTTATTTTCTTCTAATTTCCTTTTTAAAATTACTTACTTTTCTGCTTTTTCTTGTTTGTTCTTATTTCTACACAAGTGTGAACAGTTTCTAGTTTTTTTTTGTTCTTGTTTTGCTCTGTTCTCATTTTTAGTTCTTCCTTCTCTTTCCCTTGTGTCTTCTTCACTAGTTTCCCAAAGTGTGCATGATCTTCCTTTGTCTTCTAGCCTTTCTTCTAATCTTTTTCCCTTCTTCTATTTCTCTATCTCTCACCCACAACTCCTTTTAAAATTTCTCCTCTGAGGGTATTGAGGGCTTATTTACTGCTAACATTTTTCTGATTTGTTTTATATTTTGTAATATAACCACAAATCTATTTCATGCAGTTAAAGGTGGCAAAGGTTTGTAATTTTCTAGGCTGTGCTTGACACTATTGTTATTGCTGATTGTACTATTTTAGCCAAGGTGATATAATTGTTCAAATTAGTTGTTCTTTCTGGTATACCAAAACTGAGATCACCTAAGGGTCATAAAAAATGGTATAGGTCAGTGCCAAAGAACCAAGGTCTAGGCCAAGTAGGCAGCAACTTCTCATCCCCAATAAATTGAAGAGGTAGGATCTTGAGCAGACTCAAAGCCCAAAATCCAGCTATACCTGAAAGATACTTCTGAGAAATAGTCATTTCTTAGTGTCACAAACACTAGCAATAAAGATGCTTGCCATAAGCAATCTGCAAGCATCAACCCAGGAATTAAAGTAAAAAACAAAAGACAAAAAATAGAAAATGAGAAGACACTCAAACAAGATGCAACCCCAGACTTCCAGCTCACCAAAGGCAAACACAGGGAGCAATGAGGTGGAACAATCCAAAAGTCACCCACCCGGACACTCTGAAGTGGTAATAGTGGAAGTAACAAAGCAAATGAAAGGGATTCTAGAAACAGTCAAAACAGAAATAACTTCTCAAATGACTACAAAATGGTAACCATAATGAAAGACATGGTTAGTGACTCTACAGCAGATACAGATAAAAAAAGGGGGGAGTTTAGGAAAATGATGGAAATCATGAACACTCAGCAAAGAAAAGAAATGGAATCCATGAAACATATTCAAGCAGATATCCAGGAGATTAAAAATTCCACTGAAAGTATACTCAGCAGAATGAACCAATGTGAGGACAGAATATCATATATAGAAGGCAGGATTATGGTTACTGATCATGAAAAGAAAGATTTCTTAAAAATAGCAAGGGTCCATGAGAAACCAATCCAATAGCTGCTAGATGATGCAAATAATAACATAAAATTGATCAGTCAATGAAAAAGCAGGAGATAGCACAAATGAAATAAAAAAAAACTTCACAAAAGTAATGGCAGAAAACTTCCCAAACAGGGAAAAATAATTTGTCATACAGAAAATGAGGCATATAGAACTCCAATTAGCCATAATAAAAAAATCTACACCTAGATATATAATAGTGAAGATTACAAAATCCAACATAAGAATAGAATATTTAAAGCTGTTAGAGAAAAGAAACAAATCATCTATGAAGGACAGTCCATCAGAATCACAGCAGATCTCTCAGCACAAACCCTTAAGTGAAACAGAGTTTGGAGTGAAGTATTTCAAGCCCTAAAAGAAAACAACCTCCAACCCAGATTGATGTATCCTGCAGAACTATCTTTCAAAATTGAAAGAGAAACAAGATACTTCCATGGCAGAGAACACCCAAAGAAATTCATGAACACCAACCAGCACTTGGAGTGCCGAAGGAGGACATTTCAGAAAGAGATAATGAAGATCACAACTCCATGAACCCTAGCAGAATAGATCTACCAGGCAAGGCAAAAAATTAAATTCAGGGGAAAAATGGGAGCCAATAACAGGAAAATAACATGACACGGATAAGCCAATATGTATCAGTTACAGCCATCAGTATTAACGTTCTCAATTCACCAATCAAAAGAAATAGATCAGAATTAATCAAGGGGCAATATCCAACAATATGCTGTATCCAAAAAACACATTTATTTAAAAAAATGATATACTGAAAGTCAATGGATGAAAAACAATACCCTACATGACAAGAACCAGGAAGAAAGCAGGGGTAGCTATCCTATTTGCAGAAAAAGTGGATTTTAAGCCAAGATTAATTAAGAGAGACAAAGAAGGTCATTGCATCCTTTAAAAGGGAACAATTGCAGAAGAAGAGATAGCAATCATAAATATATATGCACCAAATACTAGTGCACCCAACTATATAAAACAAATATTAATGGAAATGAAAAAATCAAATAAGAACTAATATAATTGTCATGGGGACCTCAATATCCCACTGTCACAAATGGACAGATCAACTAGATGAAAAAAATCAAAACTGAATTATTACAACTGAACCAAATTTTTGAACAAATGGATCTAATAGATGTCTACAGAGTGTTCCATCCCACAACATCAGAATACATATTTTTCTCAGTTGCAAATGGGATGTTCTGCAAAATAGACCACATACTAGCTCATAGAACATGCTTAAGCAAATGCAAAGGAATTGAAATTATCCCATGAATATTATCTGACCATAGTGCAATGAAATGGAAAATCAATGGCAAAGGAAACCATAAGAAGTTCATAAACATATGGAAATTAAATAACACCCTCTTGAATAAACAATGAGTTGCAAATGAAATTAAAGAAGAAATTAGGCAGTTTCTACAATTAAATGATAATGCCAATAAAATATACTGGAATTTAGGGGACACAATGAGAGCAGTGCTAAAGGGAAATTTATAGGGATCAATATCCATATTAGGAAAACAGAGTAAGCTCAAATGAACAACCTAGTGTTGAACTTCAAGCTTCTAAAAAAAGAAAAGCAAGTCAAACTGAAAGCTCAAACATAGGAGGAAATTATACTTTAGCTTTTAGGCTCCTCCTGACCCCCTTTAGTAATGCAAGACAGATTACTTGAGTTAGTGAGGATTGATATTAGGAAGAAGTTGAGGTTTGCTAAAACCCAGATGAAACTAACCTTTCTGAGGTATTATCATTATTAAGAAAATTATTCTCCCAAAAACTATTACAATTATTTACCTTTTCCTTTTTTTTAAAGCTCAGACTATTTTAAATATCTACTTGCTAAAGAGTTCCATATTTTTTTTCTGCAAATGATTTCAATATTAATAATTTCATTCCAATGTGCTTTTGAGAAAGCAAGTAAGCAAACAAACAAAAACCCTACATCAGTCCTATTGTAGTATGTTCCCACTATTGCTAAAACTGATCACCAAATTTCTCAAATTCATAGATCTGGGTAAAATCTGTTTGGGTATGGGAAGTGACTTCAATTTGTTTGTCCTAAGACTTCACTTCTCTGTTATAAATAAAGTATAATATAATGCCGTAGATTTAATAGGTTCCAACAAGATTCATGTCTAAACAGAATCCCCAGTGAGTGTGATGGTACTGGAAGTGAGTCTCTGGCAGGTGAAGTGATGAGGGTAAAGCCTTCATGAATAGGCAAGTGCCCTAATGAAAGACATATTAGAGAGATCCCTTGCTCCCTTCTGCCATGTGTGGACAAAAAACATAGTCTATAAACTAGGAAACCAGGGCTCACCAGAGAGCAAATCTGCTGGTGCCTTGATCTTGTACTTCTATCCTCCAGACCTCTAAGATATAAATTTTTATGGTTATAAACCACCCACTCTACAGTTATAGCAGCCCAAGCAGACTAAGATACACACTATGTAAAAAATATTTAGCACATTGCTACATAAATAGGAAATAAGTATTATTCAGTATTGCTTTTGATATTGTCTACCTAAAGTTGTGCGAAAATAACACATACTCAGTCTTACTATCTTTGAGCCAGTTAATATGAGTAAAGAGCATTAAGTTAAAAAAAAGGCAGTATATTAACCTGCTTTTCTGTTTCAGAAACACAATACCACAACTTAAAGAAAGAGATGTATCATTTAGCTCATGATTTCAGGGGATTCAGTACAAAATCACCCGGCTCCAAGGCAGAACCATCATGGCAGAAAATTGTGGTGCCTTACTTCATGGTGTCTGGGCAGCAGAACAAGAGTACAGTACCAGAGAGGACGGGGCCAGATATAAACTTGAAAATCATGCTCTATGACCCACCCAGACACATCCACAAGTGTGCTCTAACAATTCCTTGGTCTGCTCCCAAGCCAATCACATTAACACAGTTAAATTTAGCCATCACAGGCAGCCATCTTTTTTTTTTTTTGCTTTTTTGGTTCCAGGGATTAAACTGGGTCCTAGTACTTGCAAGGCAGGAGGCAGAACCACTGAGCTAAATTCCTGGCCCTACATAGGCAGCCTTCTTAAAAGCAAGAGGAAACTAAAAGTTTTCTTCTATGTATTTTTCTTTTCTTTTTTTTTTTTTTTTAAAGAAAACTTTATACCTAGAAAAATGTATGGTTTGGTACTTAAGCATGCCATTGACTTGTTCTTATTTAATTCCGCTCTTAGGGGAAATAGAATTCCCTAATTTACTTTTCCACACAAATAAGAATCTCAAGGGCTAGCATATTTACATATCTACCAATTATGAAATGAGTTTCCCTGAATATAAAAACCAAGCCCAAATACAATGTAGCCCTATAAGCTACTGTAAAACTCAGGTATAGTTCCACTTGGATCATCTAGGATTATTATTTGATTAGCAATTGTTTAATAGACTTTACTGCAGCCCCCACAATATACTAAAAAGCTTTTGTAAATAAACTTTTTTTAATATTATGAAAATACACACATGCATATAAACACCGGCACCACACATGATACACCTTAAAAGCAGCTTTGAAAGTCAAGTGCTTCTGACATCCTGAGTTTAGATGTTATGGCTCTGTTACTGGTGTAGAATTTGTTTCAGATGACTGTAAATAAAAATCAGGTACCCATCTTTATAAATACCCCATTTCACATTTTCTTTAGCCACAGCAAAAAAATTCACTTAATTGAATCACAGCCAGCTACAAGTAATGCCAGAAGTGCAATACCTTGTGCTCAAGGTCATGGGCAACCATTAATTAAGATTCAAAGAATCAGCAATAAAGGCCTCCAATACAGGTTTTTTTGTGCTAGAATTATTTTTGATGGATATGGACTAAAATATCTAGAAATGCAGCTTCATCTATATGGGAATGAGCAAATTAGGTACAATCTTTGTTTTGCTTAATCTGGAATTTTTGATAAAGTTAGGAAGTATCATTTTTGAAAATAAAAATGAAAAGCTTACTTCCTTTAGGATTTTTACTTGTATTTTTTTTCACACTTGACACATAATTTATTTATAATAAAGAGAGCTACTTCCTTGTTAATAGCTGTATATTGTCAATTTGCAGTATATTTTGTGGAATTATATTATTCTAAGTTTCTCTATCATTTACTCTCTGCTTCAATGTTTAAAGGGAAAATCACACAAGATAGCTCACAATAGTATTATGAGTAAGCTTACGGAATCAACTCCAGAGAGAAGAATGGGAAAAGAAACTCCAGTTCCCATTTTCAGCTTTGGGCAAAAATAACCCATTGTCAAAAAACTCATAGGACAAGGAAATACACCACTGTCATATGTTTTTTTTTTACATCTTCCTGCCTTCAGGATTAACTTCCAAACATGGGAGGAGGGAACAAAGGAGAAAAGTAAAGATGTGTCTTGATCCTTAGTCATATTTTCCTTGCATTGGCTTGATTTCAGTTTGTGCCTGGTATACACGCTGCTCAGAAGGTGACACTGGCAAGGAGGAGGTGGTATGTGCTGCAAAGAAGCATTGGTTCTTCAGGATTCAGTGAAGTTGTCCATGGGTTTGAGCTCATGGTGCCTCCTGAAGCAGGATGGAGCTTGGAAACAGTTTAGGCCCTGAATGAGGGCAGGATTTTAGCATTGCTCATAGACTGAGTTAAGATTCTCCTTTTGGGTTTCCAAGTGGCAGCAGCTTTTTCTTGCCTTAATCTGGCTCCCAAACATGATATCTGATTTGTTCATCCTCCTGTGTATCATATAGATCTGCCTCCCAGGAAAGGAGCCTGGATGGGATCATGAGAATAACCTTGCTCCCCCTCAAGCTGGTGCTCTGGAAAGCATGCTGAGCAGAGCCCTAATTCTTCTGTGTTGGGTGATAGAAGGTTTCCCTTCTGTGGATCTTATAATCCTCCTCTTGTGTAAAGATACAACTTGGAACTCTGAATTAACAGGAATTGACCTATAGGGCTTGAGCCTTCTGCAAGATGCTGGTGTGGTACTGCAGTAGCTGAAAAAGTTCCTCGCTCAGTAGGGTCTGGTGTCTGGGCAAGTGCAGACACATTTCCTCTACAGTGTCCATTGGGGCATTCTGCTTTGAAGCCCCTCTGCCCACCTCTGTATTAGGTGGTCTATATTTTTGACCCAGCCTTTGAAGCTGTCGTTTGGGATGACCAGATTGAGGCTGAAGAGCGCTCTTGAATGGAGAACTACAAGGCCACTGTGCTCATTGTCCTTGTCATCCTGGGATTTTTCTTGGTATGTAGGCCAGAAGGATCATAAGCCCTACTCTGGTGCTATTGACAAATGACTCGTGAGTGTCAGAAGAGGATAAAGGTTTTCTCTTCCTGTCACAGCATGAGCTGGCTGGAGGATTGTGGCCTGTGGTGCTTGCTCATACAACCCTCAGGGTCAAGGAGTGTGGGGTGGAAGAAGAACCAGCATGGCAGGTTGTCACTGAAAGAGTTGCGGGGAAGAAGGGAACAAGAACTGATTACTTTGCTTCAGTTAAGCAGCCTGAAGGGCTTGTGCCTCCTACCAGGAGGGTTTGCCTTTGCCCTGGCCTGGGTGTAGAGCTGTCCAGTTCTGAAACCATACCTGAATTCTGGATTCTGGAAGAACTGCTTAGTCATTTCTTGCCTGGTAACAATTCCAGCAAATTGACTCTTCTCAAAGGCTTGAGTTAGAATACTAGTTTGTAATCCATTGACAGATGTCCCCTTGTTTGCCTTTGGGGTAAATATTCTTGAGTCCAAGGCTTGAGTCTTACATCATTGTTCTCCCAAGGAGCATCCAGATCTCAGTCAACTCAGCCTAAAGTGTTGTGAAACTTAGTTATTCTAGAGTATGTATTCTATTGGCACACTGCAGGGCATCCTTTTGACTCAAGTGTAAAACAGTCTTCTCATTGGGCTTCTCTTGGGTGAGAGCTGTTTGAAGCGCTGCTTAAGTCCATAGCAGGAAGAGTCATCTGAATTTCACATAGACTGCTGGCCTTGTAGGCAGCTCATGGAATTACAGGGCCCTCAAGACCCCACAGTGCCCACCTGTGTCTTAAATGCCCTCTCAGTTTAACTCTTCATCAGTTAAGATCTTGAAAGATTCAAAGTAAGCCAGAGGAAGTTCAAGTTAGAATTCGAATGTTACAGCTTTGCCTCTCTCATATTATTCCCAGTATGGCTTTGATTCCCAGTGCCTTAGTTTTGACATATGGAAACTTTCTGGTCTCTGTTCATATACTCTTGTTTCTTTATGATCATAAATGCCCACATTATTGAAAAGACAGTGTGTCTCTTCTTACATGGGACTCTGCACACATTACTCAGATTCTCCTCAAGCTCTCCATTTTATCAGAAAATCAGTTGGATGATGTCAGTGGAGGTACATGAGAAGAAAAATTATATTGGTGAGTTGTTCTTAGCATCAAACTATGGATGATACTGCATCCTAGACAAAGGATAATCATGTCCATTTTTTGTTTTGTTTTACTTTTTTGAAACAGGGTCTCCCTATATAGTTGAGACTGATCTGGAACTTACTATGTAACCCAGCCTGGTTTCGAACTCACAGTGATCCTCCTGACTCAGGCTCCCGAGTGCTGGGATTACAGGCATGCCCCACGACGCCTGGCTGACATAGGATAATTAATCTAATGCACTAAAAGAGTTATCAGCTGAAAAAAAGAGCAAAAAATGGGACAGCATTTTTTATGATTTGAAGGGAAGGAAAGTTAAGGATTAGGCCTACATGGTGCTCCCACATTTATTTATTTAAATTGACAGATAACATTGTGTGCCTTTATTTTGTACAATATGATGCACTGAAGTATGTGATAGTGTGTGAGCTATGTTAAAAACTATTATTATTATTATTTTTTTTTTTTTTGAGACAGGGTCTCACTATGTAGTTCAGACTGACCTGGAACTCACTATGTAGCCCAGGCTGGTCTCGAACTCACAGGGATCCTCCTGCCTTAGCCTCCCTAGTGCTGGGATTAAAGGCGTGCGCCACCATGCCCAGCCATGATGATTAGTTAAATGAAAAAAGTCATTACAGAAAAAAGATACATTGCTACGAATCCCCCTCAGAATACTGCCTCTTGTTTTGAACACACACCATTTCTCTTGTCATTTTCTGAAGCAGTTTACATTTACATGTATGCTTCAGACATACTTAATCCACTGTTCTTGTCACTTTTTGAAGGAGTTTACAGTTTACATTTGCGGCAGTTTCAAATAAAAACATTATGGTGTGTCCTCAGCTACCTCCCCCCATTTTATGACTCTGGCTCTTCTCCAAAGTCCAATTGACCATGAAAGGTAAACATTTTGAACTGATTCAGAACATTGAGGCAGCCACAACAGCACAACAAAAGACACTCATGAAAGAGGACTTCTAGAAATGCTTTAGAAAGTGGCAAGAACCATGGGATACATGTGTTCAAAGATGGAGAGTGTTATGAAGGTGATTAATAGCCATCTATTACTGTAATGATTTATTTTAAAAATGTAACATTTACTATAGTTTATGATCACACTGTATATGTTGTGGAATGGTTAAGTCATTTTTGTGCTGAAAAGGATTTTTGTTTTTAGAAAAAGTGCTTTACATTGTTTATATTAAACTGACACAGATTCAATGAATTCCCATTGAGGGGATGGAGATGGCGACAAACATCTTTTTGACATGGTTAAAGTCACCAAGTGTAAAATTTGTAAATTTTGATGTATGTTATTTAGAAATCCTCCTCAATTACCTTCCATGAGACCAAAAGAAATTATTTGTAAGCGAGAATCCATAATCTCTCATCATAACTATATGTTTTGGCAATGTAATTTTGTGAGTATGTGCATTACATTTTGATTGCGAGAGTTTTCTGTGGATATGTCTTCATGTTGTTTTATGGTGGTTCAGTTCAAACAAGATGAATTCTTAGAAAAAGATCATTATGACTTGTTAGCCTCCAATTTATCATCCACCTATACAAGATTTAATGGTAGTGTTAACCTGAGTCTCAAGAATAATTATAGTCTAAAACAAGCCCTTAAAGTAGAGAGATGAAAAGAACTATATAAAGGGAAGGCTGGCATGAAATAGCAAGTGCACCAGGAAGAGACTTTCATCGTGTTGAGTAAGTGCTTTACTATGGGATTCTTTTTTAAATTAAGGTACCTAGCAAGTTGGTTGAAAATAAAATATGCATGATTAGCAGGAAATATCTTGGCCCAGAATAGTTGGAAATGAGTGGAAAAAGGATAGAGAGGTGTTCCCCCCACCCACCAAGTCATTACCAGCTTTAGTTCACAGAAAAGTTATTTCAAATACTTGCTTTGAAATACTGCTTTGAGGTCTGCTTTTAATTTGAACAGTTAAATATCGTATTCATGCCAATGGATCCTCTTTCTTGTTTTAATATCATTAGGAAGAAAGCTTTCTTGGCCAGAGTGAATAGTGTAATTGCTTAAAAGAAGAAATATATAACACACATATCTAATAAAAGGCTTTAAAACAATTTCCCTATGTTGGCTAGGCATCTCAGTTTATATGATAGGCTTTCAGGTTTTAAAACCAAATTACATTAAACCATATGGAAAAAAATCTCTAGAGTAAGATTTCAGCAAATAAATAACCTCACACAGCTCTTTGGTGTTGAGTGTTTTCAGGTTGTATCTGTTTTGAGTTGCAGAGCAATTTACAGGGATCTTTTATGTTGCTAATATAATTAGGGTAAGACACACTCTATATAAACCTGAAAAATGTCCAAGAACAAGATTCAGGTCATCACAACACTTCGGTCATAAAATTGATAACACAAGTGTTTTTGAAATTTGTTGTGTGTCCCACCAACAGGAAAATACTTATTTTCATTTAAAATAATGTGTCCCCCCCAACATCTGTGGGTATGATGCATGACATTTCCTACTGCTTGTAACCAAAAAGAAATCACTGGCATTTTGTCTGTTTGATGAGTGATTGTGGTTTCAACTGTCTTATGAGACACCAAGACACAGCTTCCTCGGCTGTCTGGATGTCCCAGGCCATCCAATCAGTGTGAGGGGAGCCTATGATGCCACAGAGACGAGGAGGATATTCTGGTTAAGAGAACTGAGTTTGGAGTTAGCCAGATACAGGTTGAAAATTTTCCTTTACTTGTTTCTGTACATTTTTTTTAACACTTTAAAGTTTTAGCTTTTTCAATTGTAAACTGAGGATGAACATATTCAGGTCCTATGGTACTGACCTGGAGAGAAACTGACAAAGTGTACACAAAGAGTAGATATACAATAGCTAATATTAGGTGATTTTTTTTTTTTGGTTACAGTTTGGGGAATTGACAATTTTTGATCATTGATAACTTTTTTTTCTGGTACTGGGGATCAAATTTAGGATCTTGAGCTTGCCAGACAGGTGAGGAGCCACTGAGCTACATCTCTAGCCTAAACATTTATAACTTTTGATTTCATGGTGGTTGACTCACTCCCAAATTTCTCTACAAAGATGTATTGAGTAAAGATACCTGGGAGGCATGAGGGCAGAACCCAAACATGAAATTTAAAAAACTTTCAAGTTTATCTTAAACACCTAGGCATCCCTTTTCATTTTACTCAGTAAAATAACTAAATTGCTTTATTACCAGAAACATTTTGTCTCAAATTTTGTAATCTGATGCTTTGGTATCACCTTCATACTGGACTTTGTCTGCTCTCTGGCACAGTACATGGCATGAGAATGGCCCTGCTGGGGAGAAAGACCAGACAAAAGTTTCACATTAAACCATATGGAAACCATACGTGGTCAAAAGACCACTTTTGAGTGCCACTGGACAGGTGATAGTGGAGCTGCCTCTCTGACCAGCCCATCTCATCTCAAATTGAAACATATGAAGGAATGTTGTCATTTATGGATTGCCCTCACCATTTTAAACTCATTTTGGCTGAGGAATGGAGTACAATGATACCACGGATAGGTAGAGGATGGAAAGAAAAAATTTCTATTCTTTGCGGAAGAAGTTAAATAGGATATTAAGTAGTAATGCACATGTTACTCTCTTTTGCTCTCTGTACATCTGTGTTGTAGAGTCCATTGAGAAAATACTACAATAGCTTTGGTATTGGGAGACTTGCTCTAGAAACTGTGGTGTATACTCAGCAGAGGTCCAACCTCATCCTAAGAGTCCTGGCAATTTGTGGGTAAATTTGCACATTAAGTAATAAGGCGGATAAAAACTTGCTTCAGAGGCCATGGGGAAAACTAGGTTCTTTGCTTTGGTTGAGTAACACTTCTTATAAATAAAAATCCATGATAAAGAACAAGCATGGTTTGCATTGGCTCTCAACTTTGTGCCATTTTCATAGGGTAAATCAATATTTAGCTTTAATTAAAACCCCCATTCAATCCCCAGCACCAAAAAAACAAAAATATTCAATCCCCCAAACAAAAACAAAACAAGACAAAAACAAACAAACAAACAAGCAACACCCCCCCCAGATTCCCCTGCTTACCAGCAGCCCTTTTAACTCTCATGAACTGATGCAGGGTGAGGAGGAGGAGATAGGTGCTTGGAAACATTTTATCTTGGACAAAGCCTAGTAAAATGGAGAGGAGAGGGAAGGGGAGAAGAGGAGAGGAGTGGAGAGGAGAGGAGAGAGGAGAGCAGAGGAGAGCAGAGGAGAGGAGAGAGATTGAAAACACTGTGATGGTCTATTTATTGTATATGTTAGGAAAGGATTGAAATCAAAATGTGAAGTTACCTCCTACTGCTTGTTCAAATTTTATTCGGTTAAAGTAATATTTGTTTCTAGGGTCAATGAATTGATTGGCCTTTCTTAGTTCACAGCCTGCCATCTCAATTCCGTAATTTGACTGTGCCAGGGACATGCAGCGATCGAAATCTCATCCTCTTGCCTAGTGGGAATTTTCCTCCTCAGCCGGGGCTTCCTTCCTTCTAGAAGGTCTTCCCTGTAAAGAAATGGGGTCCTTCCTTCTCTTCCAGCTTCAGTCCCCAGGTCATTAGCTTCACTGTCTGTGCCACGTCAGTGTCAAAGTTGTAATTGATGAGGAAAGATGAGGTCATGGGACACTTCCTTATGTTTTCTGGATCTGGAAAATTGTTCAAGCTGTTTCTGTATGACTCATACACAGCCCAGAATAGGCTCTTCCTCTCGAGGCACTCTGATGAGGTTCTCAGAGGTCTGTCTCTTAACTCTGGCACCTCTTCTCCTATGGTCAGTTCCCTTGGCCCAAGAATATGGGGTTCTAGTCTGGCTGGCCTCTGAGTACTCTTTCCATAGAAGCTGGGTACTTCTAGGCTCATTCTGTTGGGGCTGCATTATTTCTCTAGGCATCCCTGTTGTACAGATCCCAAGATGACCCCGTCCCAACTCTTTCCCAAATGGCCCATATTGAGTCCATGGGACACACTCGTACAACTATTAAAAATCTCCAAGTGATGCTGGTGTGGCAACATGGCCCTGGACCTGTCACCTAAACGCAACTTCTTTTTGCCAAGTCCCTACCCTGAGCATCAGATTACAAAATTTGAGATAAAATGTTTCTGGTAATAAAGCAATTTAGTTATCTTACTGAGTTAAAGATCTCAGTCTACAGTTTTCTGTCCCTTTCTCCAGCATTAGTCTCCAGCGTTAGTTTCCCTATGAACCTCCCACCTGCCAGGAACACATTTTGTAGCTCTCTGGGTGGTGCCACTGAGTCTCCCTTAGTATTAAAGTACCTTATAATTAGGTGTAGTAATTGGACTCTTACAAAGGAGGGTAGGGACTTGGCAACACTAGAGCCTTCCAAAGGAACTTCCTCACTAATTTCATCTCATAATCCTCACTCTAACACATTCTTAATCTTGTGGGTTTGTTTTCAGTCTTTTGGTACATTCTGTATACAATGAGAGTAGCAAATACGCCCTATCCACATTATTTTTATAACTCAGTTTTTCCTGCATTAAGAAGAATCTCTATCTTTGCCATATACAAAACTGGCTTAATTTGATTAGGGAAAATAAGCAAATGTTCCATAGCAGGTAAAACTTTTAAAAACACACAAATAGATCAAAGATCTCAATATTTAAATGGAAACACTAAATCTGCTAGAAGAGAGAATAGGTAGAAAGGTTGAAGACATAGGAGTGGGCAAAGACTTCATGAACAAAACCCAAACCACATGGGAAATACTACAAAGAATCAACAACTAGGACTTCATCTCATTAAAAAGCTTTTGCACAGCAAGAGGAATCAATAACAGAGTGAAAAGACAACCCACAATGTGGGAAATTTTTTAAAAACCAGTTATTCATCCAATAAAGGACTATTATCTAGAAGACATAAAGAACTAAAACAAATAGAGCCCCCAAATTTAAAGATCCAATCCAAAAATGGGAATCTGAAATGAAGTCACTTTTCAGATGAAGAAATAGAAACAGTAAATAAATATATGTATAAATGTTCAACATCACTGGTCATTCATGAAATGAAAATTAAAACAATGTTGAGATTCCACCTCACTTCAGAAAGAATAGCTGCTATCAAGTCATCAACCAATAATAAACACTGTCAGGGCTGTGGGAAAAAAGGAAACCTTCTCCACAATTGGTAGTAGTGTAGACTAGTGCAAAGAATTAAACTAGAGGTTCCATTTGACCAGCTATTCCTCTTCTTGGTATCTTCCTGAAATAATTAAAAGCATCACACTACAGTGTTATATGCACACCCATGTTTATAGTGGTCCAGTTTGTAATAGTTAAATCTTGAAAACAGCCCAAATGCCCATCAACAGATGAGTGGGTAAAGAAGATACTTTTTTTATACAGTGGAACACTACTCTGCCATAAAGAAGGATGAACTTCAGACATTTATAGTTCAATGGATGGATATTGAGACTATACTCTTAAGTAAAATAAATCTGACCCACATATGTGAGTGCTGACTTGTTTCTCTGATGTGAGAAACTGAAAGTAGAATTAAGGATTAAAATTAGGGAGATTGAATCAGTAGTATCCAAAAGTTGTGGGTGTTTTCCTATTCTGGGCAAGGAGGAAAGGTCATCTCTATTTCCAGAATTGAATGAAAGTTTGAGACTTTGCCTAATGGGAAAGAAATGGTTTTTCCTAAGTTACCAGCAAGAATCCATGTAGATGACTAGATGGGGGCTGTGTTTAAGAACTGTGCCTTTTGCCCATCAGTTGGAGAGTGGATAAAGAAGATGTGGTTTCTCTATAAAATGGAATACTACTCAGCCAAAAAGAATGAGAAATTAGAGTCATTCATAGGAAAATGGATGCATATTGAGAATATACTTCTAAGTGAAATAAATAAGTCACACTTGTAAATACTGAATAGTTTCTTCTGTGTGAAAAACTATAACGGTACATAAGATCCTAGTGGTATAATTGACAATGTGAAATAGGAAGAAAGGGCTAAAGCTGTAGGGAAAGTGGGAAGGGTAGGGGAAAGGAAATAGGGAAATGAAAAAAGTATGAGAAAATGAAAAAATGGAAATAAAGTTTTTGTAAATAGGGAAGGGAGGATGGGTGAAGGGAGGGCAGGGACAAGGGGAAAAAATGAGAACCAAGACCTGTCATGTAAAGGTACAAGATCCCAATGATGAATGTAACTGTACTGTATACCTAAAATGTACCAATAAACTCAATGAGGAAAAAAAGTGGTGCCTTTGAGGGCCAGGGATTTAACACAGTGGTTCTGCCACCTGCCTCACAAGTGCAAGGACCCAACTTTGATCCCTGTTACCCCCCCCACCCAAAATGGTGCCTTTGAAATACTGGTGGTCCCAGCTTCTGGTTGTACCCAAAGGCCTGCATTTCAGCTTTTTTTCTGTTTACATCTACTTAATCTGGCAGTCTGAACCCTTTTCCCCAACTGAACTCTGATTTCCATGCTCTGAGAAAGTATTCCACAGCACTGGGCCCTTCTTAACCATCTACCTTCCTTCTAATCCATGTAAATTTCTGCAGTTCCTATCTTATGTGAAATACAGTAAAAATTTATAGTTTCTTTAAATGTTAATGAAGATACACAAAAAAGCAGATAGAGAAATAGGAAGTAGGGAGAAGTTCTAATAATTCGCCAAATTAATCTGTGGTTTAAAAAGTATTTCAATATATATGCTAATTTGTTTCATTTATACTGCTAGGTCCTCTCAGTTCTTTGAAAAGAGAGTTTGTGCTATTATCTATTTGTTTCTTTTTTCAATAGTCTTTTTGTCTAACATACTCTAACATTTTGGCTTTTTTTTAAGATTATGGTTCATAGTGTATTAATTAATCCTATTATTTAATTAATTTGCTATAAAATTTTGCTTTATTTTTTCATAAAAGCAAGAGGACTGTTTTTAAAGAAATGGTTTCTTTATTAATATCTACTTATACATTGAAATAAAAATAAAAAAAAACATACAAACATGTCACCCAAAATAGGTGAGCAGTACACATTTAATTTCTCTGCGTAGGTAATTCAGCACTTAGTTTGATTTGACCATATAAACAAGCTTGCATAAAATCAGTCTGAAACTGCCACAAAAAGAAAAGATTTTTAAAATCGTGTCAAATTTACATCGTGAACTTTTCCTTTAAAAGTAGTACTTACTGGCTTGGTGCCCAACCTTTCAAATTGGATGCAAACATTTCCTGTGCTATCTGTGACTATGTTGAACACAGAGTGGATAAAATGCAGACTTGCTTTAAAGATATATGTAGCAGGGATTCCTGTGTGAGCATGACCTATGTTTACTTTTGGGATCCAACAGGTCTGATGGTGCCTCACAGACTCTTGGGGTCAGCCTGCTCAGTCTCTGAGCACCATGAGTCTGTGAGGCACCATCAGACCTGTTGGCACCATGATGTCCCCCAGGAGAGAATCATCCTCAGGGGGACATGTCAAGTGGGCAAGCTTGAATGTGGAATGAGGTCTCAGCCATCACTCGGGACAATTTTGAGCATAGTGTGATGCTGCCATTTGAGTTTGTCCCCAAGGGACTCAGCACGAGTCCTAAGGAGAGGGGGTTGCAAATAGAAACGGTAAGAGCTATTGTCACTAAAGTCTTTGAGACACTGAAGATTCAGATGACCTGAATACCGGAAAGCCTGACTGTCTCCTTGCTGGCAAATCAGGCCCTTTTCCTCAGTTTGTGGAGACTGGTACCTGGCACAGCCTGGCTTCAGGATAGACGAGTCACCCCAATCCGCTCAGTTAGATTGCAAGGGTACTGACTTTCCTCATGTTCCACCCCCTACAAATCCTGCCTGAATACCTGTATTTAGCAGCAGACTAACAGGCTGGATAGGGGCTGATTACAGAATCAGATCTAGGAGAAAAGTTTCTCATACCATAGAATTACTAGATTCTGAGTAATATATGTGGGAATGTGTTAACCCAGGTAAAGAAGGGCACATTACATTTGGCACATGTATACTTATCACATATGGTTGGTTCTGTTTTCTTGGATAACTCAAAACTGGCCTCAGCAGTGACCTTTGTTGAATTACGTCTCAAAGCCAGAGACTCATTGGCGTAACAGTAGAAGGAACAAAAACACTGAGCAAGACACAAAGTTGAAGCACACTTACTAACTGTGACTGTTCATCTACATTAACTAGTTAGCATTCTTTGCCCATCTACTCCAGATAATACTCCCTTTGTTAATAGAGTAAAAAAACATATCAGTATCTTTACAAAGTGCCAAAGACTTGTTCCCTGTAGGCTGATGATTAATATGGAGATGCCACCGATGAAATGGGCTTCTTGGTTGATGTGGACTATATGCATCAGGGTGGCAAAGGTAAGGTAACCTCAAGAGGAAGATCAGTATGGATCATAGCAGATGCTATAGGCAGAGCGGTGGTCAGAGATGGGTGACCCTGATAATCTCTGATGATGGGCAATGGATCATGGAGATTCTATCACTGTGACACGTAGTTTATTAAAGTCCTCCTTGACCTATAGAGCTGAGAAACTAGTTTTAATATGCAGTCACCACATTTAAAAAGCAAGCCACTAAGCAAATTCCAATCTTCAAGATAGTTCCTATGACCTAGTACTGTTGAACAAAGAAGACATTTAGTATTTTTCAGGTCAGATCCCCTATAGGTCTTAGTGTTCGTTCAAAGGAATTGTGGCTGTCAGTCACTGTGTACAAGAAAAAGGCAAGACTCTGAATTCTTCACATTTTTGAAGTTTATATATTTCTGAGACTCCATTGGTGGTATGGTATTTATTAGAGAGAAACCTCAATTGACTTCTATTTGGTACTTCTATAAAGGTGCTCACTTTCCATGGGTCAGGTGGCAGATGTAGAGGTTTCATTCCTGAGTTTATTGATTTCAACTATATACTGATTAACTGAGTTTAGGTGGGCCCATGGGCACCGGCTCTGAGCTGAAGATAATCCTGGGGCCCAGATACCATCGTGGTACAATGGTCAGAATGGAAGTTTCTAGGAGTCAAGGAAAAGGAATTTTGGGTCAAGCTCAGGCCTTAATGAGCCCAATGAGTCTGTTGGTATGGGAACATACACTTTGGTTCTCTCCTTAATGGAGGTGTAAACTCTGTAAACTGGTTAGGATTAGGTTTCACTTGCCTGGTGCTTCTTCATCATGTTCTAGTTGAAGCACAGCATGGCTAAATGTAGACGGCACCCCCCTATCTTATTATTCAGTGAGGAGAACCAGGCAGCATTTTGATTACAGGTCAGTTTTATCAGATCTCCTTCCTCCCTCCTGAAAGACACCAGTCCTGGATACAGATTTGCCTTCGTGGATGATATGATTTTGCCCTGAAATACAGGTAGCCTTAAACAAGAGTAGATTGACCAATTGAGAACTCAGTTTTAGCAACAGCTGAGAAAAAACACTAGGGGTTAGATCACTGTCCTATAGGATGCTCTGGTGTAGTGAACAACACAGGATATGATTTTGGCATGCATCAAATTCATAATGGTAGAGAGATAGCACTCATTATTATGTCAAGACCTCATTTGTAAGTATTCTATTCCTTAACCCCACAGATTTTGGCTTTGCTAATTTAAAGATCTCACTATGTCTTCCACTAGAAGATATAGCAATGGGCCAATTTAATTAAGTGTTAGGATTCCTATATGGTTATTGGGAAATTTGTACCACTGGGCCAACAGAGAAAAAAATGTCACCGTGTTTTGGGATGATTCACCCTGATTATCAAGGGGGAAATAAGTTGGGTGCTTTGCAATAGGGTCAGGAGGAGCTTAGGGGCCCTAAGCTGATACCTGACTGACATATAAGATGGTCAAAGATCATGGAAGAGTGGAACAACTCTATGGTAGACAATGAATAGAGTCACCAAAACACATTTCCCTTCTCCTCCTGGGCACATGACTAGACTATAATTCTCAATATGCTTTGCATCTAGATGGGACTATCTGACTAACAGTCTATTAATGGGCTGTGAGGGAAGCATTAGGTGCTACTTCCAGGTCTGTCCTCGGAAAACCTCCCATGTAATCTTTCCCCAGAGGTTGAATGCTAATAACCCCTTGAAGAGGGCAGGCAAAACTATTAGATAGAAGGAGCTGTGGTTTTTGAAGGTCATCATCCTCTGACCAAGGGCACTTCCTTTGAGCTTTGCTTAAAAGCGAAATAAAATTATGCTGGTTTAAACCATTTTAATTTTCAGATTTATCTATTCTAGCACCTGGCATTACCCCAACTAATTAAAAACCCCTTAAGAACATAATTTCCCCCTGGGTCAATGGGACACTTCAGAAGAGAGCTATCAGGCCTGAATTCTGCCCAAGAGGGATGCTTTGTATATAAGGGGAACCAAACAGCTAAGTGCTACAGGAGATGCAAACGCAGGTTGGAAGAGGTTGAGCTCATCTGGATCCTTGACTGGAGGAAACTGTACAGGTGGTTGGCTCTGTTGGATGCCTGCACACTCACACTTAGTTTATATGTGACAGGCAGCCTTGATGGCCAGTGAAAGTGGCCCTGAAGACGTCTATCACCCTTTCATCTGCACTCAGCAAGGAGGAGTTGGAGCTAGAAGACTGTGGGCGGACTGGGAGAGGGAAACAATCTCTCTACATTTCCCACTTCCCAGGGGCTGCAGCCTGGCTGAGGCCAAGGAAGTGAAACACTAGATCAGCTAGGAGGTTGGAACTACCAGGTGAACAGGGGTAGACCAAGCTATGTAAGTAACAAAGCAACTAGAAAGTTAAAGAATTTGTCCAAGATGTTTTTTTTACAGAGTTAGAAAGAGAGGTCCAAGAAAGCATGAAAGTATGCAACATCTGAGGAAAAAATAAAATGATTTCATACTGTTCGACTCTATTGTACACAACTTAGAGTAACAATACCGTAGCACACACATTTTTATCTACCTTTCACTGAGGGTTGCCAGATGAGCACTGAAAATAATTGGAGTGAATCCTGGCATTATGTTTTCTAATTGAGGAAAAAATAAATTCATTCTAATAAAAAATTGATTTTTCTTCCTGGCAGTTGGTGGGCTGTCTGAGAAGATCAAGGTTTTCATATAAGGGGGGGCACTCTTGATGGAACTGCTGATACTAAGATGATAATGTCATTTATTCAGCATATTTTTTTCTGCCTCAGGAAGGACTGGAGTGATCTGATCGTGTCCAGCAACATTGTGCATGGTGCTTTAGAGTGCTGATGCAGGTGGAAATATTCTCTCACTACATATTATGGGTTAGACCTAAGATGTACCCCAAAGCCTCCTGTGTTCATGAAAAAGGATTGGATCATGAGGGTTCTATACTCATTGTAGACTAATCCACTCCTGAATTCTTCACTGAATGTGCTGTTCAGATGCTGCAGTTGTTTAGAAGGGGTGGTTGCTGGGCAGAGGGACCTGCAAAGGCAGGTGTATTCTTGTGCCAGCTCCTTCTTTCACTCTCTGCTTCCTGGCTGCCAAAGTTTAAGCAGCTCTTCTGCCTTTGCACCATTTCATTTCTGCCATGTAGCCAGCTCACCATAGACAGAACTCCCCAAAACAATGGCTTTGGTCCCCATAAATCTCTTTTCTTTTAAGTCTCAGGTGTCAAGTATTTCATTCCAGGCATGGGAAAGTGAATAACAGACTACCCTACATAGACCAATGCTTCTGGTGGAGTCCAGTTTCTTTCTCCCTCTTTTCTCAAACTGAAGAAAGCAATACTTATGAAGTTAGCATTTTCAAAGTGTATTCCACAGGATTCTAGCTTCATGTGATGTTTACAGATGCTACGTAGGGAGAAAAGTGCTATGGTCAAATAATTTGAGTAAATCTGTATTAAATAAAGAGGAATTTTTTTTTCCTTTGCCCCAGGTCTTCTCAGAACCTTTGATATGCTGATGTGTGTGGTGGATCTCATGTCAGTGACATAGAGAACAGAATTCACAGGCTTCTAAGTCCAGGGACTTTCTTTTTTAATCTCTAGATTATCTTGGAGAATTGAGTCCTCATCAGCCCATACTTTGAGACCTGCTGGTCCGATTCATTTCTTCTTTTGCAGAAAAAGTCACAAGTAATGGATTGATATGAATAAAAAGACAGAGACAGTGAAATTCTATTCATTTATCTGAAGGACCATTTGAAGAATTGTCTGTGTTAAAATTATGTGCTTTTTTTCCCCTGGACTAGAGATAGACCATCCCTTGAAAAAGTGAAGGCTGGTAAAAACTGGAAAGCATGTTTTATCCAGTGCCAAAGAGCTGTGGATTCCTCTGTGAGTCTTCTAATATATAACCTTCATGCTAGTGAGTTTTAATATGAATACTATGCCTTTGCTCTGTCAGATTTTTTGCTTCTCATTATAGGACTACCTTTACACTGCCCATGAGGATATGGGAAGCAGGGCTTGCAAATAGTTTATTTTGTTATAATCAGAGCAAACCCTAAATTCACCTTGCCTTTAAAGTTGCTTTTACTAACTATTCCTTTATAAACACGTGTTTCTATGTACTTTTAGAAATGATTCTTTAATACCAGTTTGGTTCTTTATGTCAATGTTTTCTAAAGAGCTAAATTTCATTTTGTAAAAGCTTTTGAACATAAATGGAGAAATAATTGCCCACTGAAATAATATGGTCTAGAAATATGGATTTGGTAATAATCTAACATATCCAAACAATAACTAAACCACTTTTCATTATTTATAAAATAAGTCTGAACTCAGAACCAAGAAACCTCTATTCCATTTCTTCTGTGTTCCTAATAAGTTCTGTGGCCCTTGGCACATTTCTTAACTTCTTTAGGCCTCAGTTTTTCAACTGTAAAATAAGAGGGCCAGAAACAATCTCCTCTAGGGACCTTTCAAGCTATAAAATTCTATGATTCTCATACTGTTTCTTTTTAGATTTCCACATTTAGCAGATTTCAATATGTATCTATCATCGTGATGCCCTGCAGAGGGATGGTTATGATTTCCTGAGCCACACATCCATGGTAGGTTGAACAGATGACCTAACTGGCAATCTCATACCTCATTATTTTATAAAGGATGGATGGGCATCATATTTCTAGCTATTGGTCGCAACTGTATTTGAATGTTTGGCAATTTAAATGTGTTGCTTTTCTCCTACAGAGAGAAGTAAATGCATGATCCAAAATTCAGATTAGCTTTTAACTTCTGAATAGCCTAAAATGCAATTAAGACAAGATTAGGGAAAAGCTGATGTACACATAATATAGAGAGGAGGCCAATATTTCTGGAGCTGTGCTGTTCCACACAGTGGTCATTCCCTAGATGAGTCTATTGAGTACTTGAGAGGTACACAAAATATAAATCTGATTTTAAAGATTTTCTGCAGGAAAAGTAAAATATTGGTAATTTTAAACATATTGATTACACATTGAAATGATACTTTGGACATGTTAGGCTATGTACTAATAAAAACAAATAAAATTAGATCTTCAAAATATATTATTAAATTAATATGACTTGTTTCTTGATACTTTTAAAAATATGGCTCCTGGGAAATATGAAATTACATATCTGACTCATTATATTTTAAGTGGACATCACTACTTAAGAAATTCTTTTTATATATGTATTTATATATATTTATTGGTATATCTTAGGTACTCTAAGGAATTCTGTGGAGCTCATGAAAGGGAAATGTCTTTAGGTTATCAATGCTGTATTCTAATTTATTCCCACTGAAACATTAATCAGTGTAAGTATTGTAGCTCCTAACTTTGAAATAAACTCTGCTCCATATATCTATCTATATCTATATCTATATCTATATCTATATCTCCTATTTTTGATTGTTTGTTGCAATTATTTATGCTTTGGTCGATGCTGTCTAACCAAAGAGGAACACAAGAATGGTAAGATGGAAACATCCAATGTGATTCTTCAAAGAATGTTGGAGACATTTTCAAAGATTTAAAAAAAACCTTTGAAGTGAGTCAATTTTTAGTTCAAACATTAAAGTTTTCGTTGTCTTGAAGACATTCAGAGTCTTCTTACTTACTGCCGTGTTTGTAGTAATTTTTTTGAATGACAACAGTGCAAACAAAAGGAAAAAATAATTTAGAAAGAAAGTTCTTTCTATTTTCAAGCATAGAGCTGAGACAAATGAGTTTGCCTTGGGGTTGAGCAGAAGTAGAACAGTTTTGGAGTGAGAATGTGTGAGAAGAGGGTATGAAGGCTTTCCCCTGCTCATGGTCTTTTCTTATTTAAAACTTACTTTGTAATGGGTACATTTCAGTTCCAGCTAGAGAGCACAGGCACTGTTCTCAAGCTACAGAGCAATTCTCCCATTTGCTTGTTTTTGCAGAATTCTTAAAATGCACAGAAGAACTTGGCTGATATATCGTTAGCGACATCGTCTGATAGTTATATCTTGTCTGAAAAAATTCATAAACGGAAAGTTTAGGATAATGAAAAAAATCAATGTGTCACTTATTTAAGCTGTTAAATACAAGAATGTGAGGACAAAGAAAGATTTAGGTGTCCCTAACTTCCGAGTAGTTTGGTTCAAGATTCTGGGAAAATGGCCAAGATCATGTTTGTACAGGAAAGATGGCCATGGTTGTGTTTGTTACCTGATGCAGATCTCACAACAAACACAAAATTTTGCCAAATGTTTCTGTTTGGGAACCACATTGTTTGCAACCAAAAGCATACATAAACTGTACAGTATAGTTCCCCCTCCCCAGTTTTCATTGTGGGAAAGAACCTAAAGAAGAGAAAGCAATTAACATATACCAGCTATTTTATGCACCAGTTATTATAGAAGTGGATTAAAAGTCTTTAGGATACTGAGTTATTTCAATAATCCTACCTAGGGGGGACACTGTAATCGCCATTGACTGATATGGAAACAAGAACTCCAGCGTTCCCAAGAAGTAGAATCAATGGCCTGCATTTGTACGAAGAGCGGTAAAAAGGGTCAGAAAGGGTTTCAGATGCTTCTGACTGAGATGACCACTCTGCCCTGCTGCTGCTCCTTCTTTGTCTTCCAGAAAATATGTGAGAGGAAGATCATGGTGTGGAAAAGAAGAATGAGGATATGAAAGCTATTTCACATACAAAGAAATATTGGGGAGAAAAAAAGGTCAACTCCATTTCTCTTACCTCTGTTTCAAAACTGAAAAGTCAATTTTCAATTATATGGGTAAGCTTGCCCAGGGGCCAACCTATCAAAAATGCTGAGTTCAAGGTTGGCAATTAAATATGGAGAGAGGTCCAGATTTATTACTACTTGTGAAGAATAAACTCCTGACATAAGAGACAGCCTGAAATCTCTGCTTGCAGCCTGCCCTGACTCTGATGTGAGCAACATGAAGTATGATCTCTCTGGACAATAAATAAATAGCTCATGGGTAACATGGTTCAAAGTGTCTGCCATGTAATCAGAGCATGATAGCATGTGGGAAATCATGTGTCGTTTGCCATCTGCTGACATTTCCATCCATTTAGGGATACAAATCTGCTCAGGTCATAAAACATCCTTGAGATCTACTGAGAACTCTTTTAGGCCTTGGGATAGCATGGATCCTAAACCCAGTGCCTGATTCATTCTTTCGCAAACAACTTATGTCTGATTGCTAACCATTTATTAAACATTATTCCTTGTGCTTACTTATCTTGTTCAGCTGCCTTAAATCCTCTTTGGAACACGGCAAGATTTAAATAAACAAGCTGGGTTCATTCATTCTTAAACATGTTCTCTTGCAGAAAAGGTATTTTTTTTTCCTACATGTTCAAAAATATAGGATGGCTAAATGGCAATGTATTCTTAAATGTACAAATCCATGTGGAGTTCCTTCTGAAGTGAAATAAATTTTGCTCTTTACCATCTTATCAGTATGATTCCACAGTACTCCCCAAGCATCCGAAATCACATCGAATAAGGCAGTGACAGCAACGAAAGCCAGTTAGAGGAGAGATGGAGCATCAGGACACCCATCTCCGCTCAGAGGCTGGGAGCAAATACTGACGTCAAATCCCTGCACGAGGGACCAGATTTTCAAATTCTGCTGATCAAAACGGGTTCAGAGCCAGCACACTCAAGTTCAGATGGAGGACAAAGCGACACTGGGAGAATGGGGGCTGGGGAATCCCTTCCAAGCAAGGCTTTTAAAAAAAGTCTCCTGTAGTGTTTGATGAGATTAAACACAGCAGTGCCAGGCAGAGAAGCTGGAGACATTTAGTGGCGTCTGTGGCAGGACAGAACACGTGAGAAGAGAGGCTGCTGGAGTCCGCTGCACACCTGCACCTGGGGAAGGCTGTGTGCCTGAGAACGGAGTGGACCACACAGAAGTCCGCCCGCTTCGGTCCTGCCTCACTCACCTGCATTCGTATTGTGTTCCCATCGCTCCCCCTTTTTCTTTACTGGTACATTTTAGGTGTATAGTGCAGTTACATTCATCATTGGAATTTGTATTTTTACATGATGTATCTTGGTTCTCATTTTTTTCCCAATCCCCTGCCCTCCCTTCACCCCCTCCACGTTTTCCTATTTACATAGAATTTGTTTCCAATTTTTTTCTTTTCTCTTGTTTTTTTCTTTTCCCTCCTTAGCTTTCCCCTACCTACTTCTCCCGTCACTTCTTAGTTAAGGGAGCATATTGTAATACTTCCATGGGTCCTTATAAACTATAAGTGAAGTAAAGTTGAGTGATTTGTTTCAGTATGAATACCTTGATTGAGGTTGTTATTAGTAAGTGATAAAGTACAATGAGGATCCCTGGTGTGAGTGCAATTGCTGTTTAGTGATGCTTCAAATTTTCCTGCCATTAAACAAAACTACTTACATATAGCCAACTGAATATAGAATATAAAAATCATGTGTCAAAGTATAAAATAGCGATTTGTGACTTAAATGATTAATAAAATTTATACCTCATATAAACTGTTACATATTTTTATGCATCTGGTTCTTACTCACAAATCCAACAAATAGTTTCCATAGTTCAAAAAATGAGCGGCCAAGAGTAAATTTCTAGCAAATAAAAATGCAAATATCAATCATGTTAGTACTAACAATCCACCTAAGTTAATGAAAATAAAGTAAACTAATGTCTTGAAATGCCTATAATTCCCTCTGGTCAAAGGAAAGCAAAATCTGTAAAACAGTTTTATGATAACTAATTTTAATGCTAAATTTTCTTAATTAATATTCTAGAATATGACTAAAGTATAGCTTATTGCATGTGCTACAGTACATTCAGTTTTTGACCTTTCATTTTGAGTTAAAAAAAACAGAAATAAGTTTGGAAGTGAGACTGTCTCTCATTTGTTCCCTGAAAACAAGAAATGATTCATTTGATTTTTGTTACTATAAACAAATTACTCATTTGGGGCTTGTTTTACTAAAATGAAGGGTTTATGCATAAGAATTGATATTTTCCCCACTTAGCTTGGTAGTTTCTTGCAGGGAAACTGTATGAATAATTAGTTTTCATTGTCATTACGGAAAACTAGAGTCAGAACAGGGAGAAAAGCAGAAATCAAATAGAAGAAAGCTCGAACTGTACCACGATGGTGCACCACTAAGAAAGCCACATGTCAACTTGGAAGTGAAATTCATAGGACAATGATTTCTTACACATATATGGGCACAGAAAAGTTTCTCAAATCCTAAAATGACTCTTCTGGCTCTGCTCTAACATACTGACCAAAAAAAAAAAAAATTTTTTTTTCTCACTTTGGGTTTGAAACAATGGCACACTAAACAGAAAACAAAAACAAAAACAAAAACAAAAAAACCAAGGTGAGTGAATATTTTTAAATTTTAAAAAAGGAGTACATAGCAATAAGACCTTGGGTTGAAGGGGCGATTGGAAAGTTTCTTTCGGCCCAGTGGTCTCTGATGGCCAGCTTCCATATGCACGCCTGTGGATAATGGGTGCTTGGGTTATTTGAATTATTTAGGCTAATAGAGAAAAAAGGTAACTTTTAAGTAGTTCCATATTTAAAGGATAAACATGTGTCTACGTGTCTTTGTAAATTTATATACATAAGTATGCATTTATACATACACATTTCTGTATGCATATATATGAAATTTGGGCTATTTTCCTTATAATAATAGATACCTTTATAAACCCTTACTAAATACATGGGCCAGAGAGAGTCACAGAAGAGCTGAAGCAAACAAGTGAAAGGAAAGGAATGTGGATGTTGAATGATTTCTGGCGAGACCAGTGCTGGAATAAAGATGTGATTTCCCATCTCCCTTCCCTTTTCTTCTCGATCTTCAGGATTTCGAGTGGCAGGCCTCAGGAAAATAGCATCTAATTATTAGTAGCTTTCCCTTAATATTTTGCCTCTAGGAGAGCTTCCGAATACCAATCTGTGATAAGTTTGCTAAAGCTAAAGCTATAACATAATTAGTAGCACACATATTCTCAACGTATGTGATAAGACTCCGAGGTCATGACACAGTTCCTTAAAAAAGGCAAAAAACAGCCATGTGAACTATCCCTAGCCATAGAAATGTCCAAATTAGCATATTTTACACTATTTTAATATAATTATAGATGTATCTAAAAATCTACTGTATCATAAGTTCTTATAACTTTGGACAAGAATAACATTAGTAAAGAATAAAAATGTGCCATTGAATACAATTATTAGGCTAGAGATTAAAATATGACATTCAAAATATACATTAAGTACACACTTTAAACAGAGTAGCATTATGAAAAAGAGTTTTGAGATTTTTGACTAGTATCACAATTTTTCATTCATTTAAAAACCTTCAGAATGGGAAATTTAAATAATTCGGTCATTCACGGAGAATTATTGTTTGAGTTCCTGACATGCCCCAAAGCCTGGTCTTAGAGTCTATGGTGTTCCAGGACAATCACAAGGTCCTCTTCCTGGGTTTCCATCCTAGTAGAGGAGAGAGACTATAAGCAAGTGAAGGACAGGTAGCGGGTACAAGTTTTGCATCATTCATAAGATCCATGCCGAGAACTCATTGAGGCAAAGGAATCCTGAGTGGCAGAGGGAGGTGGTGACTATTTCAGATGAGATCAAGGAGGACTTCTCTGTGCAGGCATGGGGTCATGACAATGATCCTCGCATTAATGAGCCAGGCATGAGAAGAACTGGTAGATATTTATAGTAGAGGAAGCAGCGAGTGCCGTGGCCGAAGAAGAAACAAATGACAATGAGTAATGATGAGTAATATCAAGGCCGTGAGTTGAGCAAAGTTTGGTGGTTAAAATATTTGTAATTTACATTTGTCTTTTTCAGCTTTCACACTTTAAAAGGTGACTTCTTGAATAAATGATGCTCCTTATAATAATACTCTCTGTATGTGTATGTCTATCTGTGTGTGCATGCATAATGTGTGGATGTGCAGGTGTGTGCAGACATATGTGCATGTGTACATATGTATAGTCTTAGTCATGCATGCATGTGTGTATTCATATATACACTTTGCCTTGTTGAAGGCAAGGAGAGAAGCAGCACAGCATGGCCGGCTTTTGGTTGTCTTGGTTTGCGTTCTGACTCTTCCGTGTCCTATCTTCGTGACCTTGACAGGTTACTGAACATCTCTTTGCCTCAGCTTCTCATCTGGAAGTAATAAAGTCTTTGCTTTGGAGTGATGTGGTGAAGACTGAACAAATCACACAACATTAAGTGTTATGGAAGTGCATCTTTTACAAATCTCTTCAACAAATGGGATTTAATCCAAATGAATGCAATATACTGCAAACGTGAATGCCAATTTACCTTCATATAAGCAAAACCAATAATCAAAAAACCTGACAATATTTTTTCATTGGGCACTCACATTCATTTACTTGGCAAGTTTGTTTAATTTTCATTTCATTTTGGAACATTTCTAGCTTAAAGAGAAAAACCTCTTCTACTTCTAAATTAGGACAATTAAATGATTTTGTCTGGATGAAGGGGGCAGTCAAAAACAGGGTACCTTAAACATCACTCCACTTGAGGGAGCTCTAAGATTTCTTCAAAACCCTGGTCTTAGAGTCTATCCAGACGTAGGTCAGGCACCCAGACACTGGGCTTGGTTTACATGAATAGCAAAAAATATATATAAAATGGCCAGAATAAAAGTTTAGGGAAAAAAGTGTGGGCAGTAAAACTGAGAATTACTTAACTGTTTTCCAGTAAAATTAAATTATGTATTTAATTGAGGGAAACAGAAACACTTTTTTTAGAACTTCAAATGTCTCAGTTGGAGGCATGGGAATTAGCATAAAGTGAAATATTTATGGGAGCTTAATACTGTTTAAGACTCATTTTCTCCTTGCCTTAAGACAAGAAGTCAAATTAACCATTTCTAATTAAAGAGTTGGAAACAAAGTATGTACTGTAAAACCAGGAGTACAAGTTAAATGGTAATGCTTAAGTTGTAAAGTGTAAAAAAGTCTTTTCACCTCGAGGTCAAGTATGGGGAGGTACAAAACAAGCAGTTCCCACAGAATCAGAGGAACAAATCAGAGTGATTTAAAATAAATGTAGGCTTGCTACATTCCTTCTGAAATAAATGTTTTTCTTCCAAGAGCAGAGTCCTAAAACTGGACACGGAGATGACCCTTTGTCTCCTTATGCTATGTTAGTGAGTAAGCTGCAAGAGATGCAGCCACACCATGTCCAGAACGATCTGGAATTGCTTTAAGTATGACTCATGGGAATTCTGGCCCCAAGGATCATCTGGTAAAGATACCAAGAAGGGAAATAATTTCTGAGGGCCAACAAGGACACAATCCTGGAACTTCCAGGACACAATTATTCTCCTTATTTCTAAGCTACTATATAGATACACAGTGATTTGATTAGAATATCAATTTTATGCACATATTTTAATTTTAATTGCATCATGAGTGATCGGTTTAAAAGCATCTGAACATTTGGCCCCTAAATCATTACAGGCTGAGTCATCTGAAGATGAAAACAAAACTATTAAGACGCCATCCAGAAGAAAAAGAAAATATTGTATTTGAATATACTTTCAACAAATGAGAGCTATAATTAAAATATAATCTAGTGATTAGAAAAAAATTAAAAAGAGCATGTTGCACTTCCTGAATATTCTTTATGTGTTTAGATCTTAAATTTCAGAGTTTGTTCATCTTAACATGGCTTCAAATATCTTGCAAAAGATTCACACTAATCTTTTCTTTCTCAGCTCATGACATCTCCTCCAGTTGTTTATTAATTAACACATAATGTTTTACCTGGACAGAATACTGCATTGTTAAGCTTTTGTGTGTACTTCCATTTCCTTTTCAGCATTATTTTGATTTTGACTAAACTGAATGGATTTGTTGTTCCACTCAAGGAGAGAAGCTGGCTTATCTTGCAGATCATTCTTAATTATGAGTTGGTGTTTTTAAAATATTATTTTCACGAAGGATTTGTTTCTTTTTGCTTTGCTGCTGTTTCTCTCTCTCTCTCTCTCTCTCTCTCTCTCTCTCTCTCTCTTTTTCCCCTCTCTTTCATTAAGTGCATTACCTCATGGTCTTAAAAACCTTCTTTTGCTTTCTTCAAGATGAAATAAGAAGATACGCTTGTACAGGAAGCTTAATGCTTCTGAATTCTTTATTAATAAAGAAATTTGGGATGATTTTAATGGTATTTAACATACAGAGATTAATACGCACTCACAGAGGCTGTTTGTCTGGCAAGGGAGTGGAAATTAGCCAGGCTTCTTTTTTCTTTGAGACTTTCTGTCTGTGACGGCTACACAGACAAGCCTGTGTACAGTCTGTTTATGCTATATCCATCATCCCTTAGTAAGTCCTCTGTGTCTTTGGAGAACTCATCAAGAGGACAGAGAGGACTTTTCTTTTGTATGGATTGAGTCGATCTTTTAGTTTTAGACTCTACAATACTCTGAGTGAGAACCTGGAGGAATAGAAAGGCCTTAGGCTACTTTAATCCTACTTCTAAACTGAGGCTTCTGGGGTCTTTTTATGCCAAAGAGAAAGCATAGTTTCTTCAACTGGGTTATCTGCAACGAGTTACATTGTTACCGTGACATTGTTGTGGCCATAAGGCGAAGTGGCAGAGGAAATAGCATCAGCCAATGAAATGACAATATAGTGTTAAAAGGATATGGAAGATAGAATTTAATTATGAAACAGATGATAGTATTCAATCTTAATTGTCATACCAGGATCCAACTCATTGGCCTGTTAATCACCAGACAGGAGAAAGAATAACAGAGCACCTTACGTCATCAAGGGCAAAAAGCTTCAGGCTGTAATTACTCTATTTCTTAATAATCCTAATAGAAGCCAGTATAAACCTCTCTCTGTTTTCTGTAACAGTAAGTTCAAGGAAATATTTACTTAGTTACTATGATTATAGACAGTTGAATTTTCCATGGTCATAATCAGTTCTTTCACTAAGAAATCTTTAGGTGGGACTCTAGAGTTTATTCAATTCTCATAAGTGTTTTCAGCATTACAATTCCTTTTACATAAAAAATTTACCACACTTATTAGTAAGCCAATGATACCAGGGGACACAGAGACTATAAAAGCTTCCCAGTTGGCAACAGCTAAAGAGTTGTAATAGCCAAGCTGACTTAACTACTTATTCCAAATGCCTAACAACTCTAGAGAGAAATTCTTTATTAATAAAGAAATTTGGGATGATTTTAATGGTATTTAACATACAGAGATTAATACGCACTCACAGAGGCTGTTTGTCTGGCAAGGGAGTGGAAATTAGCCAGGCTTCTTTTTTCTTTGAGACTTTCTGTCTGTGACGGCTACACAGACAAGCCTGTGTACAGTCTGTTTATGCTATATCCATCATCCCTTAGTAAGTCCTCTGTGTCTTTGGAGAACTCATCAAGAGGACAGAGAGGACTTTTCTTTGTATGGATTGAGTCGATCTTTTAGTTTTAGACTCTACAATACTCTGAGTGAGAACCTGGAGGAATAGAAAGACCTTAGGCTACTTTAATCCTACTTCTAAACTGAGGCTTCTGGGGTCTTTTTATGCCAAAGAGAAAGCATAGTTTCTTCAACTGGCTTATCTGCAACGAGTTACATTGTTACCGTGACATTGTTGTGGCCATAAGGCGAAGTGGCAGAGGAAATAGCATCAGCCAATGAAATGACAATATAGTGTTAAAAGGATATGGAAGATAGAATTTAATTATGAAACAGATGATAGTATTCAATCTTAATTGTCATACCAGGATCCAACTCATTGGCCTGTTAATCACCAGACAGGAGAAAGAATAACAGAGCACCTTACGTCATCAAGGGCAAAAAGCTTCAGGCTGTAATTACTCTATTTCTTAATAATCCTAATAGAAGCCAGTATAAACCTCTCTCTGTTTTCTGTAACAGTAAGTTCAAGGAAATATTTACTTAGTTACTATGATTATAGACAGTTGAATTTTCCATGGTCATAATCAGTTCTTTCACTAAGAAATCTTTAGGTGGGACTCTAGAGTTTATTCAATTCTCATAAGTGTTTTCAGCATTACAATTCCTTTTACATAAAAAATTTACCACACTTATTAGTAAGCCAATGATACCAGGGGACACAGAGACTATAAAAGCTTCCCAGTTGGCAACAGCTAAAGAGTTGTAATAGCCAAGCTGACTTAACTACTTATTCCAAATGCCTAACAACTCTAGAGAGAAAATATTTCCCCAGGCTTACAGTTCCTCATTTTATTTTGCTTTTTTGCAAACTCTTCAAAAATAGTGGGCAAAAATGCTCCATTTCCTATATACCAGAGATGGCAAACCTTTTAGCGTTTTCAGGGACTGTGGAACAAGGCCCATAGGTTCATTATCATTGCTATATACCAACTTATTTTGGCCAACTAGTTAATTTCTAACTAGTGTGGTGACCAGAAGTAGATAAAAAGAGACCTGGTGTATGAACTAGAAAAGCAGAGGATTTAGAATCAAAGTCCTTGGTGTGTAGTTTTTGCTTTATCTCTTCCTTTATCGCTAAATCTCTTTATTTGGACCTGACTTAATTTTTGGATTATGGATAGTGCTCAAAGCCTTTTGTATAAATAAAAAGTAGGTCATCTGGTAAACTTAGACATGCCATGCACTCACTAGTCAGTATTACATGACAGTGGAGCTATAACATCAGCATGGGAAGAGAACTAACCTTTACTGAACACCTATTGAAGGCCTATCATCATGCTAAGTAGTCTTGCCATTGTATGAAAAGCATAATTTTCTTCATGTAAGAGAAGAGGAAACAGTCTTGTCTAAAAATCATCCAACTCTGTAATTGACAAAGTTGGGATGGAAATCCAGACATGTCTGGCCCTGGGATCATACTTTTTTTCTATGCCTCAAAGTTTGGAAACAAGATGAATGCAGCCTCATTCTTCAGCCGATTCATCTTCTTAGCCTTGGTCTTGGGAATCTGCCATTTATAGGGCAATGGTTTCTCAAATATTTCCACATCCCAATCTGTAGAACCTGTGTTAGTCTCATTGAGCAAAAGGGACTTCACAGATTTGATTCAGTTATCAGTGTTGAGCTAGGGAGATTATCTTGGATCATCTAATTTCAGTTACATATATTCTTGTAAGAGAGGAGGCATGAAGTCAGAAGAGATGAGGTAGAAGTCCAAGACAAAGAAATCTAGAGATACTGCCCTGTTGGTTTTGTAGAAGGAGGAAGAGGCTATTACCTAAGGAATGCAGGTGACCTCTAGAACTTGGATATGGCAAAGGAAGGAACTTTTTCTAGACTTCTATAAAGAACCTAAGCATGGGTTGATTTTAGCTCAGTGAGACTTACAGTTGGGAGAAAATAAATTTGTATTGTTTTAAGCCACTATGGGTAGAAACCTGACACTGTACTACAGCATTAAGATACAACTACAGGATCCTCATCTTTTCTGTGGTTCTCAAGCTTCACTTGCTCATATGTAAGGTAGCTAAAATAGTGTTCTTCACTCAGAGGGTGAGATGACTTATGGTCATAGGTACAGAGTACTGTATCTGAGAACCAGTTAGAAATGGAGGCCATAGAGATGTAAATTCTGCTAGAAACGTGGCTGAAGACTTAGCCTGTGAGGTATAGTAGAAGCTGAAGAAACTGGGTGTTTGTCTCTGACACAGTGCTGGAGAGCAGGAAGTGGGGTAGGGAGGGATGGTTGCAGGAGTGAGAAATACATCAAGAAACCTACTAGGTAGGACAATCTATGCACTTTGAAATTTGAGGACTTTTTGTGTGTTTATTACTGTTGTTTTAGGCGCTGAGAGTTGAACCTGGAATCTTGCGCATGCTTAAACACTTGCTCTATACTGAGGGGTGCCTCTGCTCCCCAAGTGGCCCTGATTTCAGGTGACAGATTGTGTGGGAAGGAGGGGGCAGGGTGCAGGAATCAGCAGTTTCCAGGATTTGCCCTTAGATGGCTTGCACAGCCTCACTGTTTTCTTATGAATGTCACGAGATCATTTTATTCCTGTTTGATTCTGAGAGGTATAAAATACTCCAAAATCCTTAATTAGTTTCACAGAGCTATTTGATTGCATAATAATGAGGGTTGTGGGATTTCATCATGTCATCTTTCTTCTTTAAAGGCATCATTTTTTAAAGAACATATTTGTGGTCCTAAACAATTTCTGAGAATAGCAAGGATGATGAATTTGTGTACCTAATTTGTAAAAGAATTTCATCCACGAGGAGGCCGTACCAACTGCTTTCCTTCAGTCTAAGGGAAAGAGGTGGGCATACTGTGGGAAGTGGCAGAAAGGGCCTAGAAGTAGGAGAATTGTGCTGTTGTCATGTCCGTCCCCAAACGTGCCAGATGAGCACAGTCAAGCTGCACAACCTCTCTACCTGGTTTCCTCTTTCAAGAAAACAAAGCAGCTGATTAGAAAAGGCAGTGATCATTCATCTCCCATCCTAAGTCAATACTCTTGTTTTTATACTGTTTTTGAGATATGGGGGTTTATTTTTCTGTGGGGTCAGACCACTTCCTCTTAAATTTTCCCACCGAATGGGCTACTGAATAAAATCTAAACTGATTAAAAAATAATCTGAAAAGTGTTTGACATTTAGTACAAAACCCTATTTTAGTGCAGTAGAAGATTAGGGCAGAACTGGGACTCTACTTTTCTCTTGCTATTTATATCTGGTGTATTTTGAATGGTGTCTGCACTTGGGATGAGAATCTGAGTTTGTCTACGTATTTAGCTACGCAATTTTAGGAGTTATTTAACCTTTGCACTACTCGGTCTTTACCACCATATGGGAAAATAGTGCCCTCCTGCAGTACCGCTGTGAACACTTGAATATACAACATGGACAGCATATGTCCAGATGGACAGACATAGAATATACAAGATGGACACTGTATGTCTAGAATGGGCCTCGTGTTTTGTCTATGGCACTAGTATTAACTTTATCAAGCCTGAAGGATATATGGCTTTGGCCCTCAGAGGCTCTGAGAGATGATGTAAGCTCTCTGCAGTCTCTCTTATAAACAGAAAGCCCAGTCAAACAGAGCAGTTGAACAGATATCCAGCCATATAAAAGCATAATTGCCAGAAACATTTTTCTTTGGGCAAGTCCTTAAAGAAGGTTCACAACCTTGGCACTTTTGACTTTGGGCTAGATATTTGTTTGTTGTGGGGGTGTCCTGTTCATTGTATGATGCTTAGCTGTGCCCCTAAGTCCCCAGTTTGTACTGACTAGATGAAGCCAAATATTGCCAAATGTTCCCTTGAGGGCAGTCTCCTCCTAGGTGAGAGTGACTGTGTTAAAATTGTGATTTAACAACTAGAGAGAACCAGACTAAAATATAAATGTTGTGATGATTACTTTTCCTATTCATAAATACTAAAAATGATAATGACAATGCTTAAAATTTTGTCTTTGGAAGCTTGGATTATATCTCTAGCTACTCTATATTGTTTAGATGATTTACTTAACTTCCCAAAGTTGAAGTTCTCTCATTTGTGAAAGGGAAACAAAATTTCACAAGTTGTAAAGGGTCTTTGCAAAGATTAAATGAGATAATGTCATGCTATTAGGTCCACAGTAAGCAGTTACTGAAAGTTGATAATGGTTCTTTCAGTATTGTTTATCACAACTATCATTACTGTCATTAATAGATCTTATGCTGCAGGCCAGTATTTCTCAATAGTATGTTATAGCTTTAAAATATATGATTATTTGGATAAATACACTTTATTACTTTATAGATTTTAAAACTTGAGCCTTTCAGATAAAATTCATCAAAATATCCATTCTTTTTTCTTCTGACTCATTCCTTCATTAGTAATGATTATATTGGACACAGTTAAATATGCATTTCATCCAGTGATGCCCACGGGGTCCCAACGCAACATACCCACCAAGCCCAGAATGTAATGTTAATGGAAATTAGAAAAAGACAAATCATCCCATAGCACACTAATTAGTTTTTTAAGGATTAAATCACCAAGAGCTGCATATTCTACAAATAATTACAAAAAAGAATAAAATAAGAATCTCATTAAACTATTTAAACAAAGTATTGGATTTATAAAACTCCTAAGTTCCACATTAGAGAGCACAAGTATGTTTCCCAGAAGGAGGAATAATGTTACAAAGCTTCCGCTTTTCTGAAATCCTAATTTTATTAGCAGCAAAGTAATTAATTTTTTGACAACAAATTCTTCAAGGAGAAATAAATACTAAGCCAGAGCAATGCGAGTAAAACAGTTAAAGGAAAAGAGATGAAAATATATCAAGAAAGTCTTAAGAGTAATTTTTATCCTTCACTATGAGACTCTGTCCTTAAATCTGGTTCATTTTTTAAAAAAACAACCTCTCTACTCAAAACACAAAAGTAGTATCAAAAAGCTTGCAGATAAATTAACTGGGAATGAAAATGGGAGTCATTTTTTTTGAGTACTGAAAGAGAATATATAGATTGGAAGAATGAAGAAATGGCTAAAACTCCCCTGCACGTGTGTGTGTGTGTGTGTGTGTGTGTTTGTGTGTGTGTGTGAGAGAGAGAGTGTCTTGCAAGACAAAGAAATCGGTCATTAAGAAAATGTAGATTTTGCAAAAAAAACCCCAAAAAACAAAACTAATGATCATGGCATCAATCAGGATGATGCCCAAACAATAAAAAGAACAGTTATGTTGGCTTGGTTTAATTTTATTTTGCCATTTGCAATTTATAAATCAAGGTTATGTGGAATTAGATAGACTTTGATTTAATTATAAAATCATTAGTCACTAATTTTTCCCCCTTAAGTTTCTTACCCTATCTGAATCTCAATGTTCTCATCTGTATAATGAATCTATACATGTAAATGTATAACATTTACATCTTATAAATATTGAGAAGTTTAAATGAGGTAAAGTGCACTGATCTTAGCATTGATCTTAGCACCAGGAAGTAATTTTGATTGTACAGATACTGAAATCATCAAAAGAAAACACTTTCATGTTAAACTCAATTTAATGTATTCATTTGGAAGTTTTTAATTAAAAAACTTTATGTAGCATCATCCCAGGCAAAATAAAAATGCATTAACTTTGATGTGTGTGACAAATAGAAAAATAAGGGATTTAACATACTTATATCTAATTCATTTACTCTGATTTACATGCAGGGATAATTTTTATATCTGTATCAATAATTTTTACAAAATGCCAGGATTATATTCTTAGAGTAAGGAAAGATTGATACTGAAGAATGTTCATTTGATTGTCAGAGTTTGGTCATGGTTTGTTGTATATTTAAAGCTGTATATTTCCCATTATTAAAACATCCCTACAAATAGTCAATAGGTACAGCCCCCTCCATGAAGTGACTTGGGTCATTTTAAGATTTTTTATAGAAATTGTTATTTGGAATGTCTTTCCTACTTCTAAAACTACAATGGAAAGTTATTCTAATTTTATTGAAAATGCTACCAGGTAAAAGAAAGGCAAATCAAGAACTTACTACCAAGATAAACTATCCCTGGTTAATTTATATATGGTTTCTGCATAATCCATGTATGAATCTAGCAATTCTTATCCCTATTTTTGTAGAAAAAACCAGAAACTTAAAGGACTTGAAGAACAATGTGCTCAAGACTAGGAATGGAAGTCAAAATTTTAGTAATTTTGTGTGTAATTCCCTGCTACCCAAGCCTGCCTATCACTTTATGCCTCTTTTGTTTCTTTAACACAACTTTTCCTCTGACACCTCAAATAACATTTGCATTCATTAACCGATTAACATGCTCAAATCTGTTAACCTATGCCTTTTTAGAGAGATGATATTTATTTTATGATGATGCAGAATTGATGAATAAAAGAAATCAAGTGCAAAATGGCACAGTGTCATCAAATCAAGTGCATAGTCTCCACGTTCTGTCATGATTTTAAGTCAGGTTTTCTGATTCCTTTCCAGTTCCTTCCATGAGTCATTGATCTTTGGTGATAGTTTTCTTGTGGGTGTGTTTAGTAAAATGTTGAAAAAAACCTAGTGAAAAAACCCTCAAATATAGGTAAAATGAGATAGATAAATTCTTATCTTTTTCTCATTCAGGTACAATCTAATGAACGATTGCCTACTTAATTCTAAGAGTCCATGACTTACAGCTGTTTGCATTCATCCTATTAGGATAAAATTAAAGTTGATTTCAAGAGACTTAACTGTATGGGTGAGTATAAGGCCAGTAAAAGGTTTCTGACTTGAGCTTACAAAATCAACACTTTCAGTATATAAGGAAAAGATCTATTGGTCCTATGAATCCAGTCGTCAGTGTTTACTTTCTAAAGGGTTCTGACAGAGAGCTAGAGGGCTTTACTAGTGAACGATGAATGACCAGAGACAAACCAAGTCACCA
Source organism: Fukomys damarensis (assembly GCF_012274545.1). Lineage (NCBI taxonomy): Eukaryota > Metazoa > Chordata > Mammalia > Rodentia > Bathyergidae > Fukomys > Fukomys damarensis. The sequence continues at coordinate 23,886,848 of NW_022900913.1, read as the reverse complement.
CAGCTGACAAAGAACTTCTTGGATGTGCAGCCAGGCTGAGCCTACATAATGAACAACAGGGACATCTATTTAATTGAATTGTGTTCAAGTGATTGAATTTGCATGACAAACTACATGGTTTCTGTTTAAATGTCTCCCTCCATACACTCAGGGGCCAAGAGAGAGTGGAAATGAAGGAAAGACAGCATAAGACCTTACCCAAAGATTAAAGGAAAGAAAAATTCAGAAGTCAGTAAGGAGGATGCCCCATGGAGAAAAATCCCTTCAGGTATTAAGTGGACCAAACTCTTTCCTGCCCTCAGTCTTTACCTGGGCTGCCTCTCTTGCCACTCTCCATCCATCTTTATCTGTCCACCTTAGCTTCCTTCTTGGCTTTCTTCTTTTATTCTTTCACGTTGCAGAATAAAATACCATTGCTTCCCAGAGGCCTTTCCAGACTTCCCTTTCAAAGAATATGTTTTTCCTGTTATCCTCTATCATTATATCCAGGTCAAGCTTCCTAAAAATTCATATTATAGTTTGAAAATAATATACCTATTTGTTGACTTGTTTGATTATCCCTTTTTTCTTCTTCCACCACACTATAAACTTCTCAAGGGTACGCACTGTATCTGTTTATTTCCCAGTGCTCACTTAGCAATGTAGCTCAGTCCCTGTGCTTAACACTGCTTCAGAATGAAATGAACGAGCATATGAGTGAGACATTGAAGAGAGAGAGAATCTGATCTCCATTTAAATCAACTACAATAACTCTAAGAATTAGTGAGATCCAAGGAGTACGATATAATGCACTTAGGAAGTTAAAATATTCCAAACACTCTCTACATAGATTTAACATATCTGTTAGAGCTGTTCCTCCTTCCTGAGATCTCACATTAAAAAACAACAAAACAAAACAGTATTTACCTTAGACTTTAGCAATATGGACAGTACTGTCTCAATCCACGAAACAGATTGTCTAGCTGCTAGAATTTTTGAAATTAGGTCCATGCAGAGGCAAGACCCTTTGGTTACAGGGAAGATTTGTCATAGAGAAATATAAAGAACATTTTTGTAAATTAAAAAAACTGTTTTTAATTGTGACAGTTTATGAAGAAAGAATGAGTTTCTTGCTCTGACTTAATCAGATTTATTAGACTAAACTACATAGAGAGAGATTTAAGACAATTTTAATATATATCCGAATTTTCCCATTTAAAACTCAGGTATTAAGGGTGGAAATTAAGAAGGGCACTATGACTTTCTCATTTGCTGTTTAGCAGGATTCCCACATCATCAGATAGACTATAGATACAGAAATGGCTTCCAGACCAAACAAATTCAAATGCTTAATTGATGGTGTTAAGGAAATCATTTGAACTTTCATACGTATTTCTAATTAATTTTTTCCTTTCTTTGTTTATTTGATAATTACTTTCTAAATAATTACTATGTCCCTAGCATTGTAGATGAATAAGATACTTCAACAAAGATATAACAGATCCTTTCCTCCTTGAACTCGGAAAGGGCAAACAGACAATATAAGATACGCAAATGACTAGAAGTCCTTTTAGGATGAGAAGTGGCATCCTGGAGGATCTGGGAGGAGCTTACTTGGGCCGAGACAAGACAGGCATGAAGTGAGGCAGACACTCTGTGCTGATGCTAGGAAGGAAGTTTCAGAGGCAGGGAACAGCAAGATCAAAGGTGTCACAGATAGAAGGTCTGGAATGTTTGGTGTACAGTATTATGGTCAAGGTTCACCAAAGAAACAGAACCAACAAGGTGTGTGTGTGTGTGTGTGGTGTTCTACTCATGCCTGCAACCAAGTGGATGAAGCCTGCACATCCTTATGGCAGGTAATCTGTTTCACTCAACAATTTTAATATTAATATTAATAACGTATGAAAGTCACCATCACAAAGGCATTCAGAATAACCTTTGTCCAAGAATATGGACACTTTTGCCCCACCAGGTTGATACATACAATTAACGATCCCATGTAGGGAAGAAGCAGTAGTTAAATGTGACAGATGTGCAGGGCACAAGGAAAAGAACATTGGAAGATGACAAGGGCAGGGTACTCGTATGTAGTTGGAGTCAGAGACACTTTTGAGTAATGCGAGCAAATCTAACAGCTGACTTTCCGTGTGGAGAGACTGGGCTTCGCAGAAACGAAATGTGTTGGAGGTTTCTGCAGGAGTTTGGGCAGGAGGCAGTGGTGGTTTGGATTTTGGTTCTGAAAGTGGAGAGGAAAGGAGATGATTGCCATGGTATCTGGAAGCACAGGTCCTGCACTCTGATGGATCCTCTGTGGCGCTGGCAGGAATCCAACTCTTCCTGTCCTGGACTGAGATGGGTATGAGGGGGAGGAACCCTCTTAGGAATTTTCTATCAAATGGGCAGTGGTGCAATTTCTTTAAAAACAGCAGCAAAATCTCCTTGCTTTCTCATAGCTGCAATTTATACCGGTAAAATAAATTCTTTGTTAAATGGATGAAATTGCAGTACATTTGGAATTACCTACCTGTTTTTCTTTAATTAACTATAAATCTTTAGGACATGTGAGATAAAACTCTTTCAGGTACAGTTTTCTTTGGGCTATAATTTTAAATACAACAATTGAGTATTGTATCCTTTTCTGTTGTTTTGTGAATTACTTTGCTTATAAAATGTCTCATTGCTTCATTGAATAATATATTATAATTAAGCTTAAAATAGTAATGGTTGCAAAAAGATATTGTAGGTATATTTCAAATTGGTATTTCCACGATTATTAATATTCTTCAATTTCAAATGTATTGCAATAATAATAATATCATTATATCATAATTTTTTTGTAAAAATGAACTAAAATAAGCTTAAAAGACTTCAATGAAAATTAAAACAACAAATGTCTTTTCTATTTAAGCAAGTAGATTTCTCCACACCTCTTCCTATGTTCAATGATATTGTACTCAATTTCTATCTGTATTTAAGCTAAGTACAGTTCAACAGTTTTTCTCCTCAAATTTTGGGGAGTGACTAGGTCCAGAGAGCAAAACAGGCAGCCATGGCCTAAATCCAAACCTAATGACGATATTAGTTAAATAGAGGCAAACAGTTTGGAACGTGCATTTCTCTTCTTGCTGCTGGAGATTTAATACTTAATCCATGTACACCTTTGGCTAAGCTGAGTGAGTGTGCCTTGCAGATCAGGGCCTTTTTGTGTCTGACACAGTGTCTGGCCCAGGCCTTATTAAGTTGTTCAATTAATAGCTGTGAAATGACTGACCAGATCAATTTACTTTTGAGCATCGGGCCTTTTCTTTTGAAATACTATAAATTCAGCTTTTCAAATTGTGGTTTATGACCCGTTAGTAGGCCACTAAATTATTAAGCCTGATGAGAATATAAAAGTCATTAAATGGAATAGAATATAGTAGAACAAACAGTTTTACAGAGAGTTTTTGTTGTTGTTGTTACAAAGAGAAGGTTTTTACAGAGAATGTTTTTGTTATGGATATCTATGGTGTGTGTTTAGGTTGTGATGTAAAGTGTGTTTCTTAGCACACTGTGCAATCAAAAAAAGGTAAAAACGACTGGTCTAGGCTTTAAAATTAAAATGACCTTTCAATAAAGGAATCTGAATTGTGGAGATCTTGTCTATAATAAAACAGTTAAGGACTGGATGGGAAAATCAAGACCACACTGAGCATTCGATATATTTAGCATGGAAATAAAATCCTATTTTTAACAAGTGTATGCTGTTCCTTTAAAAGTGCCCTTGGGTAAGCACTGAGAGGGATATGAAAGTGCATTACTCCGCTCAAAGAGCGTGAGAACACCCTCGGAGAAGGGCCCTAACAACACACGTGAGTCCAGCTAGTCTTCTAAGCAGCAAAAGATTATGAAATCTTTTCCTCTTTTCTCATGTAATGTAGTAGCACACACAAATACCTGAGATAAATCAACTCAAATAGAGGAGAAATTTGTTTGGCTCACGGTTTCAGAGATTTCAGTCCATGGTAAGTTAGTCTGGTGCTTTGGGACCTATACCAGACAGTACATCATGGCAGGAGTGCATGAGAAGCAAGCCACTAACTTCATGATGTCTAGGAAGCGAAAGAGGAAGAGGAAGAAACCAGTGTCTCAGTATGCCCAGCTCCAGTGACCTAATTTCTTTAGGCCATAACTCTGAAGAGTTTCATCACCTCCCAGTAGTGTCATGGGTTGATAAACATTTAACGTGTGGGCCTTTAGGGGTCACTTTTGGGCAGCAAAGCTTTATAACATGTGCTCTTAGTACAACAATACAATATGATATAAGTAAGCCAGAATTTGTGGGTTATCCTAGGGGTCAAATTACCATTTGTTAACTGGCTTCCATGAGCACCTGACTTCCAAATGAATTTTTGGTATAAAACATAATCCTAGGTTGGATTTTGCTTATACAGTTTTTTTTTTTTTTTTTTTTTTTTTTTTTTTTTTTTTTTTTTTTTTTTTTTTTTTTTTTGGTACTGGGGATTGAACTCGGGTCCTTGCGCTTGCAAGGCAGGGGACAGAACCACTGAGCTAAATCCCCAGCCCCACACAGTTGTTTTTTTAATGGTAGCAGGGCTTGCTAAGTTAAAGCAGGAGTCTGAAAGCTCTTTTTCTAAAGGTCCATGTATACTCTTTGGTGCATAAATTCTGCTATTATAGTGTGAGAGCAGCCATAGATAATATGTGAATGATTTGTTCCAATAAAATTTTATTTATGGCACTAGAATTTTGATTTTATATATGTGAGATTATAACATATAATGCATAACACATTCATGAAATGACAGTCTTCTTTTGATTTTTTCCAACCATTGAAAACAGGAATAATCCTTTCTTAGCTTATGGACCATACAGATATGGCAGTGGGTAGATTTGCCTTGAGAGCCTGAGATTGTGGATCTCTGTACTACAGCAATAACTACCCCAAGAATGTATCATAATGTTTTTGTGCAACCAAATCAATAAAATGAGCATAAGATTGCAAACAAACTTTTTAAGCCCAGAATTCAACAAATTCAGGTTTTCAAATAAAATCAGATGTATGGATGTTCTAAAATGGTATTGAATATGTATGTAATTGAATAATTTAAATAATATAAGAGATTATGTGGTGGAGCCTATAGACATGGAAGATCCCTTTACACTTCTGGTATAGAAGGGCACAGATTTTCCAAAAGTCAAAGTCTGTGTCTGACAGCGCAGTCATCGAATCTGTGCCCTGACACTTACGTGGAACTTTTTGTCCACTCTTAGATGGGATTGTCTCGGTCTGATTCTGTGAAGGAAGCTGGCTGGTTTCCTTAGCAATGTGTGCACATGGTGTGTAGTCTGTGTTGTGTGCATTAGTGTGTATGGTGTGTGTGTTGTGTAGTAACTTGTGTGGGATGTGGGTGCAAGTGCATGTTTGTGGCTGGGAAGATTCAGGATTTTTTCTTTGCATAGATTTTGGGGTTTAGGAATAATAATTTAAATGGCTAAGGTTTATTGAGTATCTACCATGAAAGATTTTCCACAAGTCTTATTTAATGTTCATGTAATTTAAAGAAGTAGGACATTGAAAGAGAAGAAACTGAGTGGTTTACTCCAGCTAACCATGCTAGTGAGTGTCCAAACGGGGATGCTGACTCCTCAGCTTAACTGCCTCTCTGGATCAGCACACCTATGACAATGCTCCTTAGCTGAGACATTGAAACAATAAACTTTCTATTTTGGAATGAGTAATGAGTCTCCTGCACACCATGCATAAAATTCTTAATTTGCTTAACTTTATCAAGTTATATTCTATTAAATTATATTATCAAAGCATTGACTTGGTCTGATCAACAATTATCTTACATGGTAGAACTAAATTAGCCCCAAGCTTTTTGGCTTTACATTTTCTAAATACAAATATTGATGGTATATCAAAACTTATTACCTTCACTGAATTCTTAAAGCCATAGTCAAAACATAAAATTAAAGGTTTTTAATAAATTCAGTGTAGGAAGCACATGAAGTCTGCGTTGAATAGTATTGTTACCATCACAGATTATTAAAGTATCTAATTCTATATGAGATTGCATTTAAAGGATCATATAAATTCATTCAGTATTTTCAATAAAAAGGTAAAATGTCATAGAAAGCACTCTAACTAGTTGATTAGTTCTTATGAAACGACTTATAATTATAGTTGAAGATATATTAGTATTAATTGTAGACATTATTCTAGAGAATATTCAGTGAGAATTGTATAAACTTGCCAATTTACTTCAAATTGGGTAAGGTATCTCTTCAGCAGCAGGACTGTAATTTCAACCAGTTAAAAAAGTTAAATCTAATCATTTGTATATGTGACTCGAGCTGCTTCTATAGGATTTTATGAAGGAACTAATATGAATTGTAATGCTATTTTTTAAAACAGGTGTTTCAAACATTTTGAAGTTAAACATTTTGAAAGCAGCAAGAAGAAAGTCACACACTCTTTCAAAGTTTTCAGTTCATATAAGTTTCTAAAGCTATGAGGACATACACACATTTTTCATTAATTTTAGGTCAAGATTTATCAGCAATTGGTAAATAAAGGATTATGGGAAGGTAGTTCCATTGCTCAAGCTTTGAATGTGTTTTCTCCCAATGTGATTTCTTTTAGATACAACATAATTTCTTTCTGATCCTGAGCATATGAGCATATGCTAATATAAAATGGTGTCTTAGAAAGGTTATTTCTGTTTTCTGCAGGGAGCAGTCATCCTTTGACCTTTATTAAATGTGTGACACAGATCTGATTGTATAACAACCTTTAGCCTCACCTGAAATCCCTCTTTAGGGGTTGGGGTCTAGGTCAGAGAACATTACTGTTGGTTGTCAAACCTGAAATTAATTAATGCCTTTTAAAAATATATGGATGATATTTTGTTCTCCCTAGGATGTATGAAAATGACCTGTATTTATTCCTGAGAATTTAATCTTGAGAAACATTGAAAACAAGAAAACAAGAATGGCTGAGTTGTTTGACATGTCCCCATGACCTCTTTCTGAAATCAGCAGTACTGTACTTTTGGCTTTTTCCCAGCTTGCTGGCCAGTGTTTTTTTTTTTTTTTTTTTTTTTTTTTTTTTTTTTTTTTTTTTTTTTTTAACAA
>NW_022900913.1:23872817-23879691 GCF_012274545.1 Fukomys damarensis | reverse complement strand
TTTTTTTTTTTTTTTTTGCTTTGTTTTGTTCTGTTTTTGGCAAAGATTCCTTTCTGTGTGTGTCTTTCTGGTCCTCAAGGCACACTCTGGTTAAGCTGCGGCTTATTAAAGATGTACCCACTCTTGTGCTGTTCCGGAATCCCAGAGGGCCACAGGGGCCAAGGAGAAGGCCTGGACCAAAATGATGAGAAACCATGGTGGTTTCTATAGCGTGGATGGGCAGAGGAAGGAACTGTTCTTGGGAGCTGGTGCTGGAATGCTCAGCAATCATATTTCAGTGAGAACTGGCAGTTGCCTGCCAGAATGGGATGTTATGTCAGCACAGGTGTCAGAGGAGGAGAGAAGTTTCTGAAGGACGTAATTGGCAAATCAGATAGGGTTGGGGAGGGTGAGAGAAAGAGGGCAAGGTGTTATTCAGCAGATAGCTTTAAAAGTAATTTTTAACCAACATTATTTAGGAGCCTTTTAGAAAGCAGATCTCTCTTTCCCAGAGGCATCTGCCAACTGACAGTCCAGCAGGAAAAGAGGAAACTTCTTCTGAAAAGCCTTTTTAAAAAAGACTTTTAGAGGCAGTTAAAAAGACATATAATCACATCCTGCATAGACCTGTTTAAGCAGAAGTTTATTGCTCAGGCTGGGCTGCTTCTTTTACTTAGCAGTGTGCTGTTTTTCCTTTACCCACCAACGTACGACTCACCATCCAGTCTCCAGAGCCTTCATCTCCAGAGCTAAACAGCACCTCTGTTTTCTAGCTTTGGACAGGGACACTAACAGCTAGTTCCCTCCTGCATGTCTGGAGATACAGTTTTAAGTTTCAGTCTTTCATTCTTGAAGTAAATGCATTCTGTCACACATATGAATGCCTGCAACTTGGGTTGCTTGGAAGATGTTCTGATGGGTATAGTGCTGCCTTTTGTTGATTGTTTGGGTTCTAAGATCATTTCCCATTACCCATTTTCTAGCTGGTGATGTGGCTTGCAAATTGTGTTTTTAGATTGAGAAAGATGCATTCAGATGTCTTCTACCAACCTACCAGAATTTTCCTGGAATCACAGAGCTCTCAGTGAAAAAATAAAAAGGAAATATGTTTATTATTCCATTAATGTGCCTGCCATAATTACCACATAGTAGGCCTATAGTAAGTACTTGTTGAAAATAAGAATGAATGACCGATCAAATTATGAATGAATGAATGAATGTTGGAAGAATCTGAAATAGCAAAGGGAAATGTTCAGGGTTTTTAGCTGGGCTAGAAAAATAGCTCCAACCTCCAGGAGCATTAGTTTGTACAATTGTAACTCGTTTCCCTGGTGTTATTCGAAGCATGCTTTGTAGTAGAGCTATTTAGCGTGTGCGCAGATCATGTGAGTGCCATGTGCTTTTGATATCACAGTTGTGATCTTTTGATTTTCTTCAGTCACTACCACTAGGACCAGGGCAGGCTGGTGAACAGGTGAGAGGGACACCTAAGACCAAGGCGATGAGCTTACTGGCATCTGCATGTCCCATTATGACTTAATTTGGCTGCAGTTGGCTCACACCTTCACAAGCCCAAACAAGAAGCCCAGCTTGGTTGCAGATTTTCTGGGGAACAGTGATGAAGAGGCTCTGAGGAAATTCTGAATTTAAGCCACATTTGGCACATTCACTATGTCAGCCAAAACACATTTCAGTGAGTAGAATTATGGGCGTATTGCCCCCAGTGGCACATTACGTTTGTGACATAAAGAATGTTGTGGCTCATTCCAGTTAGTGAAATTTTTTAAAAAAGCTTGAAAGATGCTTGTCTCAAGACCCTCAAATTGATTGAAAATTTAGAAGAAATAATAACAACAGTAGTAGCGAAAGAAACAGCTACATTTGAGGAGTGCTTCTTAGATGCTAAGAACTGCACTGAAGTTCTTTCCAACATTATCTTAATTATGCCTCACAACACATTTAGGAAGCTAAAGCTACCCCAGTCTTCCTTTTACTGGAGGAAACTACTTAGAAAAATGTTTACCAGGACACCTGCTCAACAGGGCAGTCACTGTACCTACCCAGTCAGCCTGGGCTTCTCTTTGTCACGGAAATTTTAAACAGTGATAAAGATGCCCCCCTTTTTGTAACATTCACATGTAGATAATTTCCCTAATTAAATATGAAGCTTTGATGATTGTGGCTCCTTAATTATGCCCCTGAATTGCTAAGCAAGAGATGAAAAAAGTAGAAGACAGTTTGTCACGGTCATATTTACAGAGAGATGAACTCATGCCATGGCAAAGTCAGCTCTAAGGGAATACAAATAAGATCAAAAGAAGTTCAAAATTTTAGATTTTATTCCATTTCTGAAAATCCTTTTGTGCACACAGCATATAACACAGCCACATAAATGCAACTGTGAACACCAACCTCAAAACTTTGCTTTTGCCCAGAATTAGCCAGTATAATAGGAGGAGAACGCCACAGACTTTTCATTTTATATTTTATAATTACTTCTTGTACTGTTTTGATTTGGATTCAGATAAACATCTACATTTCAGCTTTTTTTGCTTTTTGAACAAAACCTGTAAGAAAGAAAAAAAACCTTCTTAAGAAGGATTTGGAATATTTATAGTAGGAAAGAAAAAGGAAAATTGTTTTGTGATGCTATTTTTGAAGAACACCATTTTAAAATTTCTTAAAGCTCCAGTGGTTAAGACAGAGCTAAAGGCAAAATATTGCTTAAGAAAACACTTCAGAATATGCTAGAAAAGCTGAAGCCCAAGCCAAGACCCCTGAGAGCAGAGAAAGGGCTCATATGGCATGGTGTCCTCTGCATCTCTTAAGGTTATTTTCTAAATGAGACCATGAGAACAAAATGAAATTATATTTTCCTTCCAGCTAGTTAAGCCTCAAAGCCCTAGATGAAAAATGTTTTCTTTTTGGACACTGATGTATTTCTAGTCAGTTTATTCCCCAAACAAACAGACCAAAAACCCATTTCACATGCAGATTAAAATCAAAGATAGGGGTCTGGGGATTTAGCTCAGTGGTGCTGCTTGCCTGCCGCATAAGCACAAGGACCCGAGTTCAATCCCTGGCACAAATAAATAAATAAATAAATAAATAATAAAAAATAAAATAAAATCAAAGATAGGAACACAGGTCATTTATGTAGTTAAGCATTGCTCTAAATTGCCATTTAGGGGTAACCTTCACTCAGTGGAAAAGAGTAGGTAGGTTAGGTCTTGTTATCTATTACTTCTAATGCTATAGTTTATTAATGGAATCCCTCACTTACAAAATGCTTATATTTTCACCTAGAGCAATACTGATTCTGCATGACTGAACTGTAGCAGACAGTGCTTGTTGACTACCCAGCATACCTTTCTCACTTTTGTCTTTTTTCCAAGTAGAATTCCAGTTTTGTTAAGGTGTCTTCCCTCTGCATGTACACCACACACACACACCCACACACACACACGTTCACAATTCAAAGGGAGCTGATGTTAGTCTAAAAAGCCAAATAACAGCTAGAAGAGCCCAGGGATTAATATTGTATCTGAGTGGTCCTGTGAGCTGAGTTGGCTCCAGGGGTCTGAATAGGAACTACCCTTAATCTTTGATTGTAAGAGAGGATTTTTCTGTTTTTCTCTGCAGGTGGATAGGAATAAGGCCTGTCGCTTATCTTAGACTCCGAAGGAAATCACTGGTTCAGTGACTTTGATGCTGAAGAGAACAGGATGGAGAGAGAGAAATTCTGAGATTTTGGTTGTCACTGATCTGAAGATTTCTTAGAGCTTGCTTTCCCATTGCTTCTATGAAAATCAGTAATTTTATTTATTTTAAAATCCAGTCTAAGATGAGATTTTTCTCTTACTCCTAGTCCAAAGCATCCTAACACACAGACTGAAAACACTTAGTGAAAAAGAGTAGGAAGCAATCAGAGCTTTAGGATACTGAGCATGAATTAGTTCACTTTTTGGATTGTCTTTCTTCTGTTAATAGGGTTAGTTATTGGTTTCCTCTTTACTCCCACTGGTTTAATCACTTCTGAAAATCCTTTAATTCTCTACTCATTCTTAGGTTGGGGATATGCAGTGTGGGAGAGCACTGCCCTAAGCCAGTTTAGATTGCTTGTGTTAATGAGAGATGTTACTAATTGGAAGGTGTTAATCACAGGACTGGTGCAGGGGAAAAAAACAACACTGGAAATCATTGTTGTAATTTTTCTGAACTACACTTTCTACTGCTTTACCTTGGAAGTTACAATTTCCCATAATGGTGAGGTGTAACAGAAAAATCTTGTTAGAAGGGACCATAGTACTTACTCTAGGAAATCCATTTATATAAAACTAATTTCTATTTTAGTGATTAATAAGTTTGAAACTCTTTTTGTGACTTTGATTTCAGGCTGATGGATATCATACACAAGGGAAGCTGATCATCCAAACCTCTCCCGCTTCATCTCAACCTTACAAAACATTTGGCATGCTGAGAGCTGGGTTGAATGACATATTTCGTTGCCAAGCAATAGTCATGAAGATCCTATTCCATGCACTGACTGCCACTTAAGGAATGAAATGGGACCATGTAGTAAGGTTAATTTAGTTCAATCTACTTTGCACAGCCATGTCAAGTTTATAAGGTATGTAGAATCTGGTACTCAATCTCCTGTAGAACCTCAAGAAGCATTGCCAAGGTACACATTTAAGGGAAATGATTTTGTTCATAAAAGACATACGTAAGAGTGTCCCACAGATTGTTTTGTAGTTTTAGTTTGATGTACTACTATGGGTGTGTAATAAACCAAAAGATAACCAAGGCTTATCAAGCTAGCCTATGCCAATGAGAAAAATATGCAGCCACAGATTTCAACCAGAATAGATAAATAAAAACTGTAACAATTCTATGTCTTGGGGTCTAGTGACCAGAAATGTCAAATTTTAGATGAGTCATTCAATTATTGTGTTAGGACAGCTATTGGTTTCAGGATCTGTAACCATTTGTCAGACATTTGGCAAAAGGCATCAAGGTTATCCTGGGGATTTGGAATATCTCCTTTCAGTTGAGTGTACATCTTTGAAGAATCTAGGGGGCTGGTACGGACACTCTTGCTTCATAAATATGTTTCCAAGATATATTCAAAGGAAATCAGATTATGAGAAAACTAAGGCCTAATATGAATAATGTAAAACCGTATAAATGTAGCTCAGCTCATTAGCAATTGCCATTTGTTCTTTCAACCAACGTTTAATGTGGCCTTGCCATTTGTCAACAATGGCGCTAAAAGTAAAGCTCAGTGGCCTTGCTTTCAAGATGCCTAGAGTGTGACAGGTGAGACTGAGACAGCCATAGAGAGGCTTTTGATAAGATAGGTTGACGGGCATACCAAGATTAAGTACAGGCTAGTCCATGATTATCCAGGGCAGAAATAGATTCCTGACCTTTTCATGGAAGACCCAATAAGACTGGGGCCCGTGAAAGTGAATGGGGACCTTGGGGACCAGAAACCAGAACCACTGACTGTACGAGTGCATTCCAGCTGAGCATGTACCAGGTTCGGTATTAACACTGAACATGAGTGATGGGAGATTAAAACCTACTTCATGTCTAAAAGACTCAGTCCTGATGAAATATCTATCCTTTCATTAGACAAATTTCTAAAATGTCAGTTTATAACAGTCCTAGTAAATATTGACTACATAGCCTACACAATATGCTATCAAAGCGTTGTTACTCATGGCACTCACCATGTCTTGAATAAAAATCTTCAAATGGTTATTGAATTGAAGAAACTGTCACCTAAATCCTAAATTTGTTAGTCTTCTTGTGTAAGATGATTTTTTTAATTGAAATGTATTTTTTTTTTCTTTTAGTACCAGGCATCAAACTCAGGACCTTGCACTAGTTGCAAGGCAGATGTAGCGCCATTGAGCTAAATCCCCAGCCCTGTGAAATGTATTTCTACTGATGGTATGGTACAGGTGCATTTTTGAGGTTTATGGCAAAACTACCGGAAAAATTGTAAGGATTAGAGAATGAAACACTATAAAAATATTCTGAGACATGCCATGAAAAATATGAAACTATATTAAGTTTTTGGTATGTAATATCTACGATATTAAATGGTTGTGGGTGAACTGGTGGTTCCTCCCAAGCTTGACAGGAAGTCAAATGTCAAACCTGAAAATGAATAGAAACCCTACTAATCTTTATGTAGTCCGTAGATAAAAGCCAATTTCTATATTCATGTAAGATGTAAATAAAGAGTGAGAAGAAAATATATTTAATTTTGAATGTCTTATCCATTCCATACAATGCTGATACTAACTGATCTTGTATGGAGTATGAGAAAAGAATTTATTTCCCCAAACTGCTAGTGTATGTTTGTTCTGTTACCTATGGGTTCTCCAGCACTGACTACAGGGGATGCTCAATAAATGTTGTGGAATGAATAAATTAATGTATGGTGAATTTGAACCTTCCAAACACTCTTGCAAGGTTACCTTTGGGGAGCACAGTAAGTGATTACAAGATGACTCAAAGTGGAGAGCCAGGCTTAGAGGTAGCAGGCTTTTGTGAGGCTGATATCTGCTCTTTTGGACTATAATTAATTGATCTCAGTTGTTATAGGATATACTGATATACTCATGGAGAGATAGAAGGGAAGATTAGTTTTCCTTCCAAGCGTATGTCTGAGTCATGAGAAATGTGTACATATGACATTGTGTGTGTAATCTCTATGCCTTTGATATTTTGGTATTGAGATTACACATTTAAACTTATCTATTTAATGTTCTGTGTATATAATCTATTATCCATCTAGGATATTTATATATGTACATACATATATATACACATATACATTTTATATATATATATATATATATGTAATTAAAGGCATAAGAAA
>NW_022900913.1:23862068-23872424 GCF_012274545.1 Fukomys damarensis | reverse complement strand
TGGAATTAAAGGCATAAGAAAGTAACAGTTAGACTTTATGGGTTCTCAAGATGGTCAGAAGTTAATTTTATCTCCAATGAGTACTACCTTTGTGACATTGTTTAGCCACTCTGATCCCCAATTTTATCTTGAAAATTGAAAAGATTGACAGTATTTACTTCAGAGCCCTTCTTGCAACATTAAATTTGCATAGGACCTTTAGAATAGTGTCTTAAATATTCTAAGTGCTCTAAGTGTTATCTTTTATTACTATGCCACTTTGTCTTCCCAATCTTTTTAATTTTTCTCCTTTAGTAACAAAATTCAATATATTTCACAAAGAACACAGAGGATTATTTGAGTGAGAGGTGAAAAAAGTCATTCACTAGCAAGTAAGTCATTGTCTTATTTACCAGAGAAAATATATGGACACTAAAACTTCAAAGGAAAATAAAACCTCAGAAAGGACAAAGTGAATTCTGAAAAAGAAAATATAGTGAAAGTGTAAACTCTGAGGTGTGTTCTGTTCTGTTTCTAAAAACAAATTAAGAATTAAAAATCAGAATGACAGACTTCTGCTAATCTGCTTAGGAAGGCATAAATTGTTAATCAGGCTCCAGGCGACAATGTTTAATAGCAACTTTAATAAAAAGTCTGCCTGAAAGGAGAGGGCAGCTGGCTGGGGCTTGAAAGCTGGGCAGCCCTGTGAACCTTAGTCCCTCTCACTCTGAGGGCACCTCTGACAGGGTTTCCTTTGAAATAGACTCCTTTTAAAGAAGTTGGAGTTATTAAAAATTAAGTTGTCAGCACGGGCTAGAAAAATTACACTTTCACTGACATAGACGAACATGAAAAGGAAATAAGTTGGAAAAATATTTGTGTAGGAAAACCTTTTTGCAGCTTATATGACAATCTCACCCCATAAGCATTTATTGAGCCCTTCCTCTGTGCGTACAGTTACTAGTAATGCCCTCATCTTAAAAGTCTGATCTTGAGATGGATGGAAAAGTGATATTTTAAAACCCTTTTTTTATTCCCCCCAACCTGGATTTATCTACTCCATAAAACATCTTCAATTTATATCAGGTGAGCTTTTGCTATGCAGGGAATCAAATAATGAATTTTCCAAATGTCTTGGCTGAATATCATTCTTAGGAACACTTGTCAATCAGATAAAACCTAAATTGGAAAGAATTTGACGAGCATAGCACAGCTTTAGCACACAGAGCTTCATGGCTGCTTTTCTGGATTGAGTTTAACACAGTGCAAATTTGACCCCTGGCTTTAAAGTCCTGCTGCACAGCATCCTAGCCCTTGGTGCTTGTTTCTTGATTTAAAAATAGGGCAAGTTTGGCACTTGTCTTCTGTGACTAGTTTCTCTAATCAATCAAAATGAAAAGATTTTCATAAGGAGAAAAAAGGGGGAAAATGAGCCATCTAAAAATCTATTTTAGTTTAGTGACATATTGGAAAGCAAACAAGCACTCTACTTGTGTTCAGAACATCCAGGGGTAAGGCAGACTTTTGTTCTATGGTGCCCAATTAATCCAGGCCCAGCTTTCAGTAATTTCTCCTCTCTCTCTCTGTCCACTGCATAAAATTCTTTCATTACATTACATTAAACTTCGTCCCTTGAGAGTGTTTTCCTTCTATAAAGCTTGCAACTTCATACTTTAAATAACTTGTCTGTCCTATTTTGCGTCTCATCTGGGGAGAAGTGATTGTTTGGATCATTACTAGACAATTTTCCTGCCCACCCTTTGATTGTGGTCACGAAGTAATTTCATTGTTTTTCAGGACACAAAATATATGCCCATTTAAATTCCAGGGGTGGGGGGAATTTATTAGGAAAAACAAACCATGGTCCTCTTTGGAAAGATATTTGAAATATGGCATCTGAGAATTAAAAGCAAACTTGAAGAAGGAATAGAAATATTATGACAAAAATTTTAAGTACAGGACACATGATGACACTTTCTTTCAGAGGCATGTTACTTGCAAATAAATATACTTTCCATGAATACAAAAATTACTGCAGCACTAGTACTTTTATTATCTGGGGGTGGTAGGGGGAGCCCCTTCCTCTTGAGGATGCTGACTAGTGAGTGATCCCACTTCATTCTGCTGGCTTAATTAGGACCTGTCCCAGATATCTCTCTTTCTGATAAAAGGACAGGTGACTCAGAGAGAAACTCTGGCATTGATATTAATCGCAAGGCCACCCTCGTGTAAATCATTCTTTATGAAACACTGACAAAATCCCAACTAGATACTTTTAAACAAGTAGTTTAATTTGAGATTAATTTCTGGAAGATAGCATGACTTGGTTCCAGTTAGGATTCACAAGTAATACAATAGTCACGGTGGGTTTTATCAGTTTGCACTGGTTATTTCTTTTTGTCATTGTTGTTGTTTGTTTTTGGTACTGGGGAATGAACTCAGGCCCTTGCACTTGTGAGGTAGGTGCAGTGGCACTGAGCTAAATCGCCGGCCCTGCATTGGTTATTTCTTAGTCTGACCACACACCATATGATTCAGTGCTAAATTAGAACCTGTTGCTAAGCAGAAGTTGAATATTTTAATTCAATGTGAAATTGAGCAGCTTCAAACATTTTATAAGATGGATGATAGTCAATTGATGAAACTCTCTTCTCTCTTTTTTTTAATCCTACAAAAGTAGGTGTAAGTTGCAGTTGAAAAAAGAGACAAGCTTATTTTTTATAAAATAAATCTATACTATACCCTGGAGGGCGACTGCTTTCTGAAGCCAAAATGCATACCTTAAAATACAAATCAACACCTTAAAAATTTTTTTTATGTCTAAAATTAAGTGAAGTTTATTTTTAGGAAAAAATGACACCACTTTTAAAATTTGCATGGTTAAGGCATGTTGTTTGGTCCTACCTATATACTTAGGTATAAATTTAAAAACTTTTCATTTTTCATTGAATAATCCATTAAATCAAGTGGGCCAATCCACTGTTTTGACACATTCTGGCCATGAGCTCGGAAAACACATTTCTATACGGCCTGCTAGTATGCCCAAAGATCATATTAATATCTTTGACATTAGTACTAATGGATGTCAGTTTTAATTAAGGTACTCAGTGCCACCTTTTGATTAAATAGGAAACCCTATTTAATTGGTCTTTTTGGCTGTTTCAGATATAGTTATGACTCCTCTTTACTCGTTGCTCATCCAAATGAGAAGGAAGAGAATTAGGCTGACCATTTTTCTATGTGAAGCTATTTGTGATCTAACCCACTGGTCTCCAGACTTTTGGATGTCACAGAACATAAATAGCTTTATCCTTAAAAGGTAGGTTGTGTTGACATTGGGCTGCTTGCCAGATTTTAATTTAGTCAAAGCAAAAATCAACATAATATATCCATTTCCATGAAATAATCGACATTTTAAATCCAAAGGAGTAGGAAGGTCATCACTTGAGTTTTAGAAATAGAATAAATTGAGATTTATGAAAAATACAGTAAGTTGACATGACTTTTCATATCTGATCATTGACCAATAAATTTATTTTTGAACAATAGACACATGAGTTTGGATATCCTGGGGAATCACTAACTTGGGTAAGGCTCACTCAGTATTGCCATAAGTAGTACAGATAAACCAAATCTCAAACTTTATTACATGTCCCCTAAGCAGAGGCCCAGATTTGAAGGAAATTTTAAATTGTTCTTTGCAATAAGAGTTTTACAAAATGTAGAAACACATGACAGTCTTGAAGAAACTTATATCCTCATTTTCATCATTAAATTTCATCATTAAACTTTCATGTCTGCTCCTTCACAGAATACTTATAAACAACAATACTGTAGATTTAAATTTCTTCTTTAATTTTTAATGCCAGAGTTAAGTGGAGATGACAAAAAGCAATGACACCCAGCAAGCAGAAATCAAGCTACAAAAGAGAAACACAGAGATAAAAGAACAAAATGAATTTAGGCATTCTTGGGTAACTCACTTCACCTCTGGTTACCAGTCATCTGTCACGTAAATAATGATGTTGGATGAAGCCGTTTCTAAGTCCCTTTCTGTGTCTCATATCCTATGATTACATTTCTAAGTATATAAAACTTTCCTTGAAGGTAGATGAACTACCTGACTTTTTGAATGGTGGCAATAGAAAGAATAGCGCATAATGGAAATGGCTCATCAATGTCAATTATACATAACATGACTGTATTGTTAAGAAGGTTTCTCCCTCCCTTTCTTCCCTCTCTGCCTTTCCTCTTCCTTCTCCCTCATTCTCTCCCTTCCTCTCTTCATTTTTGTGGTGTTGTATATGTGTGTGTGCACGTGAAATTTTACTTGGCGAAGAAATCGTTTGGGACAAACACTGAATTGTGATAGTAAAGACATAAAATGATAGTCATAAAAAAGAAAAGAGCTACTTTTACTTATCAGGAAGGAAGGAAAGTTTTATTCAGTTCTACCCAGAGTTCCAATTGCTATGGACATGGTGAGTGTCAATGAGCCTTGGATGAACTGATGCCTCTGGAGAGTATTGTGAGGCTTGGATGCCCTTTTCTTGTCAATGAAATGAGCGGCTGTTATGTTAGCTCCTTTTCAGAAGCAACTCTTCCATCATGAAGCTCTCTCTGAAGGGGATAAGACCATCTATTCTCTTATAGAAAGTATCATCCTTATGTTCAGACAAGGTGCCCACACAATGTTTTTTTACTACATTTATAAACTCTAACATGTGCTTACAAATGGCTTTTAAAAATTGAATAACCTAAAACCATTTTCCTTCATCTGTAAATCTGCCTTCCTCTGGTCAAATTTGTCAAATCATCCCAATGTTTTCTGCTGGGTTGTATTTCTCAGAGAGGGAGTCACACGTTTACCTGAAGACATCACAAGTGTTTGTTAACAACAATCATTCACTTAAGTGCTTGGGGACTGGGGGACTTAGCTCAGCTGTTCGGTGGCCTGCCTTGCAAGCGCAAGGACCCGAGTTCAATCCCCGGTACCAAAAACAAACAAACAAACAAACAAAAAAACCAAACACTTAAGTGCTTGGGTCAAACAGAGATTCCCTGCAAATTCAAACCAAAACAAGGCTAAATAAAGAAACCATAAATTTAAGATTTTCCTTTTGATTTATTGTGTAACTAAGATTGTGCAACGTGCATGTAAGACTTAGAACATTGTGTGATGTAGAAAAGCTCACTAAGGTTTTTTATTATTTATTATTATCAATGTCATTCATATACAAAAAGTTTGAACCCACTGCTCAGGATTTTTGTCTTGCCTGAATACCTAGGTAAAGAGCGACACTGTAGATTTAAATTTCTCCCACACCAAGTATGGATGTGGGCAATGCGCTGTCTTGGCATGTCAGTGTTTGAGCATGCTGTATTGCACATAAAATCCAAATGGGTAACAGATAGCATATTTGGTCTGTGTCACTAATGAATACTTAAGGTTGTAGTCACCAGAAGAAACACATAGTTTATCTATTTAGCTTGCAGGACAATAAAGATAAGGGAAAGAAGAGTTGATATTCTTCAAGCACTAAGAAAACTATTTCCTTGGTTCTTATGAAACTTCAGATCTGGTTTATGATCATCCAGTATTGTCTCCTTTAGATAGTGATATTTTTAAAGAATAATATTCAAGCTTGCATTCTGTGGTACAATAGAATAGTATGTATGAACACACTATTGATGTGGTCATGTCTATAAAATTGTATTTAACAGTAGCATCATTTATAAAGAAGAAAATACAGCCTGTGCATAGGTAGTATTTTTGATTCTGTTTTGATTCTTTATGCTTCATTCTTATGTAAAAATTTGCTTCTTTACCTCTTTTTATTTTATTTACTTGGACATCTCCTGAATTTAATTTTTTCATGTAGATTTCCATTCCCATAACTTATTAAGTCTCTAAAACATTTTTTTTGGGCCACACTTACCCATTTAGGAAATGACAGAAAGAGAAAAACACTGCTTTTTCAAGTGATGAGACATGAAGATAAATCACAGCCATGGTACTTTAGCTTTATGTTCTGCATCTTCTTTGCAGGTTGCTCTCTTCCATAAGATACACTGCATATTTTAGGAAAAGCCTGCAACCCAAATTGCTTATTTTCATTGCAAATCAAATTTAATAGCAACATTCTGGCTTTAATTAAAGTCTTCCTATAACTCTCAGTGAAGTGATATGATTGCTAAGCAAAGGAAACTTTCTAACAATGTCAGTGTAAAGATGCTCAGCAGATGAAGAAAGGTGAAATCACCTCCAACGATCTGCAGGGATGGGAGATATGACCCTCTATGCACATAGATCTACTTTACATTCACGAATGTGTCCTCTGAGTATTCATCTTCAGTGTCTCTGTTGGAAGAGTTGAAAATTTCCTATATAGTTCAGTTTTCAACAGCTAGACTACTGGTTGAAGATGTTTTCCTTTGGCCCAACTATTTTGGCTTCAATGTTCTGAATTTATTTTACTTTTCTGGTAAATGAGGGTATGCCATCTTTTTGAAGGACCATGTGTATTTTCCCTTTTTCCTCTTATCTTTCTACTTTGTAGGTAATAATGTCACAAAGACTATATTCAGTTGGTTCAACAGTTAATGAGTGAGAACTTGAAGTTCCTCACGATACTATTTTGAAAAAGGGAGCATTCTTCAGGAATAAGAACTTTAAAAATGTAGGTAGTTGTTCATCATTGTAAGAGACCAGCATGAACAGAAAATTTTCTGTTTAGATCCAGGGAAGTGCCTCTATCTCTCATCTGTCTTTAGAATAAGATAAAAGCCCAAATGGTGAAAAAAATTAAAAAGGGAAGAACAAATCAATCCCAAGCCTTGTGATTCTATATTTCCTGTGTAATATTTGGAACATTTTCATAGTTAAATTCTGTGCATGTGTTGAACTTATTTTCTTTCCTTTTTTTTTGCAATTCTCCTATTACGACAATATTCTCCAGTCTTTGTATTTAGAATTATTATTCAGAAAAATTTAAACCAGAGAATATTTGATTATCTATGTTTTTCACTTCTTTTGCATTAGCCAGGCTGAAGTATTATTAAAAATGCAACTCAGACTGAGTCACTCCTAATTATTTTTATAAGCAAGAACCTAATTCGGATGAACCCCCTCCCCAAATGAGCTGCAGTGACTAAGTAAGCAGTGCAAGGCAACTGGCTTATACTGGATGTTAATGTATTTGGAACACATTTCAAACTTTACAGCAGATTTTTAAATTGGAAGTAGAATCCTTCAGACTGTCAGAAGAAGAGGCGGATTCACCCTATGGAACTTATCTTACTCCAAGTTCCAAGCAGAGCTTTTTAAAGAGTAGGTTACCTAAAATGTGTTGCAATGATACATCAAAAAGAAATTAAAACACACACACACACACACACACACACACACACACACACACGGACCAGAAAAAAAGCAACACATGCATTTAAGCATCTTTTGGAATTTTTACACATGCTGGTTTGAATGGGAACTTCTTTAAATTAGACCACTACAATTTCAAGACAATCTGAATGTTCACTAATCTCTAAAAGAGTAAATTTCTCCCTGCATATATTTCTTTAGTGATGGGAGTTTTTCATGTGGAACTTTTTGAGTCGTAACTGTAAGACCACTTTTATTGTTGGATAATTTGCAACTTAGGCAGTAGAGTCTTGGCAAGGACCAAAATATGATATCTTCTACCATATTAATGGTAGTAAATTTGTTATTAATCAGTCATTTTGTTGCTTGGGAATCACAGGAACAGTTAGCAGAAGTCTAGGTACCTAGTGAAAATACTCCTGAGTCCCTTAACTGAGGGGAACTACAGAAATGATAGCAATAACAATAATTTTGACGTGGCACAAATATCAAGATAGTGTTTGGAGAATAATAACTTGTCTGTGGAGAAAAAGCTGTTATGCTCTTATTATCTTAGGAAAGTCTATACTGAAAATGCACCAAGGGGAAAAATGCATAGAATGACTGACCTACCAAAGGTCCCTTCCAACTAAAAAAGTTTCAGTAATTCAAAAGATGCAGCTTCAGGAAGTTGATATCATGACTGCGCAGCAAGTAGGGCCAGAAAGAGGTACTACACAATAATTTCTTAATAAGATACCTATCTGTCTTTTTCTTTTTAAATCCTCATGTGGGACAATCACTCAGTTAGCCATAAGTAGATATTCAGAACCTGTTATCCCAACTTACTGGAGCGATGAGGAAGTGTCATTTGATGCCCTATGACGGTAGCTGTGCTTCCTAGAAATTTTAGCTGTATTTAAGTATTTCAAACGGTATTTTGCAAGGTAATTTCTTTCTTAAAAGGTAAGAGTGCCTCACAGTAATTTTTTTCTGTGCAAGGCTGATGGAAGTGGTGGGTGGAGGATGTAAGGTACACATTTTTGATAGAAAGCAACTTGGTAGAAAATGATTTTGTTTCCATATATTAACTTTGTAGAGTTAGCACTGGAAAAAATAATTGCAAGAAATTGGTGTAAAAGCCCGCTAGTAAAGGGAACAAAAGTCCCTATAGAGATATTAGCCTGTCACTTTCTTCTAATGGCAGCAAAAAGATAATTGTGGACAAATACAGTAGAACCCATTTCCAGTTTCTTGCAGAAATATGCAATTGCCTCATATTTTTCTGAAGAAACTGGTTACTTTCTCTGCTTCAAAAGTATGGCATGGAACATCAAACTTAGTGTGATGATTTCTACCCTTTCTTTAAAAAAAATAGCACACACCAAGAGCAAAGGGGAATGAGGTATGTACAATCCTATGCGATTGTATTTTGCAATCAGTTGTTGGATCTTGTTCAGGTTTCTGAGATCTGCATTGAAAATCTGGCCTCTGGCATACACTTTGCCCTCCTCTTTATGACATCACAAAGACATCTGCCCCATCATATCCTCTTTCTTCACACAACTGGCTTTCTGGTTCAATAAAATAGCAAACAGAGCCATGCAAGGGCCAATACACAAAGGACGGTGCTCAAGCTAGCTGGTAGATTCTCTCTCTCTCTCTCTCTCTCTCTCTCTCTCTTTGTGTGTCTCTCTCTCCCTTTCCCTCCCTCCCTCCCTTCAGGAAAGCTGTAGCAAGAAAAGAAAGGAAATAAGCAACCTTCGCCACTATTCACATAAGCATAGTTGTTACTCATTCTTGAAATAGTTGTGTAGTAACTAGCTGCATCCCAGGTTCCTTTTAGAAAACAGGGAGGAGTCTGCACCCCCTGGGTAATCAACCACTCAGAAAGCCCACAATTGTTTCTTGCAGTGCCTGGGAGCAGACACCCCATAACGTATCCCCCAGCCACTCAGGCAAGATTGTTGTTTCAAAGAAACCTTTCCCACTTCAGGCGTTTCATTCACCAAGTGAAAGTGACGCTAGGCCGGAGATATGGGCTGGTACCCTACACCCCTAATGACAATGTCTTTCAAAAAAAAAAGTGGCGAGAAATGTGTAGCTATTCCAGCTGATTAGACTTCGAGCATCCTGAATACGCTTAGTAGCAGTTAACTTAGGTGCCCAGCACCTCGCATTAACAGAGATGAGCAATTCAACTCCCCATAAATAGGGGTTTTATTGCAGCGGCGACAACACTTTGTCAGCACCGCGCTGACCTGGCCGGCGTCTCCAGTCTGGAGATCTACGGAAACTCTTGGCAGGAGCATAGCTAACTAGAGAAGCGGTCCCAGGTCTGCGACGGCTGTACTGCATTCTGGATGAGCGCAGCGAGGGCTCCGCTCTTCCTTCCTGCGTCTGACACCAAAAGCCAGGCGCCCCCGCTGCGCTCCCAGCCAGTCCGGGGAAGGCGTTCTCCCCAGACTCTTGCCCGGCCAGCCTTGGAAGAGCACGAACGAGTCCGCATGACTTTTCCCTGGACAGTGTGCTCCATTTTCGGAGTCCAACGTTGGACTTTTCCTTGCAACCTAAGCATTTCTGTCCTATGGGAGCCAGCAGGCACTGCCCCGAACGTGCAAGCTAACAATTTTCTTTCGCTCCTTCTCTCAGCCGAATCATCTCTAAGTTTTCCTTATTGGGTGCCATCCAGAGTTTTCAGACTATCTGAATTTTTGCGTTAGTCCCAAAGCCAAGAAATGTAACTAACTCAGCCCCAGCAATCACACAGAAACCCTTGTAATGCGGGTAGGTGGAAATTCACCAGCCCCCAGCGGCTCCGCACCGGTCCCGCACGCACCAGCGCCCTTGGTAATTGAGCAGCCAACTTTGCAAACGCCGTAGCCGCCTGGCATCCTCCTCTGGCGGAGACTCAGGGTGAGGGCTATTCCCCGTCGGCCGGGTGCCCCGCGCCCCCGTCAAGCCCAACGCGGGATCGGTCTTACCCCGAGCGGAGCAGCGGCGCCGTCCTGGGAGGG
>NW_022900913.1:23795657-23861948 GCF_012274545.1 Fukomys damarensis | reverse complement strand
CGCCAGCGGAGCCCGAACCCACCTCTGCTCGCCTGCCAGCGCCCGGGAGCCCCCGCGACCCGCCTGGGCTGCTCTTGCCGCCGCCGCAGGCTCCGCTGTTCTCGCTGCCGCGGCTGAAACTGCAGCTCTCGGGATGGGAAGGTTACGGGCTCGGGAGAGCTGGCTCTTGTGCGCACACACTGATTTGCAAGTGAATGAAGTGGGAGGGAGCAAAGAGAGGAGGACTTTGTTGCCGAGGCCCGGCGCCTGCCCCCGCCCGCCCTCTCCCCGTGACAGAATGACTCCCAGTGTTTGAAGTCCGGAGCAGTTCGCTCCCCGGAACACTCCCGCAGCCCCAGGCTTCCCCTGCTTTTTCTTTCTGTTTCTTTGGGTGGGGGTTAAGACATGCTGGGAACTTATATGTGACTCCGTGTGATCTCTTCTTTACACTATCAAAGTGCACCTTGTACCGTTATCAGCAAGGGTCTGATGTTCTTTTTTAACCGACCAAGCAATTATGCTTCCCAGGGACTCGGTACTGCGTCGCGCTGTGCGATGCCAGCTTCGTGACACAGCACGCCGAACAGGAACACATATAAGACAGCCAGGTCTCCAGAGATAAGCATACCGAGGACGCCTGCTCTTCGCAACACAGACGCGAGCAGATACAGATTCGGGCCTGTCTCCCCGTCTCTCTTTCCAGGAAGACGGGGTTTTTACGTAGCCCCTGATCTCCCTTTCGGAGTGAGGAGCCCCAGGAAGTGGGAGCCCGAAGCCATACTTCCTTGGGTTTGCAGAAACGCTCTAAACCCAAACCACTCAAGCTCACCGGGGACTTAATGACTGATGCCATCTTTCTAAAAGAACTGCAACAAGGATACGCGAGTCTTGCAGAGCAGAGGGTATAATAATATTTAAGGTCTGTGTAATTCTAACGCCTCTCCGGAAAGTTATGGAAGTGGGTTAACTTCCAATTAAACTCTTTGATACACAGGTACACACATTGGATACGTACCCTTGAATGGCTATGTTTACTGTCCCACAGAAGTGATTTCTAATATTAAGGAACGGCTGCAAAAGTCTTAAACATGTCAGAGCATTATTAAAGGAGAAGAATGGCTTTCTATATAGGAGGCATAGACATGACGGAGTCAGGCGCTGGTGAATTAGGAAAATTAAATCTAATTACCACAGTGATTGCACCCGAGGTCAGTAGCATCCCAAGCCAGCTGTTTGCTATGCTGTGTGCTCACAGGGAGACCCTCTGCGTGGTACTCTAAGAAATTCTAGGCCACTTGGCCTCCTAGTGATTACACTGGTTGAAGGTTGATCTTGTTCCCAAGAGAGCTCTTACTAGAAAATCTTTTGTGTCTGCAATAGAAGTTCAGGCATTTAAATAAAGCCAAAATCAAAGTATTTCCCCTAGGCAGCCAGTGCTTCAGAGAAGTGTGTGTGTAGAATGGTTTCAGCACAGATGTTCCACACATGGACGGTGGAAAGACTTTCAGTCTATTTCTTGAAAAAACTGCTCTCTAATAAAGACCTGCCATCAAGTCACCAAAAGAGGCCAAACATTTTCTCTTCATGTAGCCATTTAAACTCATGATGAGAGGACAGGAAGAAAGAAAGCTGCTTCGGGCTCACAGTTTATGCCTCAGATTATGAATTTCTTACACAGTTAATTTGAAAGAGTAGTTTTTGTTTCAGTATAGTCCCTTATCCCTTACAAAGTCCTCTCATACTTTATTTTATTTCATTCTTCTATCAAGTGATTTTTTTTTTGCCCATTAAGACGGAGAAAACAGATTGATGGAGACCCAGCAGAGGTTAAGTAATGTGTCCAAAGCAATAAAACTGAGCAGCACAAGGAACACAATATTACTGGTATAACTGTGTGTAGAGGCATAGGCAGACACATAGAACCACAGATTATCTAAGCGGACAACTTATTATCATACATGCTAGTGAACACAGAATATATATATATGCACTAATAAAAACAGGTCACATGTTTAGAATGCCTCTAGAGATAGGTGTGCAAATTAACTGATTTTATGGTATGCCAGTGAAATTGATATTCTCTCTATTGAACCAGTTAAAAATCTCACAAAGGAAATCTCTAATTGCTTGCCATATACTATCCTTCAGACTCCATTAAGATACAAATCAAAGGTGGTTAAAATAACTACTTTTTATGAAAAGTGGACAGTTTGCATCTGAACAGTTCAGGTGGCAGCATTAAATTACACAAGGATGAGTAACCCTAGGATGTTATACTAAAGGCCTCATGAGGCTTGTGAGGCTCGCTAGTAACAGGCACCACAGTAATTATTGGTGTTGACTTATAGGATGGACGTAAATCTACAGAATTGTTTTCTTTTCATTTTAGAGGCAAAGAACTGAGTGTTACTGACTACCAGTATCTCCTATGTTTTGTTGCATTTTGATCTCTGGCACACCAGAACATGCTGGCAAGTTATGAAAGCCAATCAGAGAAAATTAAACGAGCGGGGCAGTCTTGGTGTCACCCTGTAGGAGTTTCTCCTGAAATTTAAGAATGGAAATTCTGCAGGGCCTCTGGAAAGGCCTAGGTGGTGGGAAACGGCCAGCACTCCGCTAACTGGTGTTCAGCTTTTGCTTCATTCCGCCTTCACATCCTTCTCCCCTGCTCTTCAGTCCACATGGTAGGACAGTGCCGCAGATACTTCCAGAGCTTGGCTGTCAGAAAGAGAGAGTGAGTTTCTGTGTTTGCTTCCTTTCCACTTTCTTAAGGAGGTGCTCTCAGGAGCAGCGGGCCTGCTGCTGGAGGGAGGAGGCCGCAGATTCCCCCCGGCCCCACTGGCTCTCCGGGACCAAAATGAAGGGCCTACTCCCCATGTTTTCTTTTCCTTGGCCCGTCAGCTCTCAGACTACTTCATTGTTTTATATGCCTCAGTCAAAATTACTTTACTTCTTTCCTTTTACAGCTTGCAAAGTTTCATTTTTAAAAGAGCCTCCTTCGTATACCATTACTAGGGATATTAATTTTCATGAAGAATTTTCTAACTTACACTAAAACTCTCTTCAGATAGTTAAAAGGCTATTTTATCCTTCTAATGGGGATACATATAAATAAATAATTGCAACTTCCCTGGCTTTCTTATCAATAATATACATCCGTATACAATGATTACATGGTAAAAACATTTTCATATCATTAACAATTATTCCTGATTAGAAGAAAAATTCACTTTCGAAACCCTGTGCCTAGTTAAGAATCTTATCACTGGTTTTAACCAATCCAGATCTTTGATCTCAAACTTACCCAAAATGTGTTGCTACTAGAAATAGCACATACATTACATTGCTTATGACTTTATCATCATCATGTGCACAAGTGAACAGATTTCACTGAAGAATGAATGCCTCTCTTCCACTTCTGCCTCATGTGTGCATGCTCACCTATGTGTCAGTGGAGGGGGAAAACAGCTTTAGTCACTCTAAGCATTATTGAACTGAAGCAAAGGAGACAGGAAACCTCCCTGGAATTTCCCTTTTGTAAGAGCCATTGACATCTCAATACAAGCTAAAACAAATTCACACAAATTACCTGTGCTTATCCAGGTTTCTAATCCTGGGAGAACTTCCAATGCTGTGTTTAAAGTGAGTTGGATCCCAGGATACATTAAGACATTTCCCCTTGATCATTATATTTGACTCATTGCAATAGGCAGGTTGCAATAAGCCAGGAGATTTTTCAACTGAGATAAATGCACAGCAAAATGTTATTGCCCTACACGGAATATTGTAGTACTTTGGGTATTTCAAGGTAAATAGAATACACTACAGTTTTGCTGAATAATTCTTTTTTATATTTTATTCATTGCCTTACAGTACAGTTAAATGTGTCTAATCAGATAGGAAAAGTTGTTTCATAGATTGAGGATCTAGATTGTACTGTAGCATGAAAGGACTGTTCTCATTTAGAAGAAACAGATCATTAGGAGGAAATGTCATGTGCCATGATACTCTGGTAAATAAGTGGCAGAGACCCGAATAAACACAAAATCCTACCTTTTCCTTCAGAGGAAAAAATAATTCTCCTTCCCTTTCCCACCAACCTGCCTCCCAATTATAGAAGCACTTGATGGGAAGAGTGACAAGCTCAAGTGGGGAAGACAATATAATAGCATATGTTCAAAAATATTTTGGGATTTTATAGATTGTAGGAACATCAAAATTTCACAGTATATCATGGCTGTCAAAAAAAGACAGCGATGAAAATATGAGGCTGGAAAGAAGGTTACCATATGTAGAGGTACAAGTCTTTCCTTTATACTAGACGAGGCCTTGTTTTACGGCCTCTGTTCCTTTCTGGATACCGCACAGGAATACCCTATTGTTTTTCGCTCCTCCGTGTATATTTCCACCTACATCATAAGATACATATAGAACCTTGAATAGACTTCATTGTTTATGAGTTCTTTTTCATCGGATATATTATATATTCATTGTATTACTGAAAGCATAGAGGTTTTTTTCAGTCTTGGTTATGTCAGCTTTGGTGTTTGTAGTGTCCGGTGTTTGACTGTGTGAATGAGTAGAGATTCAGATAAACTAGAATGGATTTGGTAGACAAAAAACTGGTTCATAAATTTAAGGTACTGCTTATGAGCTAAACGTGAAAAGACTAGAAAAGAGAATTATAAATACTAAAAAACTCTCCTAGGAGAGGAAATTAGACTGGCCTTTAACATTCCAGAAGCTTCAGTATGATCAACTGGTGGAACTACTGAAGATGTTACCTTTTGTTTATGGTAAGGTTCCCGTATTTTCATATTTTAACCTCACTGAAATTTCTGTACCACTCACAATGGATATGATAAGAAAGCATCATGCCATGGCATAATTGGCAGTATCTTTTACTATTCGGTGACATATAAAATAATGCTGCTGATTCCTGTCATTGGTACCTTAGATCCAATGACATGCAGACTGTAGATTTCAGCTCAATGTATGGAGGACTTTTAAACTCTTTGTGCTGTTCAAGACCAGAGGTGCTGGCAGGTTTAGGGAGAGGTCAGTCCTATCCTTGAAGATGTTCAATCATATTTTAGATAAACTGTGATTATAAATGAGTTAAAGGGTGAGACTCGGGATTAAGTGATCTTTTATATTTTTGTCAAATTCGACACTACTGAATTTGGATTCAGACTTACTTTTTGTAGTGAGAAGACAGGAATCATGTAGGTTGAGCACTCGTTCCAACATCATATATTTCATTAGAGGTAGAGGGACTCTACTAATGTGTCTCCCATTTCCCAACATGAAGCTGCTTCCATTCACTGTTTATTCTTGTTTTCCATTTGGTTTTAAGTATAGAAGTGGGTGTTTCAGTATTTTGATAAGACCAATCACTAGCATTTGCCCAATGCATATGATGCAACATACCCTCTATATAGAATATTTCCTTTAATCCATCTGATAATACAGTAGATATTACCACTCTCATTTGCAGGTGAGGAAACTAAGGCATGGGAAGTAATTTGTCTAAGGTGAGGCAGTTAGGATGAGTCAGAACTGAGATTCAGACATATACTTTGAAGTAATTTCCTGTAGATGCTTTCAGATTCATTGAGTTTGTTGTGGAATCTATCTGTAGTGATGTGAAAATTAAAACCTGCCATAGCCTGGAATTTCTGATTTTAAGATAAATGCATTTTAGCTGTTACATGACTATGTTCTGTATCATGGCCTCCAAATATCCAGCTAATGCTTTCTGTTCTGTAATGCATTCATGTTCAGACTAAAGTTATACTTTTGTTAAATTTTAGAGCTAGCAAATAATCAAATAATATATCTTCTTTTCAAATCAAGAAAATTTGGTTTTATTTTGTGCCATGTGTATACCTTACCTGCTTCCAATTTTTCCCTATTTAGGGTGCATTAAAGGTAAGAAAAATCATAGTTGGCTTCTTTCTTGTTCATTGTGGGACTTTGGCCCTTTACAAAGATGTGCCACTCTCGGCTCTCACTGGCCACTTGTGCACAGAGCTCTGTTAGTACACTTTGCAACCCTTGGGGCAGTTACTATTTCTTAAAAAAGAAACTTTGTATAGTATTCAGGCAGAATTCTTGGTCACAGTTGTGGTTTCATCTTTGCCCCTGGGGAACTGCACTTAATGTCTTCTTTTGAAGGAAAAAAGAAAACACGAAATAAAAATTACCAGTGTCAATTGATAAGGAAAAAATGGAAAGACCCTTAAGTATAATTTTGGGTACATATTCAGATGTGATAATATTCAGATTATCCCTATCCTTTTTCATATGCTGGTGATTTGCTACTCATGAGGCAGTTGTGACCAGAACCTCATCTTCTGGCCTTAATTTCTTCATTTGTAAAATCAAGGGATTCAAACAGTTTTTACTCAGTAATTCTTTACCTGTTGTTATTTTGCATTTGGCCACGAGGGGGACTAAGGAGAGAGCTTTCTGTTGAAAGGGTTGCTGCCCACTACTGATTTGGAACAGTAGTCTACAAGAACAACCACAGGGAAAGCTGATTTTTCTTAATGAGATATTGAATATTTTAAAATGCCTTTTTATTAATTGGCATTAACCTGTAATATGAACTGGGACTTCTTTGTAAAATTTGAGAATTTGAGGAAAGTGATTATTACTATTTCTATGACCAGCAAAAGCTTTATAAGTACAATCACATACATTCATGAACATTATCATGTAGGAGATTTCACTAAGCCCATTAAGCGTAAGGGATAGAGCCTTGTTAGAAAAGTATCACATACCACGATGCTTTAAGAATGCAGATTAAAGACAATGGATGTTCTGAAAATTGTTAGTAATTATCAGAGTTGGTAATAATTAATCTTTAAAAAAATAAAGCAACACAAATAAAAAGTATCTAGTTGTAGTGTGGAAAATGAACTTGATGTTTTATAACCAAAAAGGGGCCAAAATACACAATAATCTTTAAAGTTAATATTAGCAGCTAACCGTTGTCGAACACTTATCATGTGCCAGGCAGTGTGTAAAAAGTGCTTTGTTTACATAATTCTTATTCTTTCAATGACTTTGTAAATAATTCCTCTTATCATTCCAATGAGTCAGTGGAGAATTAGAGAATTACATTAGCAAGATGTCTTACGCTTCTGGTAGCAGAGTGAAGCTTTTAATCCTGGGTCTTGCACGTTAGAGTAGTACTTGCTCTTGTCTACCAATGCTATTGCTGCCCTGTGGCAGCAACCTATGCTATGTGGCATTTTCAAGATTGTAAAATGCTTCATGTTCACTACTGTTCTGCTTGTGTAACAATTCTGTTCAGTAGAGGGTATAAATATCATTTTCCTTCTTGTGTTTAGGCAGGGCAAGCAAACTCAAACACGTTGAGAGTCCTGAAAAAGAATCTATAGTTTGAAGTTGGACAGACTAAGTTTAAAAACAAGAGTGTCTTATTTTAAGGTGTTCGAGTCAGGCTCTTGGGATGGGGTGCAGACTGATTAATCTCTCTTTTTTTGTTTTTTAAATACATGTATCATGATATGTAATGAGTATATTCATCATGGGAAGTTGATCTATCTGTCTGTCTGTCTGTCTTTCTGTATATCTATCTATCCATCTATCTATCTATCTACTGCATTTCAACACTTTTTAATCCTTTTCCTCTTTCCTCCCTCCCTCCATCCCTAGATTCCTTTCCCATCTTTGGAAGATCTACCTCTTTGTCTCCTATCATCTATCTTTTATTTTGTTCTTTAAGTTACTGTCAGCTTGACTGAATTATGAGATTTCTGAAGAGGAGATTGAATTGTGAGGACAATGACTTCATTGATGAGTTGGCAGTTGTGTAGGCTATTAGGAGGTGGGGCCTGGGTGGAGTAAGTGGGTCATGGTGACATGAACTTAGAGACTTCATGTAGTCCCTGGCCATTCTTCATGGACTTTTCCCTTGCTCTCTACTCCCCAGATGCCCTGAGTTCAACAGCTTTCCTCCTCTACACCCATCCATTATTATATTTCTATCTTGGAGCCAGCTGACCAGGTACTGAAACCATGAGCCAAACTAAATTCCACCTCCTTTGAGCTTAGTGTATCAAGTGTTTTGTTCTAGCAATAGTGAAAGGTGACTGATGCAAAATGGAAATTTCTACTTCCTGAGCTCTTGGTTTTTGAAAATCTTTGCTGATGATCTAGTTGGCTCTAACTTGGAAACAAGACCCCAAGTTCTCATAAAACTTGGAATTCCATGTTTTTGAATAATAATAATTGCTTCATTTATTGAGTGTCTAGTATAGACCAGGAACTATAGTCAGTTGCTTTGCTTGATCCCCCTGACAGCTTTCAAAGCTCAATATTCATCTCACCTTACTAATGTAGTACATGAACCTTGGAGAGATTAAATGACTTGTTCAAGGTTACTCATCAGAAAGAGGTCAGAGCTGGATCCAGGATCTTAAATATGAAATAACATAGTTAATGAGGTTCAAGTTATATTTGTGAGAAACGGTTGTAGTGATACTTTCTATTCTTAGACATAATATGACCCATATTTCAGCTGTTAAAACAGGAGGCTTTTGGCTTATGTGGAGGTGAAGAATTAATGTACAATGGAAGAAGGAGGTAGGTTTCTGTTACTTTACTGTATTTTGCAAAATATAATATCTTTCTGGTGAAGAATAAGGGCAGAGACACCCTACTGTATAAGAAATGGGGCTATTGTCCTGGAGTGATGACTCTTAGTAGGAAATTATGGTGATTATAGTCCAAACACTGACTATAAGGATAATATCCATTTAGTCTCTTAGTGTTCCTACCACCCTCAGTAATGCTTATGGAATCTCCTTGTGTCTTGTTTGATCGTCAGAGCTCCGCTTCTCATGCCTTAATTTTTATTTCACTTCTCATTCATTTAGATACTATGTTTGCTTGACATGGAAGAAGAGAGGAACACAAAGAAAGCCTCAGCTCAGTCCCCTTTAGTCCCTTTGGGATGTCACCAGCCAAGGAAGAAGACCTGACAAGATAACATGGTGGTTAAAAAATCGATTGATGATTCTTCTCCTAAAGGTTTAACTTTAAATAACTAATGGTACAAATAAAATTAGTCCCATCAATGATATGGTGTTATACACTCCTACATTGTTTGTATTTGCTACTGATTTTATTTAAGCATGACAGTTTGTCCATGAGGGTTTTCGATAAAAGCTTATAAGTTATAGTGTGCTTCAGGATAATAGTTTCATTTGCACATTTATTTACAAATGTACATAGTCTTCATTTAAATTTTATCAAAAGTATCATTTTGCTCTGAAACCTAGTAGGTTCTCAAAGTGTGGCTTTTCTCTCTCCTGTGTGTGTGTGTGTGTGTGTGTGTGTGTGTGTGGTTAGGCCCACATCATGTACTTTCCTCTGTTCCTGCTCTCAGGGCTTCCCATAAAGCTCCGAATGGAGCAAATGATTAGTAGAACTTGAAATATATGCCTAAGTATTACAAGAATATGTTTCACAGTAACATTTAAGTTCGACTCCTTCATTCCTTTCTACCCTTCTGCTCTTTTCCCAACCTGCTTGGGTTCATTAGGCTACCAACAAAAAAAAAAAAAAAAAAAAGGAAAGAAAAAAGTGATTATGTGATTATGATATTCTTGTGCAAAGCAGTTATGGTGTGTCGTGCAAAATCATTTTTGGGCACGTATCTTATTTTCCTAGCATTTGTGTGGCCCATGATTACAAACACACAGAGTTCTTGAAGATTGATTAAACATTAAAAGTACAGCACTCTCTTGCATTTCTAAATGAAAATCATTAGAACAAGCTATTAAAAATGGCAAGAGAGTACATAGCTTATTGGATGGAATATTTAAATTCAGAAAATTCTGGTGCAAGTTTTTATGGTAGAAACTGTGTGAGAAATATTACTTAGTTCACACCTCCTTTGGATTCTACTGTATTTTGCTGCCTCTGTGGTGCGTGTGTATATGTGTGTGCATGTGTGTGTGTGACTCCAATGAGATTTTGTGATAAGCTGAACTCATCACAGCATGGCCGTCTTCTGACTTTGAAGTGAAAACTATTGTTGTTGAGTGGAGCACAGGTTGCCGGTTGCTCTGTCGGACCTGGCATGTGACCTAAATGCTTCATGTTCATTCCTCGCTGCCTGGTGATTCCATTTGTCTGCTGTGTGCCTCTGAAGCTAGGCTGGGGTGGTTAACTTTGGGGGGCTCAATACCTAAACACAAAGTTTTGTGATACAGATCACCCATTTTATGGTTCGCCCTCTTGGATGTGAGACTGATTCAAAGATGTTGATGAATTTTAGAGGCTGGTCTCTTGGGATGTGGCAGCTTGCCATGATGCCATCAGTTTAGACTAATGATTGCACAGAATTCTCATGAAGCAGATGGCTACTAACCACAATATTAATATTATTTTGCTTTGTAAATTTAGGGAAAATAATTTCCACAGTTGCAGAGGAAAATCTTGTTCAGATTTTATAAAGAATGATGGGCTACAGAAATAACATGCTGTCAGGACCTGTTTTATATGCTTTCATTATCAGTGACAAATTGTGATACTAATTCTATAGCAAATTTGTGCTTCAGATTTTAGTATTTCTCTCAGCCATTTCCTTTCTCTGCATAGCTAGCTGTAGAATAAAGTGCTATGAATTTTACCTTGGAGGGATTGACAGCTGGATTTAAATGTTACCTCAGTAATTTGCTTAGAGACACCATTGTTCATAAATTTGAAGAGAGGATGTTCTTTGACAGGTTTCAGAATGAAGTCAAGGCTTGGAGTAATTGCTTAGCTAATCCAGGTAGTAGAAACACTTCTGCCTGGATTCTCCCAATGATGTAGCCAAAACAAGAGACATTTATTTCTGTTTGAAATTAGCTGGGTAATTACTTCTGTGCATTGCCTTGCTTTGCTGATGACATTCTGGTTTATGGATGGTAGGCAAGATTGTGGTGTCAAGCAAGTTCACGTTGATGGAATCCTGTGATCTGTGTAATTCAGCATGGGGTGCCAATCTATTTTATTTTGATCAGTGTTCTGGATTTTCTATGATGCTATTTTCAGGATAACTCACAAACAAAGGTAGTTTAGGAAGGCCTAGCATTAGGATATAAGGGGATTTAGTGTGACTTTGCCTCAAGAACAAGGGTCGAAAAATTAAAGTAGGGTTGAAGAGGAACAGTGGTGGTCATCTATTTTCCATCAAGCAGTCTTGAAGCCCAACATAGGCCTGTATGATTGCTTTCTGTAATTCTTTGGGATAAGCCAGATGTTTGGAAATAATTTATCATTTGCTTGTTTTTTTGACTTTTTAAAATTCTTGTGAAATCCTTGAAACATAATGTAAAGAACAGGGGGGTCAACTATATTTTGGATCTAGTCAGTAAGACAGACAGAAAACTCTAAAATGATAGGAAATGACTAATGAGTAAGAGAAGAATAGAACCACATCTTTCACAAGAAAGATTAGAAAGATGATCTAGAAAAGGATTTAATTCCCACTCTACTTAAAGTTTCATTTTGAACTCTTGTTTAGTCTCCAATCTAAAACAAGGCAAACAAGGACTCAGTATCCAAGCAACTGTTTCTTAACAAACTGCCCTTAATTATATTCGGCATCCAGTTTTTTACCACTTGGCAGTTTGCAGCAATGAATTAGAAAGACAGGAGGGTGACATGGAGTTAGATGGAAGTCTACTGACAGCAGAAGTGACAGCTGACCTTGAGTGGAGAAAGAAGAGCAACCATCACAACAAAACAGGTACTGAGGGTGTTATAGCAAGATGAATCCTCACAATGATGGCCAAAGTTCAAGAAAAGTTGTGTTCACTTTCCCTTAGAAACTAGCACAATCTGAGCATCCCTTGTCTAAAATACTTCACTCTAGAAGTGTTTCATTTGAATTTTTAAAAAAATTTAAAATATTGGCATGTGCATGACATGTCTTGGGGATGGGACCCAAGTCTAAACACAAAATTCATTTATGTTTCATGTATACCTTATCTCAACCTGAAGGTAATTTTATTGAAGGTAATTTTATGCAATACTTTTAAAGCACCTGCATTTTGACTGGGACCCATCACATGAAGTCAGTTGTGGGATTTTCCACACATCATCACTTTGGTGCTCAAAGTGTTTTGGATTTTGTAGTGCTTTAGATGTTGGATTTTCAGATTAGAATGCTCAACCTGTAATGATTTATTTAGGAAGTTGGTGAATGAGTTGATGATGAAGTTTGGCATATGCATAGGTGTGCTTCAGTAATTTGGAAAATTTGTTTATGTGGAACAGTTGACTATCGGTGATGCAGATGATTAGATGTCTTTGCATTTGAGTTGGGTCATATAAAATGGAAGCACCCTATCCTTCCTTGAGTAATAATTGCTCAAGGAATGTCAATGTGGGTCAGACACATAACATTATTCATCTGGAGATTTATGCCTTTGGATCTCAAAGCCATTTTCATTTTATAAATTTCATGTTAAAATTAAAAACCTTGTTGGCAAAATAACTATAACCTGGTAATCTACAGGTGTGAATTTATTAGATTCCTCTGACAGCTGGATACTGTGAGAATTCTATGCAGAATGAGCACTCATAAATTTCTTGAGCTATTAACTCTCTCAATGCTACAAATACTGAGGAGAGGGTATTGAAGGAAAATTCACCTAGCTTCTTTCAAATCTATAAAACAATTGTCCAACTTTCATTTTCACTTTCTTAGGGAATAGAAATGTTCAAAGCTTGATGCTCTGTAAACTTCCATCCATAGTGCTAGCAGTAACTGATTAAATGTTTGGTCACTCTTGTTGACTATATGTCAAACTTAGTTATAGAATAAAATGTACAGCTAAGCAACATTTAGGTTTCTGTATAAAGAACTCAAGAGTGATTGGCAATGCTGCATGAGATAGCCTAGGAATAATAAATTACCTGACTTCAGTTAATATACACCTACCTGGACCACCGTACTTCTAAGCGGTAAACACAATAGAAGAGGTGAAGGCTATAGCCAGGATTAAGGAGAAGCTTTGCTTGCAGCAGGGGTAGAAATCAAATGAAATATTGGCCAGGTGGCCTACTTCCTTTGGAGAGAGCACCAATGGTAAGTTCTATTCACTTCAGGTCCAAGTAGAAAGTCTTTTTATAGGAGGGCTGCATAGTTTCAGGGCAATCGTCTCTTTTGGTTTGTCTCGGGTTGTTCCAGAGTATGCCTGTTATACTGATTTTATTCTTCATAGTGCCTTACTTTATGGTCAAAAATATTTCAGTTTAAACAATAAATAATTATATGATTACTCTGCTTCATTTGATTGAAACAGAAGAGAAAATATGAAGTCTGTTTTTGGATCTGGTCATTTACAGATAACCTCTCTTATAGCCTCTTATTTCCTTACAAGTGAAATAATAAAAATATACCTGACAGTCCAAAGCCTAGATTCCTACCCAGTAATGAAACAACATCAAACCCTACAGCAACTTCAACTTTCTCCCCTACTGCCTCTGTATTTTATGGAGCCATCTAGTTCACTGTGGGATTGATAATAACGAGGCAAAGACTAGCATTTCGGGTGAAAAATGTAGAAATAAATAATGCTGCACATCTGAGTTTATATCTAATAGTATATCAGCCAGGAACAGGAAGGCGAAGAGAGAAGTTTGAAGATGCTGTCCAGAGAAAGTTTACTATTCCCAAACTCTCAGCCTGCCTTGTCCAGGCTGAGCACAGCTCTTCACCTGCAGTGCACACCACATCACTGGCTGGGGAGATGATTAGAATGATTTTATCATCCTTCGGTGGTCATTGACACAGACTGCAGCAGACAGTAAATTTTTACACTCTTTATGAATGAGTCTGGAAAGTAGTTTCAGAGTTTCTGAAAGTGACTTTTGGGGGTGATAGTCATTATACCAGGGACGTATTCTTAAAAACATGAGGAACATGAAGGCCTGTCCCTCAGCAATCACACAGAGTTGCTTTTATGATGTTTCTGGTGTTAAAAGTCCCTCCTTACTGACTTTATTTGCACCCTCTTATGTAACACTGGTATTCCCTTACCACTGGCCTTTGGAATGGTGTAGCAGTCTTAAGCTTGGGAAGGCAGTGAAGGAGTCTCTGAGTATCACTCTTGCTAATTCCACCAAACGCTTTTGCATTTTTAGCATGCGTCCAATGCTTTATTTATCTGGGCTCTCTTTTTGTCTTTACCATGAAAATGCTTCCAAGGAAAAGTGAAAAGACTGAACATAGTAACAAGCAGCCAGTGGAAGTACGACAGGTTGTAAAGTGGACATGTGTTATGGCAAAGTGAGAGAGAAGAATTTAGGGTAAGAGTGTGGAGTACAGGTGGTATGGTTTGAATATGTTTTGTCTGCTCCAAACTCATGATATAATTTAGTCCTTGTTAGGAGGTATTAAGGGGGTTGAAACAATTAGACTCTAGTGTTCAAACACAAGTCTGTTAGGCAGTGATTGGAATTCGATAAGGCCCTCAGGTGGACCATCATGACTGAATACTGGCTGTTTTATGAGAGCAGAGCGGCATGCATGTTCCCTGTCTCTTGCCCTGTGATATTCTGCATTGCTATGAGACTCTGCCAGCAAGAAGACTGTCACCAAATGTGGGCTCTAGACTCCACACCAATGGACCTCCAGAACAATGAACCCAAATAAACTTCTTTTCCTTAAAACTCACCCAGCCTGTGGAATTGTGTTACTAGCAACACAAAACAGGTTATGACAGAAGTGAGGCAGTTCTAGGCACCTTTAGTACTAGGTAGTAAGCATGAACAGAATGGTGGGTGATCTATTGGATCATAGATTCTGGCAGGCAAGAGGGCAAACCTTCAGCAGGTTGGCAGGGACTTCTCAAGGTGAACACAGATCCATAGCCTGGATCTAATGCATGCCATCTCCTGCATCAGCTGTTTAACTTTCAGTAAGCTTCTTAATGTCTCTCTGCCTCAGTGTCTTTATCTGAAACAGGAGAGGATTGCTGTATTCATCGAATAGGTTGGTGTGAGCATTGTATGAAGAACCTAGGTAAGCCACTTAAAAAATACAGAGGCGCATTCTGAGCACTGAGTGAGTGCTAGCTCTGCAAGGGCATTCCTGGCTGTAGGTTTCTGGCATGTTCCTCTCCCTGTGGCTTCCGTAGTATAGCACAGCACAATTCAGCCATGAAAGACTAAGTCAACAGGACCAGCAGCAACACAATCACGTGATAGTCGCAGTGTCCCTCTATAGCACAGTGGCGGTTCTTAACTGGCTTGAGTGCCCAGTTCTCTGCACTAAAAAATTGCTGAATGAGTACCAAATAATTATGATCCAAATCCTAGGTGTCCATTGGGGAATACCCACTGGCCTTAAAAAAATATTCTCCCCTTGATGATAAGTACTAGAAAAACACAAAGAAACCCAATCTCTTGCTCTTTTTTTCCCCCACAGTAGGTATCCTTAGCCCTGGGCAAAGAATATTATCCCCTTTACAGCTGAAGACCCCAGTGACCGGGGTGGCTAAAATCTCTTCTGGTTATCTTTTTTTAACAGCTTGAGCATTGATTATTCATGTATAGCTGACCCTTGAAGTTTCACATATCAATGCTTCTTACACTAGTCTTTATTGAGTGTATCTAAGATTGTGCCAGGGATAATGGGACTGTAAGACATAGTTCCAGCCTTCAAAGAACTTATGATCTAGTTGAGAAATAAAATGTCAGTGTGCTTCGGAGTACTACTTGGCTGGATGTCATTGCCATTAGGATTTGTAAAGGAAAAAATGTCCACCAAACCATTCTTCACCCATGTGTTTTGATGGTGCCAATGTTTCCTTCTTACTTGTCTTATTCACCTTCTTAGTAACCCAACACCTAATGCAGTGCCTTGCCTTGCCTGTGGTAGATTGTTAATAAGCATTTCTCATACTAATTTCTCTGCGGCTTATTCTTGCCTGAAAAAAATGCAAAGAACTTGTTTTCTACATGTTTTGTGATTTGTCCTGATCTAACATATAATTTTTGGACCTGAAATTATTGCTGTAGTGCTATTTTTATCACCCAGATTTAGTTGTAATCTGGAAATCTCTGTGCCCCCTTTAAAAAATTGAAGTCATGTGTATAAGGTGCCTAATACAGTGTCAGGGCATTGGAGATGATCAGTGAAAGTTACTTCAATCTATTAACATGTTTTTGCTCTGCAGCCATGCAGTTCCAAATTATTCTTCTCAATTGTGTGTCATATTCAAGTCCATTTCCATTTATGTGCTTATTCTTACATTATGGAAGATGAGGAGGGTCATCTCTCTCTCCTGGGACAGGAACACAGATTCAATATATTAAGAGAGAAAGCAAGAGGAAAAACATAAACAACCTGAATATTCTCTCTATTAAGTAGGCAAAATTATTCTCCTGTTCTCACAACTTTATATTTGAGGCTTAGCATTTTATTTATAATATAAATTCTCTGCTCTTTTCGGGAGGTGCTACTTCATTGTACTGAGCAATGGTTACTAAAGATGATTTTTCGCTCCACATGTAATGTGTTCCTGACACGCAACTGCAAGCTTGCTTTCAGCTAACTTGCTCATGCTTTTCATAGCTGCAACACAGAGCAGTATTTTAAAACCTGGAAAAGCTCAGCTTATACATGAGGTTGTTTATTTATATAGTCTTTGCAAATATTCTCCCTGCACGGGGTAACTTTCAGTCATTTATTTGAACTTAATTTTATAAAAATACAGCATGGCTTGTTGGGTTCCATGACTCTAATTTCCAACACAGGCTTTCTTGTCATAGACTGATTTTTTTTTTCCCTTGAGAGATGAACGGCATTATATCAGCTATCTCAGAGGAGTCCTTTGATATGAACTAAGAAAATAATAATCATAATACATGGGTGAGTTGTTGCAAGACTACAATCGTAATGGAGAAACATTGCCTCTCTTGAGGTTTCTGTGTCTCAGACCTGGTTGTATATTGTGTTTTATCAGTGTACCCCTAGTGGACCCTGAGGACCGCTCCCCCTTCTCTTTCTAACACTCTGATTCTGTTCCTTAAAGGAAGACTTACAAATCAGGATCTCTTGGTGCATCCTCATGAGTTCTTTGTTGGT
Source organism: Fukomys damarensis (assembly GCF_012274545.1). Classification (NCBI taxonomy): domain Eukaryota; kingdom Metazoa; phylum Chordata; class Mammalia; order Rodentia; family Bathyergidae; genus Fukomys; species Fukomys damarensis. Next base: position 23,844,847 of record NW_022900913.1, on the reverse strand, counting down.
AACATTGATATCTGATATACGGCTTCTCCTACTGTAACATTCACAGAAGACACCAGAAAATTACTAATTTTGATTTCATTTAGTACTAGAATCAAGTGAAGTGATCCCTTTTAACTTCACTAGAAAATGAAAATACTTTTTTTTATCTTATTGAGTTTATTGGTACTTTTTAGGTATATAGTACACTTACAGTCATCATTGGGATCTTGCATCTTTACATGCCAGGTCTTGGTTCTCATTTTCTCCCCCATATCCCTGCCCTTCCTTCACCCCCCACCCCTATTTACAAAGACTTTGTTTCCACTTTTTTCTTTACTCATAATTTTTTTGTCCCTTATTTCCTTTCCCCTACCCTTCCCACTTCCCCTATACCTTTAGCCATTTTCTTCCTATTTCACATTATCAGTTATACAATTTGGATCTTATTTACACCTTTAGTTTTTTACACCAGAGAAACTATTTGGTATTTACACATGTGTGTCTTATTTATTTCACTTAAGAGTATGGCGTCAATATGCATCCATTTTCTTATGAATGACTGTAGTTTCTCATGCCTTATGGCTGAGTAGTATTCCATTTTATGGAAAAATCACATCTTCTTTATCCAGTCTCCAACTGATGGTCATTTGGGCTGTTTCCAAGTTTTACCTATTACAAACTGTGCTGCTATAAACATGGGTGTGAATAATCACTGTGGTATGATTCTTTTAATTCTTTTGGAAAGATACTTAGCAGAGGGATAGCTGGGTCAAATGGAACCTCTAATCCCAGTAATTTGAGGTATCTCCATATTGATTTCCACTGTGGTTACATGAGTCTGCACTCTCACTAGCAATGGAGAAGGGTTCGTTTCTCCCCATAACCCTGCCAGCCTTTGTTATTGGTTGATTTCTTGATAGCAGCCATTCTTTGTGGGGTGCGGTGGAATCTCAGTATTGTTTTCATCTGTATCTCTCGAATGACCAGTGATGTGGAATATTTTTTGGTATATTTATTTGCTGCTTTTACTTCTTTGTCTGAAAAATGTCTGTTCATTTCAGATGCCCATTTTTTTTTTTTATTGAGTTTATTGGTACATTTAGGGATACAGTACAGTTACATTCATTGTTGAAGATGCCCATTTTTTAATCAGACCTTTATATTTGGGGAGCCTGATTTTTTTGAGTTCTTTGTATATTCTAGATAGTAGTCCTTTGTCTGAGGAGCAGCTAGTAAAACTTTTTTTTCCCATATTGTAGGTTGTTTCTTAGCTCCATTAGTGATTTCTTTTGCAATGCAGATGCTTTTAAATAAGGTGAGATCCCAGTTGTTGATTCTTTGTGCTAGTTCCCATGCTACTGTGGATTTGTTCTTAAAGTCTTTTCCTAATCCAATGTCTTCGAGAGTTCTGCCTAACTTATCTTCCAGCAAGTTTAGAGTTTCTATTTTAATATTTAGATACTACACTTGATCTTAGCCAAAAGGCCAAGAAGCGATCTATTTTAATATTTAGATCTTTAATCTATTTGGAATTTAGTTTAGTGCGTGGTGAAAGATAGGGGTCTAATTTTAATTTTTGGCAGGTTGAAATACAGTTTTTCCAACACAATTGATTAAAGAGGCTATCTTTCCTCCACTGAGGATGGTTGGCTCCTTTGTGAAAGATGAAGTAGCTAAGTATATCTGGGGTTATTTCTGTATCTTCCAAACTATTCCACTGATTATTGGGTCTTTTTCTTTGCCAGTACCATGCTGTTTTTATCACAGTGGCTTTGTAGTAGTTTCAAGATGGGGATTGTGATGCCCCCGTCATGTCTATGTTAGCTAGAATGGCTTTTCCTATTCCAGGTCTCTTCTGATTCCAAATTAATTTTTGGATTATTTTATCTAGTTCTGTGAGGTATATCATTGGAATTTCAATCGAGATTGCATTGAATCTGTATAACAATGGTAGTATGGCCATTTTCACTATGTTGATTCTTCCTACCCAGGAGCAGGGGATATCTTTCCATTTTTGTATATCCTCTTTTATTTCATTTTCAGACTGCTATAGTTTTCAGTGTAGAGGTTTTCTGCTTCCTTTGTTAGACTGATTTCTAGATACTTCATTTTTTAAATGTTATATGGAAGGAATTATTTCCCTAATTTCTCTCTCAGTGAGTCTTTTATTTGTGTACAAGAAGGCTATTGATTTTTGAGTGTTGACCTTGTATCCAGCTACTCTGTTGAAAGTGTCAATTAAGTCTAGAAGTCTTTTGGCAGAATTTTTTGGGTCTTTTATGTAGAGTATCATATCATCAGCAAATAATGACAATCTAACTTCTTCCTTTCCTATTTTTATTGCGTTAACTTCTTTCTCACATCTAGTTGCTGTGGTGAATGTTTCCAGAACTATAATGAAGAGAAGTGGTGATAGTGGGCATCCTTGTCTTGTTCCTGATTTTAGCGTGAAGGTTATCAGTATTTGGCCTTTTAATATGATGTTGGCTCTTGGTTTTTCATAGATAGCCTTTATCCAAGTTGAGATAAAGGCCATCTATTTCAATTTTATGCAGATTTTTTAAAAATTCATGAATGGGTGTTGAATTTTGTTGAATGCTTATTTTTGCATCTATTGAGATCATATGGTTTTTGTCCTTGATTCTGTTAATAAAGTGTATTACACATATTGATTTATGTATCCCTGCATATCCTTCCATCCTTGGGATAAAACCAACTTGGTTAGGGTGTATGATCTTGAAGACCCACTGTCTTCTCTTTGCCAGTATTTTATTGAGGATTTTCACATCTATGTTCATTAGGGAGATTGGCCTGTAGTTCTTTTTTTTAGTTGGGTCTTTCCCTGGTTTTGGAATCAAAATAACACTTGCTTCCAGGAATGAATTTGGAAGTATTGCTTCCCTTTCAATTTTATTGAAAAGTTTAAAGAGTAGTGGCAACAGTTCTTCTCTAAATGTTTTGTAGAATTCAGCAGTGAAGCTATCAGTACCTGGGATTTTCTTCATTTGTATACTTTTAATTCGGTTTTCAATTTCACTGATTGTAATTGGGGTGTTTAGAATTTTTTTATCTTCTTCGTTAAACTTTGGTAGCTCATAAGCATCAAGAAATGTGTCTATTTCTTCTGTATTTTCCGTTTTATTAGAATACAGGTTCTCTAAGTAAGTATTGATGATCCTCTGGATTTCTGCTGAATGTGTTGTGATTTCACCTTTTTCATTTTTATTTGCGTAGATCTGAGCCTTTTCTTTCCTTTTTTTGACAAGGTTGGCTAAGGGGTTATCAGTTTCATTTATTCTTTTGAAAAACCAACTCTTTGATTTATTGATTTTTTTTTGTATCATTCTTTTAGTTTCTATTACATTGATTTTTGTTCTGATCTTTATAATTTCCACCTTTGTATGAATGTTGGGTTTTTCTTGCTTTTCTCTTTCTAGGAGTCTAAGAGTCATCATTAGCTTGTTTATTTGAGTTTGCTCTGTTTTCCTAATGTCAGCATTCACTGTCATTAATTCTGCTATGAGTTTTACACATAATAGAACTTCTTTCATTGTGTCCCATAGATTCTTCTATGTTGTATTGGCATTATCATTTATTTGTAAAAACAAACTAATTTCTTCTTTAATTAAATCTGTGATCCCTTGATTATTTAGGAGTGTATTGTTCAATTTCCATGTGTTTGTGGATTTCTTATGGTTTTTTATGCTATTGATCTCTAGCTTAATTGCACTATGATTTAATAATATACATGGGCTAACTTTGATTCCTTTGTATTTATTTAAACATATTCTATGAGCCAGTATGTGGTCTATTTAGGAGTATGACCTATGTGCTGTGGAAAAGAATGTATATTCTGATTTTGTGGGGTGAAACACTCTGTAGACATCTATTAAATGCATTTGTTCAAAAGCTTGGTTCAGTTCTAGCATTTTGGTGTTGATTTTTTGTCTAGATGATCTGTCTATTTGTGACAGTGAGGTATATAGGTCCTCCACTACAATTGTATTAGTTCTTATTTCATTTTTCATGTCCCTTAATATTTGTTTTATATAGTTGGGATATTAATATTTGGTGCAAATATATTTATTATTGTTATCCCTTCCTCTTGGATTATTCCCTTTGCAATGATGTAGTGGCCTTCTTTGCCTCTCTTAATTAGTTTTGGTTTGAAATTTACTTTCTCTGCAAATAGGATAGCTATCCCTACTTTTTTCTGGGCTCCTTTTGCGAGAACTGTTTTCCATCCTTTCACATTCAGTCTATGAGTTTCTTTTTGAATTAGGTGTGTTTCTTGCATATGACATATTGGTGGATTTTGCTTCTTTTTGTTTTTTGGGTTTTTTGTTTTTGTTTTTTGTTTTTTGAGACAGGATCTCATTATGTAGTTGAGACTGACCTGGAGCTCACTTTGCAGCCCAGGCTGGTCTCGAACTCACAGTGATCCTCCTGCCTCAGCCTCCCAAGTGCTGGGATTACAGGCATGCACCACTGCACATTGCATCAGGATTTCCTTAATTTCTCTAAATGTCTTTTCTTTAACTCTTTCTTTGGGGACCCACATTTATGGATTCTGTCCTCCACTCTGAGATTTCTACAAATAAACGACTTCCTAATCAGAGAGACAGTACAACCCACCTGGATTTTGCTTCTTAATCCATTCTGCCAGTCTATTCCTTTGATTGGTTAATTGAGGCCATTGATATTGATGGTTATAACTGATATGTGCTGACTTATCATTGTCATGTTATTGTCCTTTTCTCGGCTGTTTTTAATTCTCCCCTTCCTTTCTTGCCTTCCTTAATTGATTTGTTCTGTTGGGCCTTGTGATGTTGTGACCTTCATTGTCTTTTTCAAGGATATTGTTTAGAATTGTTTGGAGTGTTGTTTTGGCATTCATGAAATTTCTCAGGTGTTCTTTGCCATGGAAGTATCTATTTTCCCATCCATTTTGAAAGAGTTTTGCAGGTTACATCAATCTAGGTTGGAGGTTGTTTTCTTTTAGGGCTTGAAATACCTCACTCCAGACTCTCCTTGATCTAAGGATTTGTGTTGAAAAGTCATTGTGATTCTGATGGGCATTCCTTTTTATGTAATTTTTTTTTTTCTCTAACTGCTTGCAGTATTTTGTTCTTCTGTTGGGTTTATGGGATTTGACTATTCTAAGACTAGGTGCAGACTTTTTTTTTATCATGGCTAATTGGAGTCCTACATGCCTTACTTATCTTATGTCAAAGTCTTCCCCTCTTTTTGGGATGTTTTCTGTCATTAATTATGTAAACAGATTTTTAAAGTCTTTTGTAGTTTCTCCTGCTACTTCGTGGATTCTGATCAATCTTATATTATTCTTCTTTTCATCACCTAGGAGTTATTGGGTGAATTTCTTATAATCCCTTACTGTTTTGAGAGCTTCTCTCTTTTCATGGTCACTAACTACAATCCTATCTTCTATATCTGAAATTCTGTCTTCACATTTGTTCATTCTGCTGCTAATACTTTTGATAGAGTTTTTAATATCCTGTATATCTGTTTGAAACTGTTTCATGGATTCCATTTCTTTCCTATCTTGGGCCTTCATAACTTCTATCATGGTCCTGAGGTCATCTATTTTTTTTTTTCTGTTTCTGTTCTAGAGTCTCTAATCATATCTTTCATTGTGTTCACCATCTCTGTAGTTATATGGGAAGTTATTTCTGTTTTGAATTTTTCTAGCACCTGATTGATCTGTTTTGTTACTTCCGGTGCTGTGAGTTCAGGGTGTCCTCATGGTTGATTGTTAGACTTTTCAACCTCGTTTCCTGTAGAATTTGCTGTTGGTGAACTGGACATCTATATTTGTGCCTTAATTAAGTGTTTTCTCACTTTTATTTTTGTTTTTGGGCTGTCCTTAGTTTAATTCCTGGGTTAATAATTCTATTTTCCTGATATAGCTGCTTCTTAGGTTTTGAGTCTCTACTGACTCAGGGACACTCATTTTCATAATATTAGAAAGAACAACTCATTAAATCAGTCACAACCCTTTAGCATAATTTACACAATCAGCATCACAGTAGCATAAAGTATAGCTTAGAAATTGACCATTTGTGGTAGTTATTAATCTATCACCTTGAACCATGTGAATTAAATAAAAATTGAGGACCATCCCCCAAAATGTATAGTAAATAAATTCTTGAATATAGCAACTTTACCCTTCAGGATGAGGACTTAGAAGGAGTTTGGAAGAGAGGAATAGACAAGTAAAAGAATAGGAGAAGGTTTCAAATGAACAGAGGACATAGGATGATCATGCAAACTCTAGGAAACTGTTGAAGACAAGACGGAAAGACAGAGTGCAAAAACAAAGAGAAGAATAGAACTTAACAGTAATAGGGAGGCTATAAATTGTACTCATTTTCCTTTAAAACTAATGACCATTGAGTGAAGAAAAAAGAGAGAAGGAAAGAAAAAGAAAAAATAAATATGAATTAGGGCAGGAACAAAAAGGGAGATGAAGTACAACTTGGGCTAGCAAGAGGCTGAGTGGGAAAAGAAAAAAGGAATTTGCAGAATGGGAAAAATAAAAATTTAAAAATAACAGGAAAAGAAAGCAAAAAAATTTGAAAAGCCTCTTTCAGGATATATCTCTGCTGTCATAATAGACAAATGTGGGTGGCAATGTGCAGAACTAAGGCCATTAGTCTCAGCTAGCCAGTGGCGGATCCCTGAGATTCAGGCTGAATTCTGGTTGAAAGGCTCAAGTTGGGCTTCCTGACCTCCTGCAGGGTTGAACTCTGCAAAGTTCTACTGCAGGTTCCAGCAGCCCTTCCCCTGAAGATAGTCCAAGTACTGCTGGAAGGTGGTGCTCCCCGCAACTACCAAATACAGAGGTCTGATGTGCCTTTATTGCTGTTGTTCACTTCCATTGCATCTTCTGCAGCTGAGAAATATGGCCTTTATGACCACCTGTGTCTCTGCAGTGTGGATCCAGGTACCAGCACAGCCAGAAAGCTCAAGAGCCAGGTGGGAGGCGAATGTTGCAGAGGCCCCTGTGTGGCTAGGTGGTGGATGCTTCTCACTGGTCTGCTCTCCAATGGAGGCCTGGGGCATGGTCTGCTCTGATGGAGGCCCCGGGTGCTGGAGTTGGAGGAGGAGGAGCCATGAGCTCCCTGAATGGATGGGTGGTGGGCGGTTTTCTGAAAATGAAACTAATTCTGATTTAAAAAATAAAATTGATCTGAGGAGGCAATGATGAACATATGTGATAAATATTATTCTCAACTTTGGAACTTATACTCCAAAATTAACACTGGCTAACAACAACAACAACAACAAAAATCAGAAGATTTTCTTCCTTTCTTTTACCGCTTCATCTTCATTTGTGTTAGCTGGCAGGAAAACTCATTGCTTGGGGAAAATGAAACACTAATTGATATGCCTCAAGAATGGCTCAGAAAATTTATCTCATTCAGATCTTATCTCTTATTTACAAGGCACAACCAGTCTCCAAACTCCTGGCATTGCCAGCCCTATGCAGTGTCTCAAACATTTTAGACATCTATTATTTTATATAAAAGAAACTTTTACTGTCTATTCTGGACAGACAATTAACCACTTGACTGAACTTTTATCTAGGTCTGATGAAGAGAAAAAAGATGAGTTGTAAAAGCTTTTGTATCATGGATCTTTAGATATTACAAACCTATGTCTTTTGTAAGATGGTCATGATATGCTTTTTAACTCCTCTGATTTTTTTTTTTTTTTGGCTATGTTCTATTTATGTGAAGTGAGCAGTGTAAGTTCTAAGAGAAACTGAGATAGAAGAGAAATAAGGACTATGTGGGATTAGAGCCTCATAATTGCATGTGATAAATAATGACACATTCAGCAAGACAAGTTAGAATGAAGAGGCAGGAAGTAAAAAATATGTGTATCTTCTTCCCATGTAATTTTTTTCATATCCAAGAAATAGACTTGAATTTAAAAGAGAATTTATGAATCACATTGAAGGCTATAGCATTTCATGCAATGTCTGTATGGGTGACCACTTGGCATGGCAGTGACAGATGGACTCACACAACTAGGTCTGGTGGTTCAAATGGAGTTCACTTTGGCAGTGACTGAAAGTCTTTACGATCCAGTGGTTGTTCAGCGACCTGGATGAAATGAATTCGTCTCTTTCCCAGTGAATAGCTGTCCATGTCACAAGACTATGATGTAACTGGTACTAATTGTCTCCCTGGTTGATAGTCGCAGCAACAGGGTTAAAGAGGTCATAAGGATAGGTGACAAAATACTCTGTCTTTTCACACCATTGCTTATTTATTGAGCTCATTGCACCATGTCATCCCCATGGCTTGACAGAGAGGGGGAGATCATGCATTGTAGTAACCTAAGTGAAATCAAGGCTATCTTAATAGATGAGTTTTCAGCTCTCCGCATTATCTCTGAACAAATCCTTATACATGCCAAATTTATTTCTGTGCTTTCACCGGTGGTGGGGGCAGGAGAAGGAATAGTAGAAAAGATAAAAAAGTTCTGAAAATGACAGATGTGTCTTTAAATTTAGTGAAAAGTCTGAATTAAATGATTCTTTCAGTTAGTGTCATAGCTTCTTTATAATTATATCCTGTTGTTAGAGAATTGACTTAAAAATTACCCTCTCCAATACTTGCTCTTTGTGACCCATACATATTTTTTTTAGAAAAACATTTTTATCCTATGTAAAATGAAGTACAGAGGAATGTACCCTGGATGGAAAGAACTAATGTGACAATGCCTGTCTTTAGTAAATGAAGAGAAAATATAGTTCAATACTAAAAAAGGTTGATATTAGAGTCCATATTGGAAAATTTAATTTATACTGATAAGGTATTCTGTACAGTGGTAATGAGAAACTCTTTTGCAATAAAACAGGATCAAATTGGAAGGTAAGCAAGCAGATCAAAGGGACTAGACCAGATAGTGGCCCCTAATATATCCCAAAGTGAGGGAACTTAGTATTTATTAAATATGATATTTTGAATCTATGAGATGTTTACATAATTAGGTATTCAAGAATAGAACATAAAATTAGATTCTTTCCTTGTACTGTATATAAAGGCAAGCTGCAGATAAACAAAAATCTAAACACAAAGACTACAGAATACTTGAAGAGAACTGTTGGAGAAACCAGGGCCCCTAAAAAGTACCACAGGAAGATTTGAATATGTTAAAACTCTAAATTATGTTAAAGACAGAAAATACTAAGTTAAAATCAAATAACTAATTAAAGAATATTTGTGGCATCTATAGAATATATTTTATATTTAAAGAATTCCTCTAATACATTAAGAAAAAATATTTACTGCTTAATATAAAATGACAAAAATATGAGTAAGCATTTCAGTGCTGAAACATTAGAATGACTGAGAAACAGAAAAAAATTTTCTCAGTGTAAGTACTAATTAAAGAAACAAAAATCAAAATAAGATACTCATTTTGAGATAAAATAAAAAAAAAAAACTTTTGTGCTGCACTATACTGGTCTCATCTCTAGCAAGAAAGTGACCACCCTCCACTCCACACTAGCAAAGTAAATTTGTAAGAATTTTGGAGGTTATTTTGGTTTCAAACTATTAACATTTTAAATACATATTTCCTATAACCTACAAATATCATTTTGAGAAATCTTTTAGCTGTGCATTCAAAAGCATCATAGACATAAATATTCATTAATAAGAAAATGGTAAAATAAATTATACCATATCTTTACTATGGGTTCTTTTCACTATTGGGATGAATGAGGTAGCATTATATGTAATAACATGAAAAATATTTGTGCTATAACACGGAGTGTCAAAAATGTACAGGTGGTACACGCCTGCAATTCCAACCCTTGGGAGGCTGAAGTAAGAGGATTTGTCATGAATTCAAGGCCAACCTGGGCTACATAGTGAGTTCAAGGCCAGCTTGAACTCATAGTGAAACTTTGTCTCAAAAACACAAAAACAAAACAAAACAAAACACAACGCAAAAAAAAAAATGTTTAATGTGATGATTGTTCTTAGCATCTCTGTATGTTTATACTTGTTCCTTTATAACCTTAGGAAAATTTTGAGAAGTAAATGACTTTAATTGTTAAAAGTGAAAAACTGAAAGTAGTCAAAAGGTAAGTAAATTGGATTTAAAAAGCAGTTATTTAAAATTTATTTAAAATAACTTTGTTTAAAAAGACGGAGATAGGAATAATTCTTTGGACATGAAATTCAGAGATAGGAATAATTCTCTGGATTTGAAATTTGGGGATAGGGCTGGGGGTTTAGCTCAGTGACACCATGCCTGCCTTGCAAGCTTAAGGTCCTGAATTCAATCCCTAGTACTAGGACTAGGGCTTTTCCTTGAGTTAGTTTGTGCCTACACAGTCATGGGCCATGTGTACTCTTACCAGCACCCTGCCTGCTCCCTGAAGGACCAGTTCAGATCTCACCAGTGAGTGCCTAAAGCACCAATGTGATTTTGAGGGAAGTCCCATACTGGGCTATTTGCAAAAGGAAAGTGTGACTAACCATTCTGTGTCTGCACGTGAATGCTTGCCTTCCTGTTGATGTTTAAGTTCAGAAAAATTTGCCCTTCATTCCTATTCTTGTTAACACTCCATGCTGAACATAAAATAGTGAGTATCAAGTTTGTGAATTGATTATACATTGAAAAAATAATTTTTAAAACTCTAGATTTTAAAAATTCAATGTTTTAATAATTTGTGAAAGTTTTGAATATGATAACATCAGTTCTTTTTTCTTGTGCTTCTATAGATTCACCTTTCTTCTGTAAATAATTTTAATAATTAAACCAGAATTTGCAGCATGCAGAAAATTTCTGGTCCCCTCAAACAAAGGAGTGTGCCAAAATTTCCAATTACTAAAATACAAAACTTTCCCGCTCTACTTAAATTTTTGTAATACAACGTGAAAATTTGTCTTGGGATTTCTTAGAATAAGAAGTTAGTGTGTAAAATACAAATTTACTTTTAAAATCCTTTTCCTACTCTGATTATTCTTTCTGTCTTTCACATAATATTTTCCCCAGTTTAGGTCTTTGGAAAGGGTTTGTTCTTTGTTTTTATGTGGCATACATCAGACTATACATTTATACTTTCATATTTAAATAATTTTTTACCATGATTTGTATCTCAACTTATAGATATGGCATAAAAATAGCTCCCACATGGATAATTCATTTCCAGATTGCATGTGAACTTCTCTTCTGTTTATATCACAGTTTTCTGTTGTCATTTCTTCAAAGAAACACTTTTGTTGTATATAGGAAAGTCATAAGTAAAACCTTAGTTTAAGGAATCTGTGATGGTGAGTGAATATGGCATTTGGCCAATACTTAGCTAGTAATAAAACTCAGAGAAAAGATATTATGAAAATCAATTCCCCTAAAATGCTGCTTTTGACTTGCCAACCTGTTATTCATTATTCATTTAAGTTTTAATTCTTTAGTACCTCCTGGCCTTCACAAAACAAAACAAAACAAAACATTGATAGGACCTTTCTTAAAAATCTAGTACCGTTCCATTTAATTTGAAAGGGTAAGGGAATGCTCAAGGTCATTGCCCAGCTGGACACAGAACAGGTCTTGGCTGAGCTTTCCCAATGCTTAGGAGAAATTAGGAAGAAAAATGATCCTTACTTCAGTAGAACTTTTAATCTTCCAGAGAGAGAGAGAGAGAGAGAGAGAGAGAGAGAGAGACATAAAATCTAACAAAAGTGAAATAAAAAACCACAAGGCTTATTTCAAAATACATTGACATACAAGTGTATATTTGTATAAGAATTTTATGCATTGGAGTGCAAATTAACCACTTAAAAAGGAACACTTTGGGGATGAATTCAAGAACTTTAGTAGCAGTAATTCAGATTCTAGGCAGATTCTTGGTGTCAGTTGTGGAAGTAGGACTTTTTATTTTTTTGCCTAGGAACCATGAGGCAGGAGGGTGAGGGAAACATAAAATTGTTGGGCTAACAACAAAGTGATGCTAATGAGCAGATTTGGATGGAAATGATTTATATATGAGTTAGTGATGAAATGATGCAGATATTATTTTCAGTGAAAAACAATATAATAGATTAAGTTGTGGTAGCATTTAGATCCTGGCTAAGGCGATGTACATGCCGAACAGCATGGTGACAAAGGGAGGCTGCGATAAGTCAGACATTGTATAGGGGATGGGATGAGACTCATCAATGTGAAGAGGTGACTGTGTGCCTTCTGCCTGGGCTAAGGGAGCTTAGTGCTTCACCTGTGGTCCACATTTTTGGGCACTTATGAGTGCGGCTCCTCTTGTCTGATTTCCATGTTTATTGGGCAGGAAGTTATCTTTCAGTTTAATTTAGTATTTGTATTTTTAATATAGCTGACATTGGATTAAAAATTAAAATAACATTTTCTTGTTGACAGCTATCAGTAATGGATAATGAGACCTTAGTTTGAAAACCCTTGTGCAAATAAGAAATGGAATATCAATAGGTTGTGCATGAAATGCTAATTATGTAGAACTGTTAGCTTGAATTTTAGACATTGATGTAATTAATTTTCAGAAAAGTGGCAATTTCATTGTGATACTTCAAGTATGCTTTATTACTTTTTTCACGAATAGAACTTTACAGAAAAATACATTTGCCTTTTGTAAACAGAATCTTTGAAATGTATGACTTACAAACATGTGTAGATAAAGAAACTTTTTTTTTTCATTTTATGAAACAGTATAAATTTTCTGAGAAGAGAGGAAACAAATTTCTCAGGCAATCTGATAACATTTGATAGAAATAATTAAGTTTATTGCTGCAAGATGAGTTAGGTAGAATTCTTGAAGATATTGGCATAGGAAAAGACTTAATGAACAAATCCTTAGTAGCCTGGAAACTAGCACAAAGAATCAACACCTGGGAGCTCATCTTATTAAAAAGCTTCTGCACTGCAAGAGGAACCACCAGAAGAGCTAAAAGATAATACACAATGTAGGAAAAAATTTTTATCAGCTCTTCCTCAGACAAAGGACTACTATCTAGAATATATAAAGAATTTAAAAAAATCAGGCCCACCAAATATAAAGATCCAATTCAAAAATGGGCATCTGAAATGAACAGACATTTCTCAGACAAAGAAGTAAAAGCAGCAAATAAGTATATGGAAATATATTCAACATCACTGGTCATTTGAGAGATGCAGATGAAAACAACACTGAGATTCCACCTCACCCCATAAAGCATGGCTGCTATCAAGAAATCAACCAATAACAAATGCTGGCAAGGATGTGGGGAGAAAGGAACCCTTCTCCACTGTTAGTGGGAATGCGGACTTGTGCAGTCACATTGGAAATCAATATGTAGATGCCGTAAAAAACTGGGACTTGAAGTTCCATTTGACTCAACTATTCCTCTGCTGGGTATCTTCCCAAAATAATTAAAATAATTATACCACAGTGATATATGTTCACTCATATTTATAGTGGCACAGTTTGCAATAGCTTGGAAACAGTCCACTGCCCATCAATTGGCACTGGATAAAGAAGATGTGTGTATTTTTTTTTATAAAATGAAGTACTACTCAGCCATAAAGAATGAGAAACTAGAGACATTTATAGCTAAGTGGATGCACATTGAGGCCATACTCTTCAGTGAAATAAATAAATAGGACACATATGTAAATATTGAATAGTTTCTCTGGTGTGAGAAACTAAAAGTGTAAATAAGGATAAAAATGTATAATTGATAATGTGAAATAGGAAGAAACGTTCCCAAGGGAAAGGGGAAGGGGAAGTGGGAGGAGTAGGAGAAAGGAAAGAAGGGAATGAAAAATATGAGAAAAGGAAAAAATGGAAACAAAGTCTTTGTAAATAGTGAGGGTTGGAGGGGTTGAGCAGAGGGCAAGAGAATGGAGAAAATAATAACCAAGATATATCGTGTAAAAGTACGAATTCCAAATGATGAATGTAACTGTATTATATATCTAGAATGTACCAATAAACTTAATGAAAAAAGGCACACATTTGTTTATTCTCAAATTCCACCAGATCTGTTAAAAACTAAAATAAAATTTTGGGTTCTATGAAAGTGAAGGTCACTGTGTTAGATTTGCAATGCTGTGACAAAATACCCGAGAAAGTCAATTTAAAGGTGAAAAAACCCTTTTTTTATCTCACAATTTCAGAGGTTTTGACCCATGTTATTTGACTCCAAAGATTCTGGGCTTGTAAGGAGGCAGAGCTTCACAGTAGGGGGCATGAGGTGGAACGAAGTTCCTAACCTCAGGGAAGCCAGGGAGCAGAGAGAACAGCCCAGTGAGGAAGGGGCCAGGATCAATATAGTCCAAGGTTACACTCTCATGGCCCACTCCCTTCAGCCAGATCGCACATCCTGTTACCATCACCTCCAGACAATGCCACCAAATTATGCATCTGTCATTGGACCCATGGATGAAGGTAGAGGCCTCAGGATCCAGTTACTTTTCAAAAGCCCCACATCCTAACTTCGCTGTGTTGTGGTCCAAACTTGCAGTGTATGAGCCTTTGAGGGTCATTCCTGATCCAACACAGAATAGTCGCTGTTAGTAGCTCTTGTTTGTTATTTTCCATGGCTTAAAATAAAAGAGCCACAGCATATCCTTAGATGGATTTTCATTAGGTTGGCTTTTCTAGAAAATTAAAATCCTTAGAAAGGAAAAATAAATATTAAAAAAATTCTCTCCTCCACAGCTTTAAGTCATAAGGTGCAAAACTTGTAAGCAGCCTTCATAACTACAAAGACTGAAAAGGTCAGTGGTTTCCAAGGATTGTGAAAGGTGGTGAGGGAGCAGGATGAATAGAGAAAGCAGGGGAAATATTTGGGACAGTGAACTATTCTGCACAATTCTGTCGTTGTAGGTACATGACATTATGTGTTTGGCACAATCTATAAAATATACAATACAAAGAATGAATCCTAATGGAAATTATGCAATTTAATCAGTAATACTGTAACAAAATTGGCTCATCATTTCTAACAAACAACATCTATCCAAAATGTTAGCAACAGGAGAAGGTGTGTGTGTGTGTGTGTGTGTGTGTGTGTGTGTGTGTGTGTGTGTGTGATATTCATGAGAACTTTCTGTTCTTTATTCACTTCATTTACAAACCTAAACTGTACGGGGAGAAGAGATTTCTTATCCATTTCTTAGTTCATGGCTGAGACCCCTATGATAATAGACCTATTAATAAAGGTGTACAAATTTATTTTGTTTTACATGGAAGGGAAGGAAGCGTTCTGAAATCAAGACCAAAGGAGGAAGGAGAACTTTTTGTTTATTTATTTATTTAGGCTTTTTTCAGACATGATCTCATTATGTAGTCCCAGCTGGCATCTATTTTCTGATCCTCCTGCCCCAGCCCCCCAAGTCCTGGGACTATGGGTCTGAGCCACCATGGACCCCAGAACTATTCATTTCTGTGGTACTAGTGAGGAACAAAAAGGATGTCCTAATGGTAAAGTCTTCTTTTTCAAATGGGAAAAGAATCAAGAGATGGAGGGAGGGAGAAAGGGGAGGACAGGAGGATGCAAAGGAATTAAGATATGTTACGCACGTGTACCAAGGCATGTAATCATTTTTTACTGAAAACATGTATTAATACAAATGAAAATTTTAAAATAATAATAATTAAAAATTTTTTTCCACTCCATAAATAGGCTTGAGAGAATACTCTTGCCTTCAAAGATGATAACATTGTTCTGGCAATGAGGACGGACCAGGGGAGATCAGGTGAGTTTGTGGACAAAATGATTTACTTTGAAGTTACTTTAAAACAACTTTATTTATACATAAATAAAAAATAAACATGTATAAAACATAGAAATATACATCTGTATACTCACATATGTATTGTGTATTTTTAAATATAAACACATACATATGGAAGTCTCCAATTTAACAATATTTTTACTTTACCATGGTGCAGAAGCAACTCACGTGTTCTGGGAACCACATGTACTAATCCTTCTAAAGCTTAGGAGTTGCAAGTTTCTATTTAAAACCTAATTTTGATGTGATAAATTAAAAAAAATCAATACCCTATTTTTATACTTTTTTTTTAAGGTTCAGGACATGGTACCACAAAACTTGGCACATTGGCAGCTGAAACAGGAAGGTCTCCTTGACTTTCTATCTATCTTCTCTCCTGAAGTGGCACACAAAAGAAATCTCCAGCCTTCCTCTAAGGTGGAACATTAGACCTCTTTCAAGCTGTTTTCACCTTATACCCAGAAGAAAGAAGTGTCCTATACAGACATGGGAAAGAATCTGAACTAACAGGCCTTGCTAAATACCAGGCGAGATTACTATTCCTATTATCTGGACCCTACTTCCTATTATCTATCTTTTATTTTGGTATTTATTTAAAATTTGGTTTTCTCGGTGTTCCACTATCTTCAGAGCCAGAGGGTCTTCTCTGCCATGCCCTCTCTGGATGGCTGTGTTCCTCCATCTTCAGCACCTGAGGGCCTTCTTGGCCAAGCCCTCTCCTGCAGGCTGCATTCCCCGCTATCTTTAGTGTCAGAGGACCTGCTCAGCTGGGCCCTGCCCTGCTGATGCCACTGCTGCCATCTTCAGCACCAGAGGGGTAGTGGTGTGGGCACCCCCAATCCCCCCCAACCTTCCCCCTCGAGCTTTTAGACCTCCTGATTGTGCCAGTCTTTGGACCTACTCTGTGGAGGCGTAGGTGGCCATAAAGAGTATTTTATGGCTCTTTAAACTATGAACATCTTTGAAGAAGTGGTGGGGGAAACTTATAGTAGAACTGAGTGGAGTTCAACCCTTCAGGAGGTCAGGGAACTCAGTCTGAGCCTTGCAGCCTGAGATCAGTCTGTGTTGTGGGATTCTGCCACCAGCTAGCTGAGATCAGGGGACTCGGCTCTGCACATGGCAGCACACATTGTATATTATGACAGCAGTGATATAGTCTGAAAGAGTCCCTTCAAACTTATTTTTGTTTCTTTTTTTTCATTCCACTCTGAAAATTTTTTTTTCTTTTCTTTTTCTGTCTTCTTTCTCCAACTCACTTTCTTAATCCACTATAGTATCCCTCATCTCCCTTTCTGTTTTTTTGCTCTTGTTCTAACTCAGATTTCTTCTCTTTTATTATTTTTTCTCTTTTCTTTATGTTCTTTTCTTATGTTATTCTACCTCACTCAAGGGTTATTATACTTCTATTTTGTTTGTTCTTTTTGAATTTAACAGTTTCCTGATGATTGTCTGGTCATTCTATGTCTTTTGGCTTCATATGAAACCTTCTCTAATTCTTTTACTTATCTACTCCTCTTGTCTTAACTCTGTCTTAAGCCCCCATTCTAAATGGTAAATATCATTATTGAAAAGCTTATTCACTGTAAGCATATTTTTAGATTGCTTCTTGATTTTAATTTAATTCACATGGTTTGAAGGTGATAGACTGATGACTACCATAAGTCAATTTGCAAATTGGGCTTCATTATATTGTGGTGCTGATTGCATCAATTAGGATAAAGGATTGTGATTGATTCAAGGAGCTGTTTTCTTTGGTTTTATGAAAATGAGAATGTCTATGAATCATTAGAGACCCACTGGCTACAGCCAAACTATATCAGGAAAATTTAAGTAATAACCTAAATATTAAACTAAGGTCAACCCAACAACAATAGTAAAAATGAGAAAACGCTTAAGCAAGATACAGGGACAGACTTCCAGTTCACCAAGGGCAAATAGTGGGGCAAATGAGGATGAAAAGTCTGACAATGAATCATCAGAACACCCTGAAATCAAAGCACAGGAAGTAACAAAGCTGATCAATCAGGCTCTAGAGAAATATAAAACTGAATTTCCCAGATAATCATAGAGATGATTAGCAAAATGAAAGTTATAATTTGTGACTCTAAAACAGAAACTGAGGGAAAACAGATGAGCTCAGGACCATGATAGAAGCCATGACTGATCTCATAAGAAAGAATGGGAAACAATAAATGCCCAATACAAGAAAGAAATGGAATCCACAGGACAGATTCGAACAGATATCCATGAGATTAAAAACTCCATTGAGAGTGTTTACAAAAGAATAAAAGAGTCTGAAGATAGAATCTCAGATATAGAAGATAAAATTGCAGTCAGTGACTGTGAAAAGAGAGGTCTCTTAAAAACAGTAGGAGATCATGAGAAATTGATACAACAACTCTTAGATGATACAAAGAAGAATAACATAAGACTGATAGGAATTCAAGAAGTAGTAGGAGAAAATGGAAATGACTTTAAAAAGCTGTTCACAGAATTAATTATAGAAAACTTCCCAAACATAGGGGAAGAATTTGACATACAGATAAGTGAGGCATATAGGACTCCAACTAGCTGTGATAAAAAAAAAATCTACACCTAGACATATAATAATCAAGATCCCAGAAACCCAACAGAAGAACAAAATACTACAAGCAGTAAGAGACAAGAAACAATTACATGCAAAGGAAAGCCCATAAGAATCACAGCAGACTTTTCAATACAAACCCTTAGGTTAAGGAGAGCCTGGAATGAGACATTTCAAGTATTAAAAGAAAACAAACTCCAACCTAGACTGATGTATCCTGCAAAACTTTCTTTCAAAATGGATGGGGAAATAAGATATTTCCATGATAAAGAACACCTGAGAAACTTTATGAATACCAAACCAGTACTACAATAAATTATAAACAATATTCTACAAAAAGACAATGAAGGTAACAATACAATGAGGCCCAACAGAGAAAATCAAATAGGCAAGCCAAGAAACTAATAGGAGAAGGTAAAAAAAACATGACAATAATAAGTTAGTACATATCAGTTATGACCATCAATATCAATGGCCTCAATTCACCAATCAAGAGAAATAGACTGGCAGAATGGATTAAGAAGCAAATCCAATAATACGTTGTATACAAGACACATTTGGTGCAAAAAGAAGCCCATAGACTGAAAGGAAAAGAACAGAAAACTTCTTCATGTAACAGGAGCCCAGAAAAAAAGCAGGGGTAGTAAACTTATTCACAGATAAAGTAAGTTTCAAACCTAAACTGATTGAAAGAGACAAAGAAGTTCACTACATCCTTATGAAGGGAACAATTTAAGAGGAAGAGATCATAAATAGTTTATTTTTAATTTATTGACTATGTCAGAAGGTACATATGCTTTTTTTCCCTCTTTTCTTCTTTTTTCTTTTTCTTCCTCTGATGCTGGGGATTAAACTCAGTACTTTGGCTACGCAGGTGCAGCACTACC
Organism: Fukomys damarensis; assembly: GCF_012274545.1. NCBI lineage: Eukaryota > Metazoa > Chordata > Mammalia > Rodentia > Bathyergidae > Fukomys > Fukomys damarensis. The sequence goes on along the minus strand of NW_022900913.1, from coordinate 23,825,605 downwards.
TAGCTAAATCTCAGGCTTTACATTTCATATTTTTAAAATTTATCAACACATTAATCCTTGTCTTTATATGTTGGTCTACCAAGTTGATGAGTTATTTTGGATCTCATTTTCTTTGCTTTCTTATTTGAGAATTTATGAAATCTGTATATATGAGTAGTATGAAAAGTATTAAGGTCCATTTGTCATTTTCCTCTTTCATTTCTGCTTTCTACAAACTTCCTTTTCTGTCACTACGGCTTGTTTGGTTGGAAATTTGTTAAGACAAATGCTGTTATGTTATCAATATATCTTTGTACGTATGATGAATATTAATTTTTTTTTTTTTTTTTTGGTATCGGGGTTTTAACTCGGGACCTTGCGCTTGCAAGGCAGGCCACTGAACTGCTGAGCTAAATCCCTGGTTGAATACTAATTTTTAAGTAAATTTTATTATGACTATACTTAAATAAATCATTAATATCATTTAGTATCTGGTACATATTACAAATTCTCCAACTTATGATGAATATTAATTTTTTTTTTTTTTTTTTGGTATCGGGGTTTTAACTCGGGACCTTGCGCTTGCAAGGCAGGCCACTGAACTGCTGAGCTAAATCCCTGGTTGAATACTAATTTTTAAGTAAATTTTATTATGACTATACTTAAATAAATCATTAATATCATTTAGTATCTGGTACATATTACAAATTCTCCAACTCCCTCAAAGATTATATTTGTTTTTTTCTCAAATCACACAAATCACCAACATTCCACACATCACTGCACTGTTTTATTATACCAAAGTATATATTGTATTGTAGAAAACATGCATTGTGTATATGTGTGGGGGGTATGTTTTTACACATATGTGTGCACTATTAAATGAGAAACGTGGTTATGAAAGAGGTAGGATTGTGCATATTTGGCATATTGATAATTTCTCTGGCAACTTTATGATTTCTCTAAAGTACATGCTTGACTTAATTTATAGTCATCCATTTGGGAAGAATATTACATATCTATTGGTGTTAAATTCTACCATTATGCTTATAACAATATAATAAAAATAAGTATGGGATATAATAAAATAGAAACAGAAAAATCTGATCTTAAAAATGTGAATTTTTTCAGTTGCATTTGTATTTCAAATATAAATATATTTTTTTCTGTGGGAAGTTTTGTTAGAAAATGTAAGTGGTACAATCAACAAGCATATGATATTTATCAATTAATAAAACCAAGGAGTTCATAAATCATAAAATTTTGAGGACAGTTTCTCCACTATAATATGTAACTTTGTTTTATTTGTAATTACATTATTTCAAAAGTATTATATGATAAGAAAATGAGAAAGAACATATTTGAAGATCATTTCAAACTAATAATGTATTTTGATTTTTAGTCTCTGTTACATAAATTTTTATTTCATATCCTTTTTTGCTGTCATTTATATGTATATTTGAAAATTTTATTTAGTATCTTCATTACTTGTTATCATGTATGTTTGCAATCTTTAATAAAAAAATACACACACCAAAATTTGGTTTTCTCATATAGAGAAACCACGCAGTATTTAAGCTTGTGTGTCTGATTTATTTCACTTAACATTGTGGTCATAAGGTCCATCCATTTTCTGACAAATGACTCAAGTTTATTTTTCTTTTGGCACAGTGTGTAAATATCATGTTTTCTTTATCTATTCATCTGTTGTTGGACATATAGGTTACTTCCAAGATTTAAAAATTATGAGTTGTGTTGCTGTAAACATGGCTATGCATATATCACTGTACTATGATGTCTTTAACACTTTGGGGAAGATACCTAGGAGGTAATAGCTGGGTCAAATGGAATTTCTAGTTTTAGTTTTTTGAGGAATCTCCATGCTGACTTTTACTATGGTTGTACTTGTTTATATTCCCACCAACAATGTACAAGGTGTCCTTTTTTCCCCACAGCTTTGCCAACATTTGTTATTATATGATTTCTTGATGATGACCATTCTTTCTTGATTAAAATGGAATCTCAGTGTCGTTTTAATTTGAATTTCTCCAATGTACAGCAATGATGAACATTTTTTTCATGTATTTATTGGCCATTTGTTCTTCTGTGAAGTCTCTACTCATTTCACTTGCCCATTTTTATTTGAGTTTTTTTTTTATTTTGGGGGTCTATTTTTTTCAGTTCTTTATGTGTTCTAGAATTAGTCCTCTGTCTGAGGAATATCTGGTAATTTTTTTTCACTCTGTAAGTTGTCTTTTCACTGTGTTGATGGTTCCTTTTGCTGTGCCTAAACTTTTTAATTTGATGAAATCCCATTTGTCAATTTTTGCTATTTTTTCCTGTGAATTGGAGTTTTGTTTAGACAGTCATTGCTTAAGCCTATTGTTTCAAGAATTTTACCTATTTTATCTTTTAGTAGTTTAAATGTTTCTATTTTAACATTTAGTTATAAATAGATGAATATAATAGATGAAATAGAAAATAAGGAAAACCCATATCATCATCTCTTCTATGGTTACAGAACTGACATTATTATAGAAAGATAAGTAAACTAAAGCAATAAATATACACATAAACCTATGTACATGCCCCCCTTATTATCTCCTTCTCTTTGTCTCTCTCTTTCTGTATTTCTCTTGTAAAGACCTCTAAGCCAAAGATTCATCAAAGAGTTCACTATCTCTTCCACAGACAAGAGAAATCAACCATGTTTGACTTTTTCTCTTTCAGTCCCAGAGTAGATGAGTATCAAACTGCTTACATCAAGAAACATGGGAGCTCTCTTTTGTATATTTATGAATCAAAGTCTTTGTGACTGTGAAGGATATAAATATCCTTTAATAGGAAGTAGCTTTATGTTGTTTTCCTTTTATTTTTGAGGGACAGTACTGCACATTTATTTATATAATAAGGTGTATTACACCAGGGGATGAGAATAGGTAACAGGCCTGTGCCTCCCACAGTGATGGAGAAAGACAGTATTGGTGAGCAAATACATGTTTCTGTGTATAGCCTTTATAGTTAAAGAAAGAAAGGAAGGCAGAGAAAGATTGTGCAGATTTTCCCCTTTGTTTTCCTTAAAATTAATGTGTGTTTAATAATAGCTTTTGAAATAATTTTCAAAACAACATTAGTAAACCCTATGACTTTTCTAATACTTGTTCATAAGATGTACATTAATTTGGTTGCTGTATGTAATAAGGTTTTTATGTGAATTTATGATTTTGCTATTTTTTTAACCATTGGAAGGCATTTTTGAACCTCAATTTAAAAGTCACTTCATCAAGATAAGAACCCTTCGTCTGAGGATCAGCTGGTAAAATTTTTTTTTCCCACATTGTAGGTTGTCTTTTAGTTCTGTTCATGGTTTCTTTTGCAGTGCAGAAGCTTTTGAATAAGATGAGATCCCAGTTGTCGATTCTTTCTGCTAGTTTCTGTGCTACTGAGGATTTGTTCATAAAGTCATTTCCTATGCCAGTGTCTTTCAGAGTTCTGTCTAACTTATCTTCCAGCAAGTTTAGTGTTCCTTTTTAATATTTAGATCTTTAATTCACTTGGATTTTAGTTTAGTGCACAGTGAAAGATAGGGGTCTAGTTTTAATTTTTGGCAGGTTGAAATCCAGTTTTTTCAACACCATTTATTAAAGAGATATCTTGCCTCCAGTGAGGATGATCAGCTCCTTTGTCAAAGATGAGGTAGCTGAGTACATCTGCAGTTGTTTTTGTATCTTCAAGTCTGTTCCACTGATCCACAGGTCTGTTTCTTTGCCAGTACCATGCTGTTTTTATTACAGTGGCTTTGTAGTATAGTTTCAAATTGGAAATTGTTATACCTGCTGCCATATCTCTGTTGCCTAGGAGGGCCTTTGCTATTCTAGGTCTCTTCTGCTTCCAAATTAATTTTTGGATCATTTTTTCTAGTTCTGTGAAATACAGTGTTGGTATTTCAATAGGCATTGCATTGAATCTGTATAGCAGTTTTGGTAGTATGGCCATATATAAAGTTCTCAAAACAATCTGTCTCCCCCCAAAATAAAGACCCAATTAAAAAATGGGCATCTGAAATGTACAGACATTTCTCAGACAAGGAAGTAAAAGCAGCAAGTAAATATAAGAAAAAATGTCCCACATCACTGGTCATTCAAGAGATGCAGATGAAAACAACATTGAGATTCCACCTCACCCCACAAAGAATGGCTGCTATCAAGAAATCAAACAATAACAAATGTTGGCGGTGTTTTAGGGAGAAAGGAACCCTTCTCCATTGTTGGTGGGAGTGCAGACTGGTGCAACCACTATGGAAATCAATATGGAGATACCTCAAAGAGCTGGGACTGGGGGTTCCATTTGACCCAGCCATCACCCTTCTGAGTATCTTTCCAAAAGAATTAAAAGAATCATACCACAGTGATATATCCGCACCCATGTTAATAGTGGCACAGTTTGTAATAGCTAAAACTTGGAAACAGCACATTTGCTCATCAGTTGGAGACTGGATAAAGATGTGGGTTTTCTATAAAATGGAATATTACTCAGCCATAAATAATGAGAAATGAGATCCATTCATAGGAAAATGGATACATATTGAGGGTATACTCCTAAGTGAAATAAATAAATCACACATGTGTAAATACTGAATAGTTTCTCTGGTATGAAAAACTATAATAGTACATAAGATCCTAATGAGATAATTGACAATGTGAAATGGGAAGAAAAGGGCTAAAGGTTTAGGGAAAGTGGGAAGGGTAGGGGAAAGGTAAAATGAGGGAAAAGAAAAAAAATGCATGAGAAAATGAAGAAATGGAAATAAAGTGTTTGTAAATGGGAAGGGGAGGATGGGCATGAAGGGAGGGCAGGGACAAGGGGAAAAATGAGAACCAAGACCACCTGTCATGTAAAGGTACAAGATCCCAATAATGAATGTAATTGTACTGTATACCTAACATGTATCAATAAACTCAATGAAAAAAAAAAGTTACTTCATCAAAGCATCCTTCCAAATTCAATATAAACTCTACTCTGTCCCATTTTTCTCTCACTGAATTCCATTGATTTACTTCATGAAATTTTACCTGATTTAGTTACATAGTGACTTAATTACTTTTCTAATTATACCTACTCCAAGAATGTAAGTCCCACGAAGTTGTGTATGAGTACTTTGCTCTTCTCCATATTTTCAGCATTGTGAAAAGTGCTTGTCAGGTGATAGGTGTTTATTAAGAGTTTCTTGAATGCATCAGTGAATGTTTGAACAAATGGGGAGGTTGTATAACATTGTAAGTAAGTACATGGCTGCTGGAACCAGAAGGCCCAGCTAAGTCTTGACTTGCAATCATTATGTGATGCTGGGCAAGTTTCTTAAGTCTTTGTTCTTCAGTTTCCTTAAATGTTAAATGGACGTGACAAATTCAGTTCCGGCCTCGTAGGCTTGTTTTGGGAAATTGAGCAAATTAATGTTGGTAAAACAATTATATCAGGACATTTCCTTAGTGACTACTCACTAGATTTGTTTTGTGTTTAGTTTTCTTTTTATCTGAAAAGAATTTGTATAATCTGAAATGCTTACTAGGAAGAATACCATTAGACATAGAAATTCAGAATTCAAAAATAGACAAAACTTATTTAAATATTCTGGTAGGTGAATATACAACACTATTTATTTCCATGTAATCACATACTTTTTGTTTTGTAAATCATAACTACTGCACTTTGTAATATTGTATTTGGTTCTAGTACCTCTGCTGTGGGCTATGGAAGGCCTGTCACTATACAGAGGAGGAGGAGGAGACTGGTACAGAAATTCCAAGTGAGATTCCCAAGATCATACTGCAGAATCATGCTTGCCTTTATTTCGTATCTACTTACTTTAAGTCTGAGTTCTGAAGTGTTCCTTGTAGGATTCTTCATTTGAACCTTCACTGTCATCTGTTGAACTACTATTTGTTAAACAAGTGTTCATCACTAACCATGTGCACAACATCATGCAACTCTCCTTTTACCTGATCTTGAGCTTATAGTTTATGCCAGTGTGTGGAGTATATACTTTAGAAATGCGTTTTAAGCACAGTAATAAATGCAAATACATTATATGTTTCAATAGATATTTACTTCCTCTGTGTTTATATCTGATTAAGAATAATGGATTATCTAGAACAGTGATTCAAAACAATGTGTACAGTCTATAAATCATTTGGTAATTCTGTTAAATTCAGGTTCTTATTTGGAAAGTGTATGGTGGGGACTGAGATTCTGCATTTTTGACCATGTCCCACATGATACTAAAGTTCCTGGTCTATGTATCATACATTGAGTAGCAAGGATTTGAATTGCTCCATTAAGCATATGTTTTTGCATGTATGTGTGAGTGCACATGTATGTCCATGTGTAATAACCTGATGGATATTTAAGAAATAATGGAGAAATGACAAAGGAATTAAAAGGGATGAATTATCAATACTAACTCATTAAGTAAATCGCTTCCATTTGAGAAAGTGAAAAGAGCAATAGACGAGGGAGAGAGAGAAGGAAAAAAAGTGACACTGCCTTTGTTCTTCATGCTCCAGGTTAACAAACTAAAATTTTGCTCAAATTTTACATACTACACAGACCTCAAACCTTATCATGTCAAAACTGAGCTATTTACATTCCTTGGGTAATTTCCCTTACAGTTTCAGTCTCAAGCACCAAACTCATAAACTACCTCACCCTCTTTCATATTTAATTAATTAGAACATATTATCTGTTTGCCTCATAACTACATCTTACAGCAGGAGCATCTACCAGTTTCCAAAGTCTTCATCGGTTTAGGTCTTAATCTTCTCATTCTTGCACTGTAGAAACTTTCTTTTTTTAAATATTTTTTATCATTGATTTTATTGGTACATTTTAGGTACACAGTACAGTTACATTCATCATTAGGATCTTGTACCTTTACATGACAGGTCTTGATTCTCATTTTTCCCCTTGTCCCTGCCCTCCCTTCACTCCCGTCCTCCCCTCCCCATTTCCAATCACTTTATTTCCATTTCTTCATTTTCTCGTATATTCTTTTCCCTTATTACCTTTCCCCTACCCTTTCCAATTTCCCCACACCTTTAGCCCCTTTCTTCCCATTTCACAATGTCAGTTATATCATTAGGATCTTATATACTACTATAGTTTTTCACACCAGAGAAACTATTAGGTATTTACACATGTGTGACTTATTTATTTCACTTAGGAGTATACCCTCAATATGTATCCATTTTCCTATGAATGAATCTAATTTCTCATTCTTTAGAGCTGAGTAGTATTCCATTTTATAGAAAATCCACATCTTCTTTATCCAGTATCCAACTGATGGGCAAATGTGCTGTTTCCAAGTTTTAGCTATTACAAACTGTGCTGCTATAAACATGGGGTGCGTATTTGTCACTGTGATATGATTCTTTAATTCTTTTGGAAAGATACTCAGAAGAGGGATGGCTGGGTCAAATGGAACCTCTAGTCCCAACTCTTTGTGGTATCTCCATATTGATTTCCATAGTAGTTGCACCAGTTTGCACTCCCACCAACAATGGAGAAGGATTCCTTTCTCCCCACAACCCTGCCAACATTTATTATTGTTTGATTTCTAGATAGTAGCCATTCTTTGTGGGGTGAGGTGGAATCTCAGTGTTGTTTTCATCTGCATCTCTCGAATGACCAGTGCTGTGGAATGTTTTTTCATATATTTATTTGCTGCTTTTACTTTCTTGTCTGAGAAATGTCAGTTCATTTCAGATGCCCATTTTTGAATTGGGTCTTTGTATTTGGGGGGGATGATTGTTTTGAGTTCTTTATATATTCTAGATAAGAGTTTTTTGTCTGAGGAGCAGCTGATAAAAATTTTTCCCACATTGTAGGTTGTCTTTTAGTTCTGTTGATGGTTTCTTTTGCAGTGCAGAAGCTTCTTAATAAGATGAGATCCCAGTTGTTGATTCTTTCTGCTAGTTACCGTACTACTGAGGATTTGTTCATAAAGTCTTTTCCTGTGCCAATGTCTTCAAGAGTTCTGCCTAACTTATCTTCCAGCAAATTTAGTGTCTTTTTTAAATATTTAAATCTTTAATCTACTTGGAGTTTAGTTTAGTATAGAAATTTTCTTAATTGCTATTCCTGCCTACTGAACTGCCCTGCTCTAACATATTTTCCAACACTGCTTCCATAGTGATTTTTATCAAGAATAGTGAATGGGCTAAAGTTACCTTATTTGTAAAGTAACCAGTTAAGATACATCTGTGTCAAGAATGCCACTGGAAAGTGTGAGTCAAGTATACCTCTTCTGTTTTACGTTGTGGATGGTAGGTATTTTGTTTGAGCAATATAAAAGTGACTAATATTTACTTGCTGCTTTTACCTCTTTGTCTGAGAAATGTCTGTTCATTTCAGATGTCCAGTTTTGAATTGGGTCTTTGTATTTGGGGGGCTGATTGTTTTCAGTTCTTTTATACTCTAGATAATAGTCCTTTGTCTGAGGAGCAGCTGGTAAAATTTTTTTCCCACATTATATATTGTCTCTTAGTCCTGTTGATGGTTTCTTTTGCAGTGCAGAAGCTTTTGAATAAGATGAGATCCCAGTTGTTGATTCTTTCAGCTAGTTCCCATGCTACTGAAGATTTGTTCTTAAAATGAAAAAATGTTCCACATCACTGGTCATTTGAGAGATGCAGATGAAAAAAACACTGAGATTTTACCTCACCCCACAAAGAACGGCTGCTATCAAGAAATCATCCAATAACAAAGGTTGACAGGGTTGTGGGGAGAAAGGAACCCTTCTACATTGTTGGTGGGAGTGCAGACTGGTGCAACCACTATGGAAATCAATATGGAGATACCTCAAAGAGCTGGGACTAGAGGTTCCATTTGACCCAGCCATCCCTCTGTTGGGTATCTTTCCAAAAGAATTAAAAGAATCATACTAGAGTCATATATGTACACCCATGTTTATAGTGGCACAGTTTGTAATAGCTAAAACTTGGAAACAGCCCATTTGCCCATCAGTTAGAGATTGGATAAAGAAGTTGTGGTTTTTCTATAAAATGAAATATTACTCAGCCATAAAGAATGAGAAATTAGACTTATTCATAGGAAAATGGATACATATTGAGGATATACTCCTAAGTGAAATAAATAAGTTACACATGTATAAATACCGAATAGTTCTCTGGTGTGAATAAACTGTAATTGTACATAAGATCCTAATGAGATAACTGTCATTGTGAAATGGAAAGAAAAGCGCTAAAGGTGTAGGGAAAGTGGGAAGGGTAGGGTAAAGGTAATAAGGGAAAAATATGAGAAAATAAAAAATGTAAATAAAGTGTTTGTAAATGCGGAGGGGAGGAGGGTGTGAAGGGTGGGCAGGGACAAGGGGAAAAATGAGAACCAAGACCACCTATCATGTAAAGGTACAAGATCCCAATGATGAATGTAACTGTACTGTATACCTAAAATGTACCAATAAACTCAATAAAAGATAAAAATTAAAAAAAAAATAAAAGTGACTAATACTCTCAGTATGTAGAATGTTATCATTTTCCCATATTTTCTCCAAGCCAGCATTCCCCCTAGGCAGTGTGATGGGTAATAGTTGGTACCACAGATACAATGAATTTGTAGCTTTACAAGAGATGAACCCTGTGCTTAGGAAATTCTATTATCATAATAAAAGGTTCAAGTCAGCCTCCATTTCACCCTAGAGGGAAATGTTATTTTACTATGCTGTGTTTGGTCCATTTGGGATGATAGAACAAAATAAAATAGACTAGGTAGTTTTTAAATTACAGAAATTTATTTCTCATAGCTTTGGAGGCTGGGAAGTCCAGGTGTGCATGTACACACACACACACACACACACACACACACACACAGATACACATTCCCTATTGGTTCTATTTCTCTAGAGAATCTTGAGAAATATATTTGACAATGCATTGTCCACTCTTATTTATCTGACTTGTAGGTAGGGATCAAAACCAATAGGATCAAACCTTAGATTGCTGGAGATCAAACTACAGTATTGAACTCAATGATGCCCTTCAGATTCCTACCTCTTGAACAGATGCTGTAAACCATAGATCTGTCTTAGAAAGCCTGGTGGTTTTCTCCTTATACTTCCTTATTAACTTTCCATTTGAGCTAAAGCATTAATCGAGGTACAGAAGGCTAAATCATTTATTGTCTGGCCCGTAAGGAGGATGTCACTTAATTCTGTCATCTGTAACAACTGTCCAGTGAGTTGAGGCGACTTGAATGCAGCCTCAAGCCAAATGTAGTTTCATTTATCACTTAAGTCAGGGATAAATTTGTACAAACTTTTCTGATTGGATGGTTCCTATCTAAGGATAATTGCCCAAAGGTGCAGTTAGGTGACGTATCACCTGTTCCTTCCAGAGGTTCCCCTGAGTAAGCAAGTCTTTCCTCACACTGGAACGATCTTTGCAGTCATTGTTGGGCTCTGTTGGTGTTTTCCTAATGTTTGCAGGCTTTACTTTCACTCTTATGTTGCAAGTGAAGATGTTTTGAAAGGGAGGCAAATAAATAAATTCTTTATAAGAAGTATAGTTCTAGGGCAGGCGCACACAATGCTTTTGGAAAGAAAGTGATTGCATTCATTGAGGCAAATCCCTGTCTGTCAGTAACAGATTCACAGTGCCTCCAGTGTGCATGACTGGGGCTCCTAGTTCAGTTTGAATAGTTGAGCTGGGTTCTTGATTTTGAAAGGAATGATTGAAGACAGTCATTTCAGTCTTTCCATTCTGTCTATACCATAAGCCAGGTGGCACAGATTTGTCCCATGGAATGACAGATTCATTGAAAACATCAAGAGATATTAAATTGTATTTTGTGTGGATCTGGGCCCATTCCTGTGTTTCATAGATTTCTTGGTAAGGGGAATGGTGAAGAAACTGCAGACAGAGTCATCTAGAAGGATAACAGTCCCTGCCAGTCATTAAAGCTGGGGAGAGCTGGACTGGGGAATTTTCTTCACAAGGAGTCTCCAAGTGCAAAGCTGCTCCTTTGTCTGAGTCTCCAGGGTCTTAGATGTTTCTTTTCGGGGGCCTGGGTGGTTGTTCTGTCCCCATTTACACAAAATTAGTCTTTTTCATCAGAAAATCCTAACTTCTTTTTTCCAGGTCACTTCCTTACTCTTAGGACTTACTTCCAGAAATGTGAGCTATAAAAGGAAAAGAACATTGTTATAAAACACATATATGTAAAGATCTAAATGTACATATTCTGGCCCACTGAGTTGCAGGGATCAATGTTTCTATGATAAGTTCACTAGCCCTTAGTGGGTTATTGGCCTTATGATCTAAGATCATGACAGTCCAGTGAAAGAATAAAATAGTTAAACCAAAATCAAGTTTGAATTCCCTAAGGAGATTAATGTGTTGGTCTTGCTTCCTCTCCCCCAGCATTCCTTTTGGATGGACTGTTATCAAGTGAGCATATGAACAAGATTGACCTAGAGTTACTGTTTGGAGAAAAGATGACGTGTCATGCCAAGAATGGTCAGGTTGGAATTTGAATCTTCATGTGGGTCTATATAAATTCTACTAATCTTGTCCTGATCATCATACAGACATAATTATTCTTTGCTTTATATTATTCCAGTGTTACTTCTAGTATAGTTGCTATCTTTCTACATTTTTTTTTTTTTTACAACAGATCAGTATGTTGTAAGGTAAGGAATTCTGGGTTTTGCCTTTGTAGGATACCTCTAAGTACTCAGGCCTTTAATGTCTAAAGAGTCCCATATACTGTTGAAGTCTCTCAAAAACGTTTCTTTATTAGAACTCAGTGATGAAAGATGGACGAGGAAAATACTATTAAAAGTAAATGTGAAAGGTAGGGTAAAGGTAATAAGGGAAAAGGAAAAAATACCATGAGAAAATGAAAAAAATAGAAACAAAGTATTTGTAAATAGGGAAGGGAGGAGGGGGTGAAAGGAGGGCAGGGATAAGGGGAAAAAATGAGAACCAAGACCTGTCACGTCAAGGTACAAGATCCCAATGATGAATGTAACTGTATTGTATACCTAAAATGTACCAATAAACTCAATGAGAAAAACAAAGTAACTGTGAATCATTTAAAAACTACAGAATCTGGTTAAAATGAACTCATTATTGATTAGTTATGTGTAAAGAAAACAATAGGTTTCTGGATAAATATTGTGTATTTCTTCAACAATTCAGTAATTGTGTATCACTTCAGAAAAGGTCTAGGAGATTAATGTATGTTTCTTGGGTTTTTCCCTATTGCATTAAATTATTTAGCAATGTTTTGACATATAATGGCTATCTATGGAATTATTTGATTGGTTCATATTAAAATTTTTTGCTTTTAATGATGCTTATCAAATTAGTTCATTAATTGAAAAAAGAGAGAGACTAGATTTCAAAGTGCCTGCTTAAGATGAATGACGACTTTGCAAAACTGAAGGAAAAAAACCAAATACTCTACTTAAAAAAAAAAACTAGAGCAGGTTTCCTTAAGCGTAGTTCAAATATGTTGGGGTGCATTAAGGTAGCAGTGGGAAAAGCATTCTCATACTCTGATTTAAGAGGTGATGTGCTTATATTTGGAGAAGTTCTGCCAAGTAGTTTTACAAAGGCAGCAGGAAGAAAAAGGAGCCATGAGTAGTCTGAATGGCACTGGTAATAAGGAGCTGTCTCTAAATCCTTGGTGACTCAATGGCATGCTTTACTTGTTAACTTTCAAGTCTGAGTTACTGCTTTACTACTGGTCTACAAGGCTCACCTTCCCTTGTTTCCTCTTTCTTTTGACTGCAAGCCCCGGGAAGTGAAAGTTACAATATCCCTTGAAAGACATTCCAGAGCCTTTGGACTTTATGGACATAGGGAATGCATTCAGAAGCTTCCTGTGTGGTGATCACATCTTTTGTTCTTTTGTGCACATCCTCAGTGAACTTTGCTCTAGACAAATTAGCCCAAGGCAAATCATTAAAATGGTGAGATTCCAAGAAGGACACAGAACAATGGAAAAGGGAAGACTGGCTCGCTTCCATTTAGATTTCCATTTTTAGCCAAACATTTATCATCTTCATGTTTAATTCTAAGAATGCTAGTAATTCACTGTATACTTTTGTTGTGAGAATAAAACTGTTTCTTTTTCCTAAAGCTTTAAAGTGTTGGTCAACTTCAAGGGCAAGAAATCTCTAATATTTAATAATAAACAACTTGATCAACTTGTCTCCTTGAGATTTTTACATTCTGAAATTTGAAGCAACACACAGATGTTATAGATCTATCAAATTATGCTTGATTAGAATATCCCTAAGAAAATCTGAACTTCATTAAGCAGTTTTTTTTTCCTGGGCAGTGTTTCCTGACTGCAGATACATTATTAAAAAAGCATACCACACTTATCATGGTTGCTTGTGTATGTATTGTGCATGTATCTGGGCTTTGAGGGACCTGAGAGGGAATGAAAGTTGCATTTGTATTTTGGCTTATCTGTTATCTAGTGCAGTGCTTGGACTAGAAGGAACACATTGTCTATCATTTCTTGACTTGCATAAAAGTCAGGCTTAGTCTCACCTGAACACTCAGTAGTATTGCTTAATTTTAATAAGATTGTTAATTGACAATGTGAAATAGGAAGAAAAGGGATAAAGGTGTAGGGGAAATGGGAAGGGTAGGGGAAAGGAAATAAGGGAAAAGAAAAAAAAACATGAGAAAATGAAAAAAGGGAAATGAAGTGTTTGTAAATGGGGAGGGGAGGGACAAGGGGAAAAAATGAGAACCAAGACCTGTCATGTGAAGGTACAAGATCCCAATAATGAATGTAACTGTATTGTATACCTAACATGTACCAATAAACTCAATGAGAGAAAAAAAATAAGACTATAAGTGATAAATTGATAGAATTTCTTTTTTGAGCAATAAGTTCTTTCCTTATATAAAGATTTAATTCAGGTTTTCCATTACTCTATTTTAACACTATTATAGTGTTCTAAGTTACCCTTTCTGGTACCTCAGTTTTGACTTGTCTCCACAATCAGGTTTATCTTCCAGAAACACTTTTTCTGTTATGTTCATGACAGTTTTGCTCACAATCCTTTAACACTTCTCATTTAGGAAGGGGCAAACTGGACCATTCTACACCCTTCACAGTGCCTAGCGTGACACATTGTTCAGAGGTTCTTAATGGAGACTGGTGGACTGGAAGGTGTCGGCCCGAAGGTGATTCTAACAGGGCGTTGCTGAGCTCCACTTTTAGCCACAGCTTGTTAAATTCATACATCAATGACACATATGAATACATGGAATGTGTATTTATAAGGTTCGCAAATGACCTTAGGCTAAAATGGATAGTAAATACATTAGATGATAGGCTCAGAGTCTGAAAACATTTTGACAAGTTTCCTTTAACAGGATGAAATTTAATAGGGATAAATGTAAAGTGCTACCTTGAAAACAAAAACCAAACTTTTCTGCTTGGCAACAGGATGTAGAAGGTTCTCAGAAAAGGTCATCTATGCTAGTGCAGCCATACGTGTCAGTGAAACGTTAGACTTATCTGAAGAACAGGAGGGAAAAAGCGAGGGTCTCTTCCTCAGCACCGATCAGAGCCGAACTGAACTCTCAGGACAATTATGAGTTTTACATTTTGAGAGGGAAATAAGTGAATTGGAATATTGTTATAGACTGTCAAAAGTTCTTAAATGTACATGCTCAACCACGATTTTTCTATGCTAAGAGAAAACAAACAAAAATATATATTTTCACTAGTGGCAGTACCATCATGAGAAAAAGAAATTTGTCTGGAAATGTCTGATCTTAAAGTTTTGAGTAGCATTAGTATTTAGAAGTTTTAGGACAAACAAATTTGGCTAACTCTAAAAGGAACACATTTAGTAGTTCCTAATTAAGCCTTGAGCTCCCAGGAAAAAAAAAAACTGAGTTATTCCAGTTTCTTTCTAAAATAGGAAAAACTGCAATAAGAAAAAGGCTGACTTCAGTATCAAGGGAGCATCAGCAAGTACCAAGTCTAGAGGACTATGGAGCACCTTGGACTGGAATCACAAGTCCTTGCAGGAGTTTCAGGTGAGGAGTATAAGGCACTGTGTTACTAACACCCTCTCCATAGAGCACGAAGGCCTAAGGAGTCCTCATGACTGCAGGCCTGTATTCCAGCTCATTCACATGTATAGCTTCCGGCTGGTCTTGAGTTTCCTGTCTCTGGGCATCTTCACAGTGCACTGGTGAAGTATTCTTGGGAGTGCCACATACACATTTACCTTTGCACACACACACTCACATATGTACCTGTATGTAGCCACATATTTATGTATATACACATATACCCCCACGTATATATAATAAATGCAAATATACACACACACACACAAGTAATAGGATGATTTGATGTACTGATAAGCTATTAAGAACAGAAACTCGATTGGTAGGATGGAAAATAACAGTGACAAGTTGGAGGGGGAAATTTATTTTACCTAGGGTGGTCAAAAGAGGTCTTTGTGGAGGGGATCTCTGAGTGGATACTTGGAAGATGCAAGAGAACAGCAGTAAGAAGAGCTGAAGAAATAACATCACAACCAAAGTGCACATTTTTGTGTTTGATTGTTAATATTTCCCTAGTGTTCTTTGCTAGTGTTTGTGGAGGTCCATGCATATTATGAGGGAAGTAAGACTAGGAGAAAGGAAATCCTTAGAAAGCAAAGGAAGACAGGCACAGACGGCCTTCGACTTAGGATGAGGTCACATCCAGATAAACCAATTGTAAGTGGAAAATACTGCAAGTTGAAAATGCATTTAGTACATGCGATCTGCTGGACACTCGAGCTCAGTAACACAGTACTGCAGAGTGGAAGCCTCGGGTGTTCCCGTCAGCGTCGCAGGGCAGACTGGAAGCTGTGGCTCCCTGCTGTTACTCAGTGTGTTCACAGGGATCATACCAAGTAGTATCAGTGTGGGAACAGATCCAAATCTAAAATTTTAAATACATTTTCTGCTGAATGTATGTCACTTTTGCAGCACCCTAAAATTGAACATTTTTCAGTTGAGCCATCATAAGAGGGGCATTGTTTGTATAGAAACTAAAACTATTTCAAAACTTGGGACCCAAGAATTTTTCAAAGGTTTCTAGAAAGATATGGGACTCTTGTATTTTATTTTATTCTATTTTTTTTATATGACATCCATCATGTACTTCAGGTCAGCCTTGAACTCTTGGTGATTCTTGTTTCAGCCTTCCAAGTACTGGGATTAGGGCATATACCACTATGCCAGGCTAAGAATTTTGTATTTACCAAGAATAAAATTAGACCATTTTCCTTGTAATAGGTCTGAAAAATAATTTCCTAAGTAGCCTGGAAAAGTCTGAGTACTTCATCAAGTTAAAAAAAGTATGAATTACGATAATATTTTGGGATAAATTTTCTTACATTTTAGAACCTAAAAAATTAACACAAACCACGGTTTAACACAAACCATGTTCCCCTGAGTGGAACCTTTATTTGTGTACATGACAGTTTTGTTGTTGAAATAGGTGACAGAGAAAGGGCACGATGAGGATCACTGTAACCGCGACCAAGCTGGCTGCATGTTGGGGCACAAGTTGTCTTGGTCCTGAGGGAGGTGGGAGAGACAAAACATGCTCAGTCACGCAGGCTTTGCAAATATGCACAGAGCTAAAATGGCTGAGAGCAAAGGAGAATGGGAGAATAGGGAATGGGGGAGAGAAAAGGGGTAAAAAAGTGCACAGTGGTAGGAAAGGACAGGAAAGAAAAGAGGAGAAATGGAAGAGAGACAGATTGAGTCCCTTATGATGGTGATTTAGGAATGAATATTTAAACTGCAAACTTAGAAGAGTTATGAATAAATGGTTGTGTCCTGGGTTCATGGTATCCCAACTAAGAAATTGAGCAGGACACACAAAAGTACAAGTGAAAGCATAGATTTATTACTGAGGATACGCTCCTCAGGGTAGGAGCGGGCTGATGAAAAGAGCCCACAGTCCTGAAGAAGCCAGGTGTCAGAGCTTATATGTGGCTTTTACAGGAAGGAAGTAGCCCTTTGAGCTGGGGTGGCAATTTAGTTCAATCAGGGACAAGCCTCCTTTCTATTGGAGGCAGGAGTTTTTGATTCTATAAAAACCTTCGAGGAACTGTTGTGGCACCCAGACCCCCCCACTCTGTGTGTGTGTGTGTGTGTGTGTGTGTGTGTGTGTGTGAAAATCACAATGTAAGTGAGATGATAGTGAATTATAATTGAGTTTGGGGTCACTTTTGGTTAGTTATTCTATAGCGCATGCCTTCCCAGCATGGCATCATCGTTAGAGGTGGGTGCTCTTGGTGGTTTCTGGAGAGTTCATCTTGGATGCCCCCAGAAACCTCTAGGATGTGTGCCCTCTTATCCTCACTGGCTGTTGTCTAACTGTGTGGAACTGGCTACTCTCTACAAGTTTTGCAAATTCAGTTTCCTCTTTTAACCTCTGCTTTTCAGAATTTCTCCTCTCAGAATTCCTTTCTCAGAATTCCTGCCTTATTATGAATATATTAAGAAATTTGTGGATGAAGCTGAGTAGGAGACTCCCACACATCTCATGACCTAGTGACAAGAAGCTCAAAGCTGCAGAAGTCTTGTGCAATGCTACTTTTAGGAAATCAAGTGTTGTCTCCTCTTTCAAGTGTATGCTTTTCCCCCCTTAGAAAATGGCAGAAATTCACCACTCAACAAGAGTATAATACATTATGCATAGTTTGAAAGGTCTGTCCTGAGTCCTTCTCTCTTCCCAATGGCAGCCCTCAAAGTGCTTGATGCTGTAGGTCAAATCTCTGCCAAGAAGGTTGCTGGTGATTTACAGTTAAGAAACATTTAAATGGTGCCATACGTGATACACTCTTTCCTGTTGCTTTCTGAGTTCCCCTGCGACAAGTTCTGTGAAACCATTTCTCTCAGTGTCATACACCTTCAAATTTGAATTCCAGGAAACCTACTCAACTCGATGAAATTAAGTAATTGAAGTGGATACTAGCTACTTCAGCACAAAGGTTTTATTTTGGTGTATTTTTAGGGCTTGATACAACACACTGATAAAAAGTACTAAATCATCAGAAAAAAACAGCACTGTTGTAAAGGATGTGAGAAGGGAGAAAAGAACAAAGGACTTCTCTCCAATCAAATGCAAATGCAAATGACCCACAAGATTGTGAAAACAGTCTTTCTCCTGACACTGAACATTTTCATGCAGTGAAATCCATTTTTGAGACTCATTAGCAAACGCTGTGATCTTGCTTATTTTCTATAGCAGCGTCTGGTTATTTCAAATTGATTAGGAGACCTCTGATGTGGGAGAGCGAATCACTGACTACCCCAGGTATTTCTGTAATTGGTTATCATGCTTAATTACAAATGTTTCAGCGCAACCAATTTATTCTGGACCAGATTTCCCTTGCCTTTCTTCTGCTGCTCTTGCCAGCAGTGTTTTCTGTTTTCAGGGAGAGAAAGGAACAAGACAGAAGACAAATTAACCTTCGCCATGCATGTTTTGGCTCTAAAAAAATAAGCAGATTAATGGATTGACGAATTCATTGAAAGTATTCTATCAGTAGTGGTAGTTGGGATAAATGGAAGCATGTGTATATTAGTTTGTAGCGGGTGGTCATTCACTGCAAACTGTTCCCAGTCTCCTCTGGTTCTATTTTCCTTGTTAACTAGTGCTGGGAGCTGGAAGTTCAGCTCTCTCATGTGTCTCACCTTGCCATCGTGCTGGCTGACCTTCATGTATTCAATCCACTTGCTCCTGAGCTCATCAGAAATAAACGGACTAGAATAGAACGGACTCCACATAGTGCTATTCATTGTCCGGCAATCCCTGAGACCTGAGTGCACTGCTGATTGTGCTGGTGTCCCAGGATGGAGACAGGGCGCGCATTACCTTCTCCAGTTTCTCTCCTGCATCCTGGGGCATTCCAGAGTCTAATAATGAGGGTGAGAACCTGGTGGGGCACTGGCATCGCGCCTCCTACCTTTTCAGGATCAGGGAGGACCTGTGTGAATTCTGCAGCCCCAAAGGAAGGTGGCAAGAACCTGTCTTTAACAGCCAATGAACAGAATGGGATTTAAGGAAACGCTGGCACTTTTCAGGGCATTTCCACTAGACCCTATGTATCACTGGGGTAAGGAGCCGATGAAAAGAAGGAAATGTCTCCTTACTGATTCTAGAATAGACACTAAGGGCACAAAAGCAAAAGATGTATCACAGGAGCAAAATTTGATTTTTTGAGGAGGACTTTCAAATGCAAGCCTTATTATTATCTTAAAAGTTGGGGTAATTTTCAAATAAGTGAATTTTTGAAATCCCTACCAAAGAAGGGGAGGAATGAAATTTGGTCTAGTTTAATTCTCCATTGGAGAAATTTACTCGTTGTTTTTAGGAAATTATAAAATAAGTAAGCAAAGCCAACAAAAGACCCTAGTGGTAGGAGGACTCTAAAATAATTTCAGCTAATTTATTCATTTTCCAGATGAGGGAGAGTAAAAAAAGTCAAGTAGGGGGTCAATTAGAGTAGAGCTTAAGCTAGAATCAAGCTTTAATTCAGATGCAGAACATGCTTGATAGAACAAGTTTTCTGTTTTCTCTGTATTCCAACAACCAGCATCTTCCTTCTGTCAGGAATGTTATGTTCTTATAGAGTGATTTGATTTTCCTTTTTTTTGTGCCAATAAGAATTACAAATAACACAGAGCGTAGTAAATTATGTGGAGTGACTTTTTCATGTCTCAAAGTTTCTTTCAACATCTAATGAAACTGTGTTTTGTTTTTGAACATTTGAGTACATAGAAGAAGTACTTTTCTTCTGTGGCAAAAATATCTGTTTTACTATTTTTAGTATTTATTATCTGTACTTCAGTAAACTTCTGTAAATCATTATCAAGGGTGAGAATTAATTTTGAGAAAAGTAGCCATTGGCAATGTTCACATAAATGTGTGAGAAAAACATTCCAAATGGAGATTTTATAATCACTGAAGGAAAAGCTCTTCTGTTATATTAGAGCTGCCAAAAGAATTCAGAACTCAAAAGATCCAAATGACAGCAAAGCAGATTGAAGCTGCTCTTCTCTCCACATTCTCCCTTTTTTATGCATTCAGGGCTCTGCATCAAGAAAACTTATATGCAAGGGGTGCAGAACAGATCCAATTATACAGAGCTCCAGCTAATGTCTGACGCTTTTAAGTACTTTTCAGAATTTCTGTAGATCGTGATAGAGCTACCTCTCAATTTCTCAAAGTAATGAGAAGAGACTTGGAATACATTACCCTAAAACCCATAGAAGGGAGTAATTAGCATTCATTACCAATTTTATTTCATTGGCTAATTGCACTTCACACTCATATATTGACACAAAAAACTGGACAGTTGAGTAGCATCTACAGTCATTTATTATGCAAACAGAGAGAACCGTGGAGGGGAAGTTTTGTTGTTCTATAGAGTCTGCAAAAATTTGCAGATGTTTTGATAGAGTGCGGTGACCCATTCAGAACTAGGCCTGAGTGCTGGAGAGTGGGGTGGGGGTGGGGAGTTTCCATGCTTAGGATAGATATCCATTACATTTGACAGTTAGATGGAGCAGGGAAGGAGAGGCAGTGGTGACGGTGGTGGCATCCCTAGGTGTACGTGATGCCCAGGGTGTGTCTAAGTGGACATGAATAAAGGTTCCAAAGAATTTGGCATGAGTGTTTCCTAAGTATCCCAAATGGGACAAATTTCCATGTGAGGGACATACTTCTAGATTTTTTTCCTCTGAGTCTCAGAGGGCAAAATACTCTTTCCCTTTGTTGGAATGTACTAGAGGGGGGCAGGTGTACATAAAATTAGCTCATCTCATTCTTGACTCTCTTGTATTACCACATCATGAAGTAGGAAAAGAGAAATACATGTGGTATCTTTACTCACGGGAATTTCTTGGAACCCTCTTGCAAGCTGAACACTATCCTGAAAAATTTGCTTGCTTGTTGGGACCCAGCCAGAAACAGAAAGCACATGAAAATGGGAAATTTGGAAGATTATAAAAATAACATAATTAACAATATGCAGTGTGTTTAGGAGAGCCATAAGGTGTTGTATGTTACCTCAGGGCTTATATGAATAAACTTTCTTCGTGACCTCTAGTCCTGTAGGGCAAATGGAACAGGAAGGGAGGGAGGAGGGAGGAGAGAGCGCTGAGTGAAATTCTAACCTCATCATATCTCGTGCAGGAACTCTCTATGGGCTAAAGGCAATGGGAAGGCACAGGACCTTGGTATGGTTCATTAGAGATCAAGGTCTGAGCGGACAGATCAGAATGGTGGAGAAGAAGAAAGGGAATCTACGAAGCATACATGCTTTATCCCATTTCATTGTACAAAGAGCTCCAGGAGGATGGCGGAAGCAGGATTCGTACCTGCAAACAACAGAACCAGCATTGGCTGCCCTAAGTAGGGAGGGATACTCAGGTCCTCATGGGGCACCTGGAGAGCTGGGGCCAGGCTCAGGGAGAACAGCATGGCTGCTTCCCCGGGCTTGCATCACATGCTACTCTGTGATGGCACTATGACTCCAGCAACTGCAGGGACTGCCTTTGTGTTTCCTTTTTCATGGAGCCTTTCCTTGTTTTTTCAGTTACTGGTTCAGAACCAGTGTGTGTATCTGACTGGCAGATCCCAGGACTCTCAAGTGAGCAGTGCTGCAGTGCGGGGTGGGGGTGAAAGTCAATAAGAGCTTTCTGCAGAGGGGGCAGTGCCTCTCACAAGAACGTTAGGTGAGGAAATAGTCGAGGTAGGAAGGAAGTTCCATGCAGCTGGGTGAAGAGCAAGATAGACCCTAGTACTCACAGTCTTCACTAGCTCTGCATTCAGCCGGTCATAGTGGCACACACCTGTGATCCCAGCACTCGGGAGGCTGAGGCAGGAGGATCGCTGTGAGTTCGAGACCAGACTGGGCTACATAGTGAATTCCAGGTCAGTCTCAACTACATAGTAAGACCCTGTCTCAAAAAACAAAACAAACAAACAAACAACAAAAAAAAAACAAACAAAAAATCTCTCTACTCTCTCAAACAATTCAATCTTATTTTCACTCTTGTGACTTTTTTCCCCTTTAAGACATCTCTGGCCATGTTTTGAAAATGTAAATGATTCTCAAATTGGCTTTGATGAAGAAAAGTATGAGAAAAATCTGAAAAAAAGAAAGGAAGAAGAAAAAGGGATAGTGAGAGGAATGCTTTCCCTGTATTAAAGCATAATAGAATGCTGTAGTAATTGAAATATTATGATAAAGTACAGGGATATATAGATTAACATAATGAGATAAAAATTCCAGAAGCTGATCTGCATAAGTGTAATATCAGATGTGATAAAGGTGGCATTTTAATAGTAGGCAAATGAAAAATTTGTTGGGACAGTTTGGTTTTTAAAAAATTATATCACACACTAATTGAATTTCATGTATTACATGTTATAATATGAAAAATGAGAAGTAAAATAGAAAATACTGGAAAATATTTTAATAATCTTGACCTGTGTGTGGCATTTCTAACTGTGGGCTCAAAGGCAGGCTAGATTGGTGTACTTAAAAATTTTAAATTTCTTTGTGATAATAGCCACATAGATGAATAGTCTACCCAGAAAAACACTTGTAAAATATATGAAATAAAAGAATTAGTGGCCAGGGATTTAGATCAGCAGTACTGGGCCTGCCTGGCAAATGCAAGGTGCTGAGTTCAATCCCTGGTACTGGAAACAAAAAGAATTTACAGAAGATTTGAAAATGTATTATTGAGATATGAAAGGCCATTGTATCTAATTTGTAGTAGTGATCAAATGAATTCACATTACCACCAAATCAGCAGAAATTAAAATGATTAATAATGTCTAAGGTAAGCATGGGGAGTAACAAAGTGGATTTTATTTATACTATTATAGTGAAGTCAAAAGTAGATTATTTTTTTTTGAGAATTATTTGGCATTATACATCAAAGTTGCACTTCTAGGAATTTTTCATCAGGAAATAGTTCAACAAATCTATAAATCACACAGGGATAAACACTGCAGTGTTATTTTTAATAGAAAAAGTTAGTAAAACAACAACTAAATATTCATAATTTGAGGATAGCTGAATAATTTATGTACATTTACAAAATGGAATACTACTTAGTTTGGAGAAGGCAGGTGTGTATTTATTAATGTCAAAAGAGATCCATGATGTTTTTAGTAGAAAAAAGCAGATTATAAAGTGCTATGAGTACTATATATATTACTTGTTTATAAAAAAACCAATATATTACAAAAAATTGGCACAATTGTTCTCTAAAACGTAAACTGTTAGTTGTCATTTAACTAGTACTATCTTGAATTTCCTTTAACTTTTCTTTATCTATTTCTATAATTTGTAATTATTTGTGATATATATTGATAAGCCAAAATATAAAGAGCTCTACTTTGAAAAAATGAAATGAAATATATTATCTCATTATTGCACAACATGTTAAGACTGGTTTTCATGTTCTTATGTTAAAAGACTCTGGTTGTATATGTGTGTGAAAGTGTGCGTGTGAAGAAGGGTAGCAAAAATCTAGAAGGAGCAGCGGGAGAAGGAGGAGGAGGAGGAGAAAGACAGTGCTTTTGTTCTAATCTGCAATCCTCAGAGGATATGGAGAGAGATGAGTGGCACCATACCTGTGTTTACGGGAGCTGGTCCCAGTCCTGTGCACAGCTTTTCAGTCTTCTGGTCTAGAAGAAGATGGTTTGCTCATGGACTCTTTCTAGGCACTTCTTCTACAGCAGTGCTGATACCCAATGGAGACAAACACCCACGAAGCAGTCAGAGGAGCCCGAGTTAGCCAGAGGCTACTCAGCCTCCTCCTTGATCACAGGACATTGAAAGACTGTGCTCAAGAGACTTGTTCATTTTTGAGTAGATCAGCGGGACAGTCCTCGATGAAAATGGAACAAAGAAAATTCACTGGGGAAGGACAGTCGGGAGGGTTGTAGGAATGGACTTCGGGATGACTGAGGGACGGACTTAGGGATGGATAAGGGATGATTCCACTTTGAAGGCTTCTCATCCTCGGATTTCAGGGACCATCCTTGAATTTAATATTCAGATAGTGGCTCCAGTTCTCATGCCGTGCATTGATTGGCTCTTTGGAGCTTCCCAATATGCTCAGTGATTGCCAGAGTGACCACGCCAGCTGATTGGTCACACGTTTCCTCCTTGGCAGGAGGTGCTGCAGCCTGCTCCCCAGTAGCTGTCATTTTTGGCTCCCCAGGCTATACTTTCGTTTTATCCTACAGGGGATACCAGCTCTCTTTTACTGCCTAAAGTACCAGGAATACAACTTTACTACGGGATAAAGACAATTTTACTGCAGAAGATACAGACAGTGAAGCAGGTAAATCACAATGACACATTTAACATAAGGTCTAAATATTTTTTAGAATTGGTATTTAAAAATCCTTCTTTTCCTCAGGCTGCCTTACATAACCTTTCCACTTTAACTTCTGAGACTCTTGCCCCTTCTATTTCAGGAGAAGAAACTTAAATCCCATTTTGAAAATGATTTAGTTCTCTCTTTTTCAGTGCAAAGAAGAAGGAGGAGGCTCACCAAGAAGATTTTCAAGATACTTTTCTAAATGAAAGAAATCACTCTTGGAGATTAATTGTACTGTTCTAATGTTTATGACAGGAATCGGTTCACTGTTTCTGTTTAAAATTTTCTTTGTTGTATAATATTATATTGTATCAAATCTGGAGGATTTATTATTCTTGGGATCCTTATTCTAGCCCCGGATCTTCCTTGATTCACACACAGTGCACACTTGTGGACAACATTAATTTTGACACCAAATGGACCTGTATGTTGGGGCATAATGGGTGTGTTGGTCAGCTTTCCCATTACTGGGAAGCGATATTTGACACCCATAATTTAAAAGAGGAGAAGTTCAATCTGGCTCACAGTTTCAGAGGTTCAATCCAGGGCTAGCTGGATCCAAGTCCGAAACATCATGGCAGAAGGGCTGCATGGCGGCCAGGAACCAGAGCAAGGTAACAGGGCTGGAGAAGAAGAGAAAAAAGACTAGATAGGGAACCCAAAGCCTTGTTTGCATGACAACCAGATGTACTGCAGAAGTTGCTTTGCTAATCCACTGGGAGGCTCTCAAGCCAATCAAGCTGACATCTAGTTTAACTCTCGTAGTGGGGAACAAAGCAGACTTCCAGGCTCAGCGCTAAGAAATTTCTGCGTTCGAGAATGTCTGAAACTGAACTGATAAGGTAGCTTGCTTGATAATAAATGGGCTGTGATAATATAGAAGAAAATTAATGGTTCAGCAGGAAAAATAACAGAGCAGCAAAGTGAAAGAATATCCCTGGAGAGGAACAGGAAATGAGAGAACAAGGACATATGGGGAAAATAAGAGATAGGGTCGGGCAACATAAAAAGGAGGTATTTAAAATTCCCCCTCAAGTACTAGACTTAGCATGGATGGTAGTGATATACTCTGCCTTGGAAACTGAGAGCCCAGGAATCCAGATCACCCTGGCAAAGCTGCTTGACTAACCAACATAGATCTGAGCCTAAAACTGAGATCGTTGAGCCACTAACCCCATAATGTTTCCACTGGTGCACGTTTTAGTTTTTCCTGGAGGTATTGGACAAGTCGGATCATAATTAACTCATTAAAATGGTGAGAAGTAGACTAGGATATTAGCATAGAGGGACCAACCACCTGAAGAGTTCAAGATTGCCTCTATTTGAGTACCTACTACTTTTCTTGGTTGCTCATAAAATTTAGTAGCTTTCTTTTTCTCTAAAACTAAGTTTTTAGGAAAGTGTCCTTTTTTTTTTGAAACTGGGTAAAGAAGATGTGGTTTTTCTATAAAATGGAATACTACTCAGCCATAAAGAATGAGAAGTTAGATTCTTTCATAGGAAAATGGATACATATTGAGGATACACTCCGAAGTGAAATAAATAAGTCACACATGTGTAAATACCGAATAGTTTCTCTGGTGTGAAAAACTATAACAGTACGTAAGATCCTAAAGAGATAATTGACAATGTGAAATAGGAAGAAAGGGGCGAAAGGTGTAGGGAAAGTGGGAAGGGTAGGGAAAAGGGAATAAGGGAAAAGAAAAATGTATGAGAAAATGAAAAAATGGAAATGAAGTGTTTGTAAATGGGGAGGCGAGGAGGGGAATGAAGGGAGGGCAGGGACGAGGGGAAAAAATAAGAACCAAGACATGTCATGTAAAGGTACAAGATCCCAATAATGAAGGAAAGTGTCTTTTAACATGAGAGCATTCTACTAGCAATAGAGCTTTTTTCTAAACAGTGGAATCAACTGGGAGGGGCACAAATGTAGAGATGTGATGATAGTTACACGTTCTTGAGCAAGTTTCACATTGGGACATAATATATATTATATATGTACATATATGTGTATAATAGTATATAATATACATGTATTTGAATTGATCAACAAGACCAGTTCTCAAGAGACAACTTCAAAAGGCAAGCTGCTGTATTTTGACCAAGTTTTATTTCTTTGCATACAGGCAACTATCCAGCAAGAATAGCGACAAAGTAAAAGGCACCAAGTGAAAGGAAAAATCATTTGAAGCAGGGGAGAAATAATTTCCTTGCAAGAAGGACCATGTGATGATGGTTCAGCTAGTGATCCATTATGGTTGTTAAGAGGCCAAAAAGAACTGTAGATCTCCGAGGTCCGTGGGAACAGGGGCAAGGGAATACGATGAAGAGAACACGAGGATAAATGGAGTGCCTCGACAGCTGGAAAAGGCTGATGGATGTGCTCTGCACCTCCGAAGACAGAGCTCCCAGCAGAAGAATAAAGAGTGCAACAGCGCGGAGCCTGCTAGAACCACACAGTTAGAGAACTGATCCTCTAACAGCCTCCCATTTCAGGAGTTTATAATGTGCTGTAAAAACCCCTTGTCTCTGGGCTAAAACCTGGCACTACCACACTTAACTGCATTTTATTGCTATTGTACAAATCCCTGATTTGCTGTTACTTTCTCTTAAATAGAACTAGTTCTATTTTCAGCAGTGCAGGTGCCAAGATGTTTTGTAAAAATTTTCCATAGAGAATGGATTTGATTTTTAAAACGCAGAAACTCGATTTCAATTCTTAAATTGTAATGCTGGAATAGGCAGCAAGGACACTGTGATTAAATCATGCTACGTTCAGGCTATCAATCCCACCTTGGATGGTGTCTGAAGATACAGAAAGTCAAAGGAGAAGCGCAGATAGCAGTCTCCGGTCGGGGAAGGTCATCCTGTAGTTATTTTTCCTCATTGGCCTTCATAAAACAATTTGGGGAAGGTTTTCTTTTTTCATACAAATGGAGTATCCTCTATCCAAAATGCTTCGGATCAGAAGTGTTTCAAATTTTTCAAATATTTGCGTGTACATAATGAAATATCTCGGGGATGTGTCACAAGTCTAAACCACAAAATCATTTGTGTTTCATATAAACATAATGCACATAGCCTGGAGGTAATTTTGGATAATACTGTATTTTTAAGCGTACCTGTGTTTTGGCTGTCATGTGTCATGTGTGATCGTGTGTGCAGTTTTCTGCCTGTGGCATCATGTTGGTACCCAAAAAGTTTTGGACTTTGTAGCATTTTGAATTTCAGATTTTCAGATTAAGATGCCCTACCTAAATATCTTGGCAATTACACTTGATATCAGTCAGGAGGAAATAAAATAATTTATTTTATAGATGAGTTTATTGATACTTTAACAAATACTTAACACCTGTATATCAATGTTGTGAACATCAGTAATAGAACTGAATGATGCCTGTACTTGGCAAAGTTTTATTTCAGTACTTGGTTATAGTTCATGATTTCCCGATGCTTCAAAACTAGGATAACTAGAATTTTTCTTAAATTAAATGACTACACACTGTTAAATTCAGAATTAGAAATAGAAGTCCGATCATTTTTATCTCTACTTCCCTTTCCCACCTCACACTCTGAAATCTGAATCAATTATAGTCAATGAATTATAAATGTCTATTCACGATTCCAAAAAAAATAACCTTTACCTGGCATACAGGGTACTTCGCAAAGTACAGAAAAATAGGCTACCACCATGGGAGAATATAAATTGAAGTAAAATAAAAAACCATTTAGAAAAGCAATTTATAGTATTTTATGTTTTCTAAAATTTGTTCCTGAAAAAAGGCTCACTTTGATGATCTAGATGGCCCAGTTAATTATTTTCAAAGTGATATAGCATTTGCTTTTGATACTATTGGCTTATTTATTTTCAAATTAGAAGCCCGGTTTCAAACTTGTATTTTTAATTCAAAGGTCTGAATGTGTCCTCCTCCTTTCTGGTTCTTCAACCTTTAAAGGAATTCGTGGACTAAGAAAAATCTTTTATGGAAGAAATATTTTGCACAATGGCTGGAGAAATGTTATGTTTTCCCCAGCTTTAAGCTATGTGTTTTCATTTTGCTTCCTATGGTCACCAGGGCCAGTATATGAAGGGTAAAAGCACCCATTTTCCTTAACCATGCTTTATTATTTTATTTTTTATTTTTTGGGACCAGAGATCAAACTTGGGTCCTTGTGCTTGCAAGGCAGGTGGCGGCACCACTGAGTTAAATCCTCAGCCCCGTGCTTTATTATTTTAGTAACTTAACATGGAGAGTTCAAGAAATAGGTTTGGAAGAAGTCTCAACTGCACAGAATCCTTTGCAAGCACTTTGATTCTTTTTTCGAGGCTGACCCTTTCCACTATGATTCTTTGAATTATGGGATGCTGCTTTAATTTTTTTTCCATCTAACTGTTCTTGGATTACTTTCTTGCATGTTGAACTATGGTAGTCAGTTGGTATAATGAGTGTAAATGGGTCTGCAGTTGTGTTTGTTCAGCTTTCTGAAGTTCTCTATAGGACAACATTTTAACTGAGGCCTGCATGTAGAGAGTGCACTTGGAGCAGATAAAAAGAACGCATTATCTAGCCTCAGCAATAGTTTCTTGGCTTGTGCCGAGTGTTGCAAATTCCATATAAGCTTCCACATGCATGGTGTTCTGCATATGAATTCCAGCAGAAAGAATTCCATAGGTTAAAGTTTCCAGAAAGAAAACATGGTCTACTCATATGAAGTGCATGGTTTCTGTGCTTCATGAGTGTAGGGAAGGGGCATGGTGCACAGAGGAGAGGTAGGAGATGCAGGCTCGCTTACAGGCAGGGCCCGGATATAAAATGGGCTTGCAGGAGATGAGAAGAGGGTGAAGCTGAGATGGTGGTGTGGGATGGCAAGGGAAGGGGGCAGTGAGATAGGTAATCAATTCTGCATGGTTAAACCAGTGACCTAACTGTTGCTGTGGAGCCCACTGAGATCTTTAGAATTCATTATTATACTACCTAGCAGGCTGCTCTCTAGTCTTTCAAGCAAATGAGCAATTTGCTGAATTTGCTAATGGCAGGGCTCACCCTCTGTGGGTGCCATAAATTCAGCTAGTCTTCTCCTTACTGCTTTTTTTTTTTTTTGCTTTGCTGCCTTTTAAAAATGCCCAATTCTTTCCCAGATATCCTGACAAAGTAGTGCAATAATGAATGATCGAGATTAAAATTATCCCTTCCTTGCCATATATTTGCATTTGAGGCTGAACCCTTAGAAATGGCTTTCCTGGAGGAGCTTTCAGGCCCCACGCCAGGCAAGAAGACACACAAGATTTCAACTCATCTCAAAGTAGGCCATGGAAGTGACTGTCTATGCTGACTTCAAAGACACTGGGTTTTGGTGCTTAATCTGGTCTGCCTGTGAGAGGCTTGACATTAGGCCTCCTAAAATGAAACTGAGTGTGTGGATGTGTATTTAGATCCAGCATAATGGTGTATATGATTTTTTTTTTTTTTTTTTTTTTTTTTTTTTTTTTTT